>NC_133751.1:73118588-73429124 GCF_036562045.2 Rhinolophus sinicus
GTAAAACACTGTAAATACTGCCTGCCATGTAATCTCTCAGTAAAGGTTAACTTCATTACTATTTCTAGTAAGTCTATTATTATGATATGGACACAGCCATTTCTGTGGTTAAACTGAGGATAAACTTCAACACGGCTGGTGTTTCTAATTTTACTAGCACTAAATTCACCCTGTGACATAACAGTGAGAGAGAGATGGGTTTATGACCATCCTTTTAGCCAGTTCAGTTCATTGTCGAGCCAGAATAGAGGCATAGAGAACTAGAAACTTCGCCTTTAAAAGCGGTTGCTTTCTAGTGGAAGTGTAAATTGGTACAAACCTTCTAACAGGTGTTAAAAACTCTAAAATGTGAATACCCTATGTCTCAGCAATTCCTTAACTGTGACTTTATCTTATAGAAATAATCAGAGACTTGTGAAAAGATATATGAGTAAGATTTTAAATCAAATTTATTTATAACACTGAAAAACTGGAAGAGCCTTAAGGTCCAGCAATAAGCTACTAGTTAAATAAATTATGTACATTTATTTATATGATGGAATGCTGCACAGACTTTAAAAATTATGTTGTAGAACACTATATAGTGATATGGACAAATGTTCCTAACATATAGCCCAGTGAAAACAGCAGGTTACAAAACAGTATATTATAAAAATTCTATTCATATATAAATGTAGCAGTTCAACTGAGGTGTACCAATGCAAATATTTTTTAAATGAAGCTTGCTATGTTCTCAAAACGTCTTTGAATTTTCCATTCTACCCAGAGCATACATATTTGGGGGCCTATTGTTGTTTAAACCTTAGTCTGGTCTGCTGATTTTCGTAGTCCAATCTGGTTCTCTCTCTTAGGCTCTCTATCTTAGACTCTTTCTGTTGAATAGTCTGTCAAAATTCATATTATTAGCTGTTGCTATTCATAGTTCCATGCTTTCTCTCTTTGAACTAACGCTGCTTACCCCACCTCCACCAACTCCAAGCATAGCAAGGAAGAAAGAGAAATCCTCATTTTGTGCCTGCACGAGCATATCAGTCGTGAGGAAGATGTGGTCTTGATTTGGTGCCACTTTCTTTCCCAGGCCTCTGCTGCTATGGAGTCCGGGGGAAGCTATATGCATGGTTTCCTGAGACCACGGTTTGTTCCACACCAGCCCCCTCACAGAGCACACCCTTACCATAAAGAGGCAGTTGTGTGTCCTTTGTCTCCACCCAGGAGGCTCTACACCTCCTATTTGTGTGCTAATCCCATTAGACATTGGAGTGTTCTGAGTCACGGAGAACTGAGAAAGGTGTGTCCCCTTCCTCCTCTCTCTCTCAGGCACACTACATGATCTCTCTGAGCTCTGCCTCTCTGAGCCTTGCTAGCATTGATTAGTCCACCGATTTTTCCTTCCTTCCTTCCTTCCTTCCTTCCTTCCTTCCTTCCTTCCTTCCTTCCTTCCTTCCTTCCTTCCTTCCTTTTTTTTCTTTCTTTTTATTTTTTATTGATGAATATTGAGAAACAGTGTGTTTCTCCAGGGCCCATCAGCTCCAAGTCAAGTCATTGTCCTTCAATCTAGTTGCGGAGTGTGCAGCTCAGCATCAAGTCCAGTCACCGTTCTCAATATAGTTGCAGGGGACACAGCCCACCACCCTATGCGGGAATTGAACTGGCAACCTTGTTGTTAAGAGCTCGCGCTCTAACCAACTGAGCCATCTGGCCACCCGATCTTTCTGCCTTCTAAAGTCACCTGATGAGCAGGAACCCTCAATCTTAAAAGATCAGGTATCCAACAGCTCCTTTGTTCCCTCGGGTGGTGATGGGCATGGTAGGGATTAGATGGGATGCTAGAAGGGCCCTGGCATGAGAGAGGACAATTTGTCATCCCTGAAGGATTTCAGAGTGCCATCCTCATAATTCCTGCTAGAACTCTATTTAAAAATAAATAAATTAATAAATATATTTACATAAGATAAAATGCTCCATTGTAAATGTATAGTCTGATGAGTGTTAACACATATATACCCCCATGTAATCACCACAATCAAGATACAGAACATTCCATTTGTCCCAAAAGTCCCCTCGTGCCTGTTTGAAGTCAGTTCCTGTCCAATTGCTGATCTGCTTTCAATTCCTTGATATTTACTAGAATTTCATGTAAGTGGTATCCTACAGCATGTACTTTCTTGGGTCTGGCTAAGCATAATATTTCTGAGATTTATCCATGGCATTGTTGTAGTTTGTTTCTTTTTGTTGGTAAGTAACATTCCATTATATGGAAATATCACAGTTTGTTCATCCATTCACTTGTTGATGGGTAATTTGGATTGTTTCCAGTTTGGGGTTATTACAAATAAAGCTTCTATAAACATCCATACAAAACAAACAAATCTTTATGTGCATGTATGTTCTAAATTCTCCTGGGTAAATACCTAGAACTGGATTGATTGGGTTATATGATAGTACACATATAACTTTATAAAACTGCCAAGCTGTTTTCCACAGTAGCTATGCCATTTATCCATTCCCACTAAAAGTGTATAAAAATTCTAGTTCCTCCACATTCTTGCTAATTTTTTAAAAATAATTTTAGCCTTTCTAGTTGATGTATAGTGGTGTCCCCTTGTGGTTGTAGTTTGCACTTCCTGCTGACCAGGGATGTTGAGCATCTTTTCATGTGCTTATTAGCCATTTACATGTCTTCTTTGGCCAAATACCTGTTCAAACCTATTGCCCATTTTTTAAAACATTTAACTTTGTATTTTATAATAGTTTTTTGGTTTACAGAAAAGTTGCAAAGATAGTACAAAAGTGTTCCTATATACCACATACCCAAATTACTCTGCTGTTAATATCTTGTATTAGTGAGGTACATTTGTTACAACAAATAAGCCAATGTTGATACATTATTATTAACTAAATTTCATACTGTATTCTGATTTTCTTTTTTTTTACCTAACGTCCTTTACTCACCCTCCCACCCCACTCCCAGGATCTCATCTAGGATATCACATTAACCATAGTCGTGTTTCCTTAGGCTCCCCTAGACTTTGTCAGTTTCTCAGACCTTCTTTGCTTTTGATGATCTTGACAGTTTGGAGAATATTGGTCAGCTATTTTATAGAATATATGTCAATTGGAGTTTTTCTGGTATCTTTCACTTGCTTAGACTTGGGTTATGAGTTTTTTGGAAAAAGACCACAGCATTAAAATATCATTCTCATCACATCATCTCAAGGGTACATGCTATCAACATGACTGATAACGGTTGATGTTATCCTTGATCACATGGCTAAGGTTGTGTTTGTCAGGCTTTTCCATTGTACAATTACTCTTTTTTTTCATGTACCCATGATGTACTCGTTGGAAGGAAGTCACTATGCACAACCCACATTTAAAGAACAGGGAGTGATACTTCACCTCCCTGAGGTAGAATACCTGAATAAATTATTTTCAATACTTCTGTATGAGATATTTGCCTATTTGCCCATTTATTTATTTATTAAGTCATTTATTTCTATCAGTATGGACTCATTAGTATTTATTTTACACTTGGATTATAATCCAATACTACATTATTTTGTTGTTCAAATTGTTCCAGCTTTGGCCATTAGGAGTTTTTTCAGTTAGTTCCTGTGTCCATCTGATATATCTCCATCATTGTTTTTTTTGAGCATTTCTTTTCTGGAACAACAATATGTATCTGGAGGGAAAGATTTGACAAGTTAATTAATTTGCATTTCTCCTACATAAGAACGTGCAAGGCTCAGATGTTTCCAGACTCTGTGGCTGCGATGTCCCTCTCACATGTCCTACTTCCCCAGATGCCATCTTTTGTTTAGAGGACATAGGGCAAGACATGTAAAGAAACATTTCTCCACATGTTTGAATAGTGCTTGAATAGTGTTGGTAGAGAAAGAGGTAGCCCTGCGACTATACTTGAGTATAAGATTCTGCATGTCAAGGCAACAATGCGTCCTGTAAGAACTATATAGTGTTTGTGACATGCAAAACACTCTAAAGCAAAGTCAAACAGTGGTTCCAAATAGATGAATTAATATAGGTAGGTCAATCCAGACAAGTAACTGTCCATTCTATTTAAAAACAAACAAACAAACAAACAAACAAACAAACAAAAAAACTTCTATGAGGTTTTTCCTCTGTTTACTCTGTATCAGTGGTCAGAAAACTATAGCCCCCAAGCAAAACTCAGCCCACAGACTGCTTTTGTAAATAAAGTTTTATTAGAACACAGTCATTCATTCACTTGTGCGTCATTTATGCCAACCTTCGCACTCCAATGGCAGAGTCGCATAGTTGCTAAGGCTAAATAAATATTTCTCTGGCTCTTTACAGAAAATGTTTCCTGACCACTGCTCTATTTCATGACTAGCCTAGATCTCACACAACAAGAGAGATTCATTTTTGTTAGTTATAGCTTCCAGAGAGACGGACCCATCAGTGCCATCTCTACAAGTAACTTTCGTATGAAAAGTCTTGAATACCCACTAGTAAAATTAAATAACCCTGCTTATTTAATCACCTTGGTTTGACCTTCTTTCTCTTACCTGAAACCTTGATTTGACCTTTTCTCTTTTATCTGAAACATAAATTTACATTAAGCTTACTAAACAGGCTCACACGTTAGGAATGCATATGCAAAAGTCTAAAATGCTGATCAAATCTTTCAGAAATTCAGTTGCAAGGCAAACTTTCTTTTTAACTGGAGGCCCTGAAGTATTTAAAGAAGTGAGGTGCACCTAGATACCTCATGGGGCTTGGGGTATTTCCATTTTTCTGCTCCCCTAAATTCAGGATATTGTATCAATCTGCAGAAATGCTATGGGCAATCCGTGTGGAGAGGATGCCACAAGTGTAGCAAGTGCTTTCAAAATAAAATGCAAATTAGATTTTAATGAAGTGTAACTATTGCAAAACCATGAAGTGATCAGGGAACTTTCTGTTCTTTCTGCTTAACCTGGGAGAGTTTTAATATATTTACTTTATTTTTCTGCCATGGACTCATTTCAGAAAAGAAATTGCAGAGACTACTGAGAATGGCCATGGGAGCTATAAGGAAGGGACTAAGCCTCCAGGTAGCTATCCTAATTTAAGGACAATTCTGTTGTCAAAGCCTAGCTGAAGGTGTGGTTTTTCTTTGTGACAGGTGGTGCCATCAGTGGGAGGACAGTCTCCTCTGGCCTTGATTGCTGGTTCAGTCGCCCAAGCTCTGTGAACGTGAGCAAATCCTGTAGTCTCTCTGAGCCTCCCCTGTAAAACAGGGATTGTGCGTGCCACACAGAGTTACTCTGAGGACATAAAATAATAAACGGACAGTGTATGGCACTTAATAAATGACAGTTTTCATGATTGTTATTATTTCTAGGACACTGTACAGCTACACACTCCAAAAGTAAGAATGTCAGAGAGTGAAGCGAGATGAGACAGACCACAGGCATTCTGGAATAATCACTGTGATCATCTCACCTCCATGAATCCCCTTTAATGTTTACAGTTTGCTTGAACCTGGAGAAGGTTAAAAGAGCCCTGCTGTAATCTCTGTCCCTCTCGCTTTCCTTTTCTCCCTCTGCAGAGGAAGTCAGGGACCTCTGTGACAAATTGCAGACATCCTTGGAGGAAATGCAAGCTCCAACATAATGAAGACTCAAACCACAGGGCAATTCTCAGACCTGTGACACTCTGGCAGGGCCTGTGCCTCTAATCAAAAGTCCATTTTCTCTAGGTCCAGAGAAATAATTTCAGATTGAAGTGAAGAGCTTTGCTTGGTTTCTCTTCTGTTTCCCTTCACAGCTGATGGGCCTTTGGTTTAATTCTGAAGATGCCCAAGTAAGTCTGCATCCTGTTCACCTTCCTCTGAAAGATCAGGAAGCAACCCAAAGTCATGGACTCCATGCTCCACAGGAGGCCACACCAGCGAATGAGGCAGCAACGAAGATAAGCTGCAGTGCTGAACCCCAGGCAAGGCTGGTGGTAGGCAGGAGAGGAAGGGGTGCCTGCCTGCACTTTGTGATTGAGGAGGAGAAAGAGGGTGAATTTGCTTGGGGAGCACGTTAGTTTGCTAGGGCTGCCATAACCAAGTACCACAAATTGGGTGGCTTAGAACAACAGACATTCTTTGTCTCCTAGTTTCGGTTCTAGAAGTTCCAAATCATGATGTTGGCAGGGTCCTCTCCCTCTGACACCTATAGAGGAGAATCTTTCCTTGCCTCTTCTAGTTTCTGACATTTGTCAGCAATCCTTGGTGTTCTCGACAGAGAATCATCACTTCCTTCGCTGCTTTCATCGTCACGTGGCGCTCTCCCTGTGGGTCTTCACATTACCTTCCCTTTGTGTGAGTCTCTGCAGCTCTTCTCCTCTTTAAAAAAAAATAAGGATCAGTCCCATTCCTTCAGGGAATACCCTACTACACTATGACCTCATCTTAACTTGATCACACCTCCAAAGGCCCAATTTCCAAATAAGGTCACATGCACACATTCCAGTGAGGTTAGGACTTCAATTTATCTTATGGAGGAAAACAATTTAATCCACAATATGTGGTGAGAGAAGGGGGGAGGGAGAGTAGACCAAGTTCTTCCAATCTCACTCCTCCCTACTCCTTAGTGCTTCATACCTTTAACCTTCAGCCAGTTTCATCCCATGTTAACAACCAGCATTGCAGTCAATCCCCTATCGGCTCTTGTTCACAGGGTAGATTCCTGTGTTGGGGAGGCGGGTGTAGTCATAAGATCTGCAACCCTAGAATCTGCATTTCAGCCAGGTGATAACCACAGCCTTCGATGAAAAACCAGGAAGTTTACTCTATTATCAGCCACTTTCACTCTATGGTGAATAGATTTCAGATTCTTTTGCAGCTAAAATGTGGATAAAGTAAAGGAAAAACCGAAGGCTTGAGGAATTTAGTGGGGGATAAAGAGAAAAAGGGATACGAAGAGGGATGCTGGGAATCTTAGGAGGGAACAAAACTTCCCTCTGCTCTGTTTGGCCAACAATTGGCCCTGGATAGCAGCCTTTATATGTGGAAACCAAGAGAATCACCACTGAACTGTGCAGTTTCACATCAGGCTACAGTGTTGCCTCTATTCCCATGCCTGTTGGCAATGTGGATGGAAAAGGGCCACATAGCAAACCTGACAAGCTCAGGGGAGGCTGGCATGGCGGGCCCTACACACTCAGAGACTGCAAGTAACCACATAAAATGATCTGAACATAAAAATGCCTCACTAAAAGCAAGTCACAGTGAGTCATGTCCTGGGTCTGTAGCTTCCTTAACAAAGGCCAGTCTTTTCCTTAAGTGAGCCTGTTTATTGCCTTTTGCATCTAAGATAACATACCTTTGAAAGGCCAGAGTAATCTCCTTTTCCAGACCCTTCAGGGCACAACCCATTGCCCTTTAGCATAGACAGAACCGCTCATTGTTATCTTGTTTCCCACGTACCATCTCTATGTGCTGTAAATGTGAACGATTAATAACCTGTAGCCACCAATGTGAAAGAAGCATGTGTCTTTCTGTTTTACTTTTTATCCAATCCCAGAGATTTCCCCGCTTTGCTTTCTCCTGCCCCTTTAATCTCTCACCAATGGATTTCATAGAGCCCTCCTTAGGTCTCCTCCTTTGAGTCTAATGTATAAAAGCAGCTACAAAACTGCCATTCTCCAGATCATTTTCTCAGTCTGTGGAGATTTTGCTTCTTGGCAATTGTTATCAGTTTGGTTCAAATACACTCATAAAAATTCTCTACAGGTTTGGATGTTTCTTATACCCACAGCAAGTTGATTCTGCAGGCCAAGGCCCTGGTTCTCCATTCCTCCAAGACCCACGGCGTCCCCTCAGTCAGAACATCATCACCTGAGGAAACCCTGACTATTCCTTGCTGACGTGGAAACGTGAAAGTGGTTCAGAATGAGTAATGGGGTTTGTCCTGCTCCACCTTTTAACCGGTGGAGTAAGCAATAGACGGTTGGGGCATCTAGCTAGGAATAAGTCTTGTTTTGGTGCCACGCAGGGGTGAGAGTGCTGCACTTTATGTTCTCTGCACACAGTGAGTACCAGAATTTTTACTGCAAACAACAGTTGGTGGGGGGGAGCTATAGGGGAAAGGGTGGTCAACCCAGCTCAAATACCCTTCCTCTGTACTATCTGAAGGTGCTCCTTTCCCTGGAATGCCATGAAAACAATATAAGGGAAAAATGAGAGTTATTGAACCAGAACAGTGGAATGAATTATCCACAATTCACTGAATGCACATCTCAGTAATACCCTGGTGTGTCTCTGATGCTTCCCGTTAGAAAGATTCTGGCCATCAAAAATTGGAAGGAGACCCTAGGTCCCTCTTCTTCCCTCTCGTTTCATTCAATAGTACTTAAGAATTTAGCTTTCTGGGAGGGTAGTGCCTCTTTTATAGAGCAGAGAGATGTAGAAATGTATTCAAGAAATGAGTCATTTGTGTTGAGCAAAGTAGAGAAGGGAAGATGTCCCAGGAAGAGGTAATGAAAGGACTGAATAGATTTTGCATTCCCATGAGGAATAGTAATATTAAAGTTCCATGTAAATGGACAAAGGAAATGGGACAAGGAAGGGTTAGCGAGGAGTAAAGATTCTGTCTGTCAGGGAAGGAGACTGCTAGGAAGGAGGGGAAGGAGGATATAATCAACTTTGTACTTCTATGCTTGGGGCCTAGAATGCTGGGATATGCTTCTGTCTTCCATAGTTGATATATTGATATATGGAATATGAGTTGAACTTGAACAGGCAGAATTATGAAACTTTTGTCCGACTTTGCCACCAAGCTGGCCCATGTGGTGGGATTTCTCCAGCTGGCAGTGTACTCACATTACACGGCAGTGTGACACCGACCCTGGCTTTGAATCCAAGGACCCTGGGTTTTTGAACCCTACGTCTGCTACTGACTAGCTATATGGCTCCAGTCAAACTTCATTATCTTATCTGTTCCTTAGGCACAAAGGACCTACTTATAAAATGGGGATAAAAGTAGTACTGACCTCAAAGTGTTGTTGTAAAATTGAATTAATCTGTATAAAACAGAATGGTGCCAGGAACATTGTAAAGACTCAGTAAGTATTAGTTATAAGAAAAAATAATTGGCCAACATTGCCTCAGGGTCTGATTTGATTCTGGTTTTGGCTTGAGGTCTGATTCCACATTGTCTTCTGATCCTTTTCTAAATACTGTATTTGTCCGTGTTTTCCAATATTCCACCACAATTCATGCTGAATGAGTCAGGTCCTTATAAAAGGGAGAAGTCAAATTTCAGAGAATGTGCCTGCATTTGTTCCCAGTTCAGAACTTTCAAATCTTGTTTTTTCCCCAAGTGTGTTTCCCTATGTCCAACTATTTCTATGTGCTATTGTATAGATTTAGGTAAGTTTTGTGTCTTCAGGAGGAGGATCTTTCAAGTTTTTCAGAATGTCTGATGGTAGCCTCCTGGGAATGCTTTTTCCCATTTTCTCTGCTTTGGTGGGATGGGTTTCTGGACTCTCCTAGCTTTTGGTGGGAAGAAGAAGACTTCCAGGATGAATTCAACCTACTTAGGAGTAATTTACTCTCTGTGTACTTCCCATATTGTACTATTTTAGTCAGTATGTTCTTTCTCTTTCCTTTCCCGCTTTACCCCGCTGCCCTATCTGTCTCTCATTTCTTCCAATGTAATAAAAATGTCCACAGACAGTAGTGCCCCAAACTGTTACTGTTTAAAGAGCTCCAGTCCACTGGTCTGAGCTTCATACACTGTGATGTGATGGGTGCATGAGGCTGTAGCGACCCCAAACATCACCTGTTTCAGCTTCTCCCAAAGTCTGAAATTTCCATGTCGAAACCCCTTCCACTGGTTTAAGAAATTTTTATCCCCAAGACACCTATAAAAGTGCAAATATCTTCCTAGGAAAGGTAACTCACTGGCAACCTTCCCATGGTTTGTCACATCCCCCCTGATACAGTGTGGCTGCAGAGTCCCAAGGGTGCCAGTTTGTTCTGTGAAGGAGGAAGAGGGATGATTAGACAAGAAGAAAAATCCTTTGCCCAGCAGGCTCCACCCGTCCGAGGGCGTGAGCTGCAGGGAGGCTGGCTGTGAATGGTCCTGCAGTGCAGCAGGATTTAGCAGCAATCAGTTGGGGGGGCGGGGGCGGTGGATCCTCCCAAAGGGTGAATTGGAAAACAGCAATTTGTTGGCAGAAGGCCCTCAGTGAGAAATACTGTTGAGTTTTGGTTTTAATTTCTAAAAAACCATGCTTTATGTTTTAGGAACTATTTTATTACAACTTGCAAGAGCAAATTTTCATTAAGTAGCACTATGTCAAAGATGACATTACTCAGGATGTTAAAGTTAATGTGCAGACATTTCCTTGAAAAACATGTACTACAGTTCCTTTGCTTCCTTTCAGAACCCCTGAGATGGGCACAGCTTCAAGGCTGCAGGGTTTCCTTTCTTGCTAGTGTGTAATTCTTTCCTCTTTCTGATTCTTTCCTCCCTTGCTGATGCTCTCGTTGGCCCTGGGGCTCCTCTTTCTGCACAGAGCACCCCTAGACAGTTGGTTCTCTGTACCCTTCCTAATAAGACTGTTAAACCTGAAACATTATTATTGTATATTTTGAATTCTACTTTATTAGAATGACTCCAATGACAAAGGATCAAGTTTATAAGGCTAATGTGAAATACACATAGAGCACAGAATAATTAAACAAATACAACACAATCCCTTTTTAAATCTTCTATAAGGTTTTGCAGATCTCTGCTCTAGCATAATTTGGAAGAAGGCAACCAGGGAGAGTGGGAAAACCATGAACTGTGGACCCAGAAAGACATGAATTTAAACTAACTCTGCTTCTTGCTTGGAGCTTGGCTGGAAACATTTCATAAACCCTCTCTGAGCTGCGTCCATTCAGCACGGATAGAAATCTCTCTGTTGTAAGGATTAAAAGTAATTCTTAAATCTTAATGTTGTTTTGAGAATTAAATAAGTTAATGTCTGTCAAGTAATTAGTAAAGTGCCTGGCATTTAGCAAAAGCTAAATGCAGTATATTCTTATTATTAATAAAAGTTATCAGATATGAGAAAGAAGACTAGAGATTAAAAAAAAACCTAAGCCGTGCTAAAAAGAAATGGGTTTATCAAACCATGAAAAGACATGGAGGAAACTTAAATGCAAATTACTAAGTGAAAGGAGCCAATGTGAAAAGGCTATATTCTGTATGATTCCAATTACATGGCATCCTGGAAAAGGCAAAACTGTGGAGACAGTAAAAAGATCAGTGGTTGCCAGGGGTTGGGGGAGAGTGAGATGAATAGGAAAAACATGAGGAATTTTTAGGACAGTGAAAATACTCTATATGATACCATAACGATGGATACATGTCATTACACTTTTGTCCAAGCGCATAGAATGTCCAGAGCCCAAGAGTGAACTCTAAAATAAACTATGGACTTTGGAGTATCATGATGTTTCAGTGTTAAGTTCATCAGTTGTAACACATGTGCCTGCCCCTCCGATGGGGGATGTTAATAATGGGAAGACTGTGCATGCATGTGATGGGAAATCTCTGTCTCACCCTCTCAATTTTGCTGTGTAACTAAAATGTTTCTGAAAAAAATAAAGTCTTAAAAAAATTTAAGCCAGACAAGCAACAGAAAAGAAACACTGAGCAGAGAGGAGTAAAGTAGAATTATTTCCCACTTTGAATTAAAGTCCCAATTTTTACGACTCTGAGTGTCCAGCAGTGGAAGAAACATGAGGACTGCCTGAGGCAGGGCCCATGCAGCTTGGAAGAAAATGACGGGAAGAGAGCAGAGTGCGCAGGCTTTTAGGCAGATACACTATCACAGCATTTAGTAATAGCTTGAAAATGGGAGATGCCATTATCATAAAAGCATACAAACAAGTAAGGGGAGAAGTATTCATTGTTTAAAGTCACTTAGTCAATAACATTTGTCTTTGTATCTGATTATGGAAATAGTACATATTTATATTGAAAAATTAGAATATACAGAAAAACACAAAGACTAAAATGAAAACAATCTGTAACACAGAGAGGACCATTCATCATTTAGGCTAAGTCCTTGCAGTCATATAAATGAATATAAATATAAATATAAGTATACTTTTTTCCCATAAATTTGGGCTTATTTTACAAAGTAGCATATCTACCTTTTCACTTAATTATATAATGTGAACATTGTGCTGTGTCATTAAATATTCTTCGAGAACATCTGTTTTACAAGTGTATCATTAAAAATTTCATACATATAAAACTATATAGAGACTAAAATAATAAATCCCCATGTGCCCATCATCCAGATTCAACAGGTATTAACTTATGGCCTGTTTCTTTCACTTATACCCTGTCCACTTCTTCCACCAAACCCTTGGATTCTCTTGAAGAAAATCCTATATACCATGGAATTTCACCCATAAATATTTCAATATGTATGTATCTCTAGAAGAAATGAGATTCTTTTAGAAATATGTTTGCAAGAACATTAATCACATCTAAAAAATCAGTAATAATTCCTTCCCATCATCAAAATACATTCAGTGTTTACTTTTCCTGGTTGTCATATTGTATTTTAAATGTTTGAATCAGGACAGATTTGGGGTATGTGAGAGATTAGGCAAAAACCCGTGCTTAAATTGGAAGTATTAACATGAAATCACAATGTATTTTATCTAATACCAAAATAGAATTTTTAAAAACTCTATACACTGAAAAGGCCTAGAAATGATGACTAACCCAGTAGCAAAGAACACTCTAGTGCCAACATTATAGACTCTAAATACCATTTTCCACTAAAAGAAAAAAAAGAAAAGAAAAACAACAACAAAAACTAGAATGTCTTGGAGGAATGTCAGATTCCAGGTCTGAGGCAGAAAATGAACAAGATGAGCATGAAACACCTTATACCAGAAGACAAAGAAAGTGTGTAAGAACACAAGCAAGGGTCACATCCAAAGGACTCAGCAACTTGAATAAGCTCCCAATGGTCAGCCACATGTTCATTTGATAAAGATAACATCATAAGGATAACTGCAATAGATTGAAATGTGTCAAAAATGTGCAAATCCATGAGTTCACCATGCTAGCCCCCCTACTTCAAAGTACTTACAGGTTACTTTAAAAAAAATAGTAGGAAACAAACTTTATTTTGATAATAAACAATTAAAGAGAAAACATCAAGTATTCATCTCGCCTTTCCTTTATAAGTTGTAATTTAAGAGAAATAAAGAGAAGTTCCTCTTTTCTTTCCCCTCTTTATATAATATTCTGGTTCGTAAAAGTAGAAAAACATGATAGGATTAGAACACCATTTTGTAGCCTTTGTGATTTAGGGATGCTAACATCACCAAAGAACAAACAAAAACAAATAAAACAAACCAAGCTATGTAACTCCTGTTTGTTAATAACTATTCATCTCTCCAAGCTCGCTAAGATTTCCTGACGTGTCCTACTGACTTCAGACTCTGTCATGAGACTGCCTTTGAACAAGGGAATGTGAGAAACCTGATATAAGCCACCTCCAAACAGACGCGAATGCATAGTTTGACTCTGCCCTCTCTGAGCTCTGACGTCAGCTGTGGAAATGGAAAGCACTAGGTAGTGTCTGCTTCCTGACCCTGACTCATGGAATGAGAAGACATGGAGAAAAGGCCTGAACGCAACCCAGAGCTCGAAGGAAAGAAGAGCTGACCTGCACACCCAGTGAGCAAGAAATAAGATTAGTCGTAGTGAGCCATTGAGATTTGAGGAGTTCGCTAGTGAAGCAGTTTTGCCAAAAATATCAAACCTGACTCGGAGCAAGTTTCCATACTCAGCAATGACAGGAAATGAAAGGGACAGAGCAACATCTTAAGTGACATCATGGGGGTTCACTCAGCTAAGTCCGGACTGTGAGACACCCTATAAGACAAAAACTCCAGTGTCATTGCAAAAAATAAAAAGCGACTTAAAAAACAGTCAACCAATTGCATTGTATAGTATAATTTTAATTTAATCAAGACTGGTGGACACCCCTATATCCAAGAGTGGTCAATGGATGACTGTTTGCAGGTGGAGGCCGGAGGGTTATGGACAGAACTTGATTGTAGGCTGGGTATTCACACACATGCATACTTGTGGCAGGATGGAGTTGAGGATACAAAGAGAAGGGGGGTGAACCCTAAATCTTATTTGTATTCTTATTCCAGTCCTACAAAAGCTAAGGGTTTGCTAAATTGGTCTAAAGTGTTTTCGAGATGGTCTTCCACAGGCAGTGGAAGCCAGGGGAGAGTTCTTGAGTGTGGACATGCCATAAAGAGAACAGGTTTAGAAAACTTGTTTAAGCAGCCCTAAAGAGGAGGGACTGATGGGGGTGGGAAGGAAGGCAGGCAGCTCAGCTCAGCCCAGAGGCTCTTACAATAACATAAACAAAATGTGATGAAGTAGCTGTCACGGGGATGGAACCAGAAATTCAGGAAAATTCAAACACCATTAAATTCATCTCCAGTTCTGAAGAATTACAATATTCGTCAAGCATTTCCAGGTCATGAAATGATGATGGTAATTTTATTCAAGAATCATTACAAAAATTTTGGAATTTGTACCTACACATGGCTTCAAAGGAAGAAAGCTGGGGTAGAAGAAAAAGTGCTGCATCAGAAGAGAGGACCCAGCGAAGTGGCTACAGTCCATAGTGGGTTAGCAGCTGGATGTACAAGTTGGTAAGAGAAATATAACTGAAATTACAGTGATGGAGAAAAGGAACTTTTCAGCAAAGGCGATAGAAGGCAGATGGGGGCATTGTGAAATTAAAGAAGAAGGCAGGGTAGTTATTCATGCATTCTGTTATAACTCTGAAATACATGTGCTTAAAGAATGAATAGAAAGTAATTGATTTGAAATAGAAAAGCATTAAAGCTTGGAAATATGGAAACATGAGAAATGACCCTGAATTAAATGTGTTTAAAATGTTTTTTAGGGCATTCTTTGGCCCATATAAGTCATTTTAATGAAATATTGTAATAAGACCCTTTGAAAAAAAATAATCTTTGGACTTTTTGGAAGAAGAGATCCCTATTGATTCAAGGCAAACTGTATGGTTAAAAATTATGAAAATGGTTGCTTAGCTTTAAAAGGCAGTTGCTGCCTCAGTGTGGATGTTGGTTTTGTTCTACAGAGGGGTGTTCGTGTTGTCAACATGGGAGTTCTTTATCTGTCCCAAGTCAGGTTTCCTAGCTGCAGACCCTGAGATGAGTGATGTGACCAAAGGCAAGTCTCTAGAGCAGAGGACAGCTAGAAGTGGTCACAAGTCAGCAGCGCGGCATCTGGGGGACAGGTGAGCCCACTTGTAGGCGAATCTGGTTGGGGTACTGAGAACACCCACTACACCACCTAATTGCCTTCCACCCAGAGACACAGTGTACATCAACAAATAAATGTGCTTTCATCAAAATCAGAATCGAAAGACAGTGAAGCCGCTTAGCATAGAGGAAAGGATCCCTTTGATGGAGGTAGCACACCTGGACAAAGGTTGCTCTCTCTCCCAACAAAGCTGTGAGATTTGGGACAAGTTACTCAGCCCCTCCACGTTGTTTCGTCATTCATAAGATGGGAAAAATAAAAAGGCTTATTTTGAGTCACTTTGAGTAGAAAATCAATATGATATATATAGAAAATACAGGTTTATGTGCATACAAGTGAATCATATATTCATTTTTCATATTAATAAAGAAAGGCCTGGAATTCTAGCCACTATAGTTAACTGTAAGTTGCCAGCAAGTGAGGGGGACTGTGAGTAGCTTTAGAGAGAAGTACAGCAGTGTGACAAAGAGCACAGACTTTGCTGCCAGACTGTTTTGGAACTTGGGGAAGGTTGTTTAACCTCTCTGTGCTTCAGTTTCCTTATCTGTAGAATGGGGGTAGTTAAAAACCTACCTCAGAAGGTTGATTTGAGAATTAAATGAGCTAACATATGAAATCATTTCTATTGGTACATAGCATGTAGTAAGGCAATATAGGTATTAGATATTTAGATTGCTTTGTTTGCTTATTCCTGCTTTTGCAATAATAAAAATGCATAAAACCTTAAAAAGTTCTTTGTTACACATATGAACTGTTAATAACTGACATACATTTTAATTAATTTCTATTCTAAATGGAGATAAAAATAATTAAGACTGTTAAAGCGATACATCAAACAGCACACAATGGCCATAGATTTCTACTGCACCATTCAAAAAAATTAATGTTCTTATGATTGAGGTTTATATATTTGCATGAGTTTTGGCTGCTATTAACTTTACTTGCCTTTTGCACAGCAGTGAGGACCTGAAGTCCTGCTTTGCACACTGCTTTTTTCACAGCCAACTCTGTGTTGATGCAACATCAGTATTTCAACCGTCAGTGGCGGGGGTAACCTTGCTTAGCTGTGCCAGCTGTGCAGTGCTTTCTTTTTTTTTTTTTAAGGGTATAAAAAGGTGACAGCTGCTGCCTCACTCACCATAGACAAATGAATACAAAATGGTTGAATCATCAGCAGTTCCTGACAGACTCTAAGTCCTGTGAACAATAAGGCTCTCCTGAGACCAGACACCTCTGTCTCAACCTCCTGCTGTTGTGGCCACACGCAAGCTCAGTACACTCGCCACATCCTTGTCATCTCTTGCTTAAGGGGTGGATTCAGGACAGCCCGTTGCTGTTTTATCAAGAATATTCAGTGGGCTGAGTAAGTCCAATATTAAGGAAATTTATTACTTGAATCATTCAATTCCCTGGGAATTTTCGTCTTACTGCTCAGGAGGAATGAGGAAGTGGCAGTGCAACACACACACACACACACACACACACACACACACACACACACTTTTGGTCTAATTATCATCAAGAAGCCAGTAGGATACCTCTTAAAATGGGCTGCAGCAATCACGCTTTCAATCCAGCCACTACACTTTGCAGGTAATTGCAAGCCAGGGGCAAGCCACAAATACCATTAAATACAGACATTATCGTTCTCGACGCTCACAAGCACCATCATAATAATGAACTACCAATGTACTCAGATTCCCTGATCACGTGGACTATACTTTGCACAAGGACTTTTAAAGTCCAGACAGAGGGAGGGATTCTGCAGGATATAAGATATCCCTGGAGGCTAGATGAATTTAGACGGACAAAGTCAGTTGAGGTAAAACAAAAATGGTGGTGAATTTCTTCTGAATTTAGAGAGCATAAAGGTTTTTCTTTTCTGGTTCAGCTTTTTTCCTCCAAGGTTTCTTTCTGTCTTTTTTCAGTTAGTCTATTAGCATAACTCTCCAGACCTAATTGACAAATGGAAATAAATAAATCATGGGCACCCACCCAAGTATTTTGAGGAAATTTATAGCTGGAATGTGTACATTTTGATCAAAATGGGCATTCTGCCATTGGAGATGAGGACCCTGGCAGACAGACGTTGGAAAACTGAGCAAAATTATACTATAAACTGTAGAATCTCTAAACATTTCAGCACATATCACAAATAAAGCAATACAGTTTCTATCAGAGGAAATTATTCCTCATAGAGCCACCTGAATGCATGAAAATATGAGATATTAGGGAACTTGTTTTATCTCCATATTTTAAAAACCTTCAATGAGATTTTATTTCAAAGATGATTTAAAACAACGCAGCCTGAGTTGGGGTGGGGACTTACTAAAGGGAATGTTTTGTTAAGTAATATAGATTTTGAGACAGAAATCAAAGTTTAAGGGCAAACAAGTGTTTCTCTGGATAAAGAAGCATAAGTAACAAAGTCGCCAGAAAAAAAAGTGTCGTTTAACACACTTTACAAATGCTCAGGAATAAAGAATACAAAAGAAAGAATACCCCCAGAGGTATAAAGACATTAAACATTTTTAGGTAATTTAATGATATGCTAAAGAAAATGATTGACTTTATGAGACATAATGTGACATTTGACTCGAGAGGAAATACCTTTAAGACAAAAGAGAATAAAAATTCCTTAAAAGATTACAGACTCTGACTTATTCAAATAATGAATATTTAGTGTCTTATTCTGAAGAAGGAGAAAGTTACATTATAAAGTATCCCAAAGATGTGGGACCAGTGCGTTGCTAAAGTCAAAAAGGAAAATGACCTCTGGTTATCATTAGAATGAGGATTAGAAACAAGATGGAAACAATTCTTCAACCTTTGCACAAAATCATGTTGGCGCACATTTGGAAAACTGCTTTAATTTTTAACATCAAGAAATGCTGCGAAACAACTGAGTAGGGGGCATCTACTGGGAGGGGCAAAAGACCTGATTCACACATAAGGAGAGACACACATCTTGAAGATTAGGCTAAGAGGAAATAGACACTCATTCAATGAAATTCTGAGGGGTATTGAAAAGGTCCATATGGACTTAATCTCGATCCATATGGACTTTCTTGTGCAAACTTCTTAATAATATATACATATTTTAAAATTTTGTAAAATATATACATATTTTACATTTCCAATTTTGATTTTCTCCATTTCACTCTTCAATCATTAATCACATATCTATACACACTGCTCCACAGAAATAACTCTTTCTAAAGGAATTAACAATTTCCTAATTCCAGATCCAATTTCTCATTTACTTGATCTTTCCCCCTTGACCATTCCCTTCTTGAATTCTCTCCTCTCACAGATCCTATGATGTCCCCTGTCTGGTTGTCTTTCTGCCTCTCTGATTATTTCTTGTCACTCCACTGGCTTCTCTCCCTCTACTTGCCCCTCCAGTTAGGTTATCCTTGCCTCTTCTCAAGCTATACTCCTACCCATGATCTTAACTATGCCAAGACTTCAATTGCAACCTATACTCTAATTTTTTCTCAAATCCTCCTCTCTCCCCATCAGCTCTCCCCTGAGCTCTATATCCATGTCTTCAGTTGCCCCCTGGACATCCCAGTTGAATGTCCCTTACAATATACAGACAACATACCTATAACCAAACTTAAGTTTCTCCCAACATGCCTAGCCTACTCCTTCTCAATCTCTGTCCCAATGAATGGAACCACTGCCAGAGCCCTTACTGGCATACACTGGAGCTTGGGTGAATTACAAAAAGGCACCCTTCCCTAGGTTGGTTCAGCCCTACACCAGATTGGACAATGTCACTCAGGGAAGACTTTCACCCTCACACCCCTTCTGCTGGGTGTCTTTGTGGAGTGTAATGACTAGACAACAGTTTGTAGTAGGTAGTTCTGCCATCTTGTTATCACTCAAATTTGGAATCTCAGAGTCATTGTCTCTATAATTACTCAAGCATCAAGTTCTACCTATTTTACCTTAGAAATATCTGCATGATAGGAGAAATATTTTGCTGATATACTGTCTCTTAATTCATACAGTATATGGTAGCAGGGCTTGATTTCTTCCTTATTTGTTGAAATAAATAAGCATCAACTGAAGTTCTAACATTTTTATCTTTGTCTGGGTTGCTATAGCAAAATACCATAGACTGGGTGGTTTAAATAACAAACATTTATTTCTTACAGTTCTGGAGGCTGAGATCAGGGTGACAATATGGATAGGTGCTTGCTGAGGGCCCTCTTCGGAGTTGCCACATACTGATTTGTCACTGTATCATCACATGGCAGAAAGAGAGCAGAAGTAAACTCCCTACTGATTTTTATAAGGGAAATAATCTCCTTCATAAGGGCACCACCCCAATGTTCTCATCTAATTCTAATTATCTCCCAAAGGCTACACCTCCTAATACCATCACATCGGAGTAGGTTTTCAACATAGGAATTTTCATGGGGGCACAAACATTCAGTTCATAACATCTTTCTTTCCTCGGTGCAGTAGATCATTCATTAGGGGAAAGTGTTATCTCACTTTGGAGATTACTGATAATAAAGTTCAAACTCCAAAGCATAACGTAAAAGATCTTTAATAACTGGTCACTAAATACCTTTCCAAACCTATGTCTTATTCCTCCATTCTTCTCCACCCAGAGCACAATATTTGTTGTTTCTGAGCAGATCCCCATGGTTTCCTATTTCTATACATTTGCACATGCCATGACTCGGTCTGGGATCTCCTTACCCCTTCTCTCCCTAGTGCATGCTTCCTCATTTTTCAGGGCTTAGCTCAAAGATTAATTATTGTGTCAAACTTCCTCCAATCCTTCTTCCACCCTTTCCCACCCCAGCTGCCTCCCAAGAAAGAGTTACTACCTCCCTTTGCCATGACCCCATAGCTCCTTCTACTTGAAATATGTTCAACCCTCTCATGCTAATTGGTTAGTTATTTTTTTTTACATGACTTTCTCCCTCATTAGATTTTACTCTTTCTGAAATATAAATCATGAGTTATTCATCTTTGTATACCAAAGGCTTAGGATTATTTGACACATTGTGGGTGATTTATGAAAGCTGAATGAATAAATGAATAAATAAAATGAATGAATATGCTAAATATTCTCTTCAAATATACTGGGCTGTGCCATGAAGCAGAAAGTTCCCTTTCCCTGTGTCTAAGCACAGACTGGTAAAAGGAATTCAAACATTGACTAGATATGTAGTCGAGATATGCTTTAATACACATGAAAAATATGTGCGTGCCAACAAGCCCATTTCTCCTTCAAACTGTTATGTCACCCCTTCTCTCCGCCCTCCCACCCCGAGTAGGACACCTTTAGTATCTACAGAAAGAATTGAGGTTCTATAAGTTTGCTACTTAATTTTACCAGGCACAAAATGCTAAAATTACTTCTATCCCCTTATTTTATTGTTCAATGTAGTGGTTTTAAACTATGCACACAAATCCTATGCTACTGCTTCCTAGAAGAGGTAGAGCCTAATTTCCCTCTCCTTGAACATGGGTTGAACTTTCTGACTTGCTTTTAAGAAATAAAAGCAAGTGGATGTGGTGGTGTGAGACAGGAGTCTGGGATTTCAGATCATAAAAGGCGCTGTGTCTTCCTCCTCAGTTGCTTGAGCTCTCTTGGATCGCTTGCTTTTGGGGAGGCTAGTTGCATGTAAGGACATTCACATTCCCCATAGGGAACCCCGTGTGGTGCGGAAATGCAGATTCCTGCCAACAACCATGTGATGAGCCATCTTGGAAGCCGATCCTCCAACCCCAGTCAAGCCTTCAGATGACTGCAGCCTTAAAACATCTTGACTGCCACTGGGTGAGAGACCCTGAGCCAAACTCTCCAACTAAGAAGCTTAGTTTAGGAATATAAATTCCTGACCCTCAGAAACCTTGTGAGATAATAAATGTGTGTAGTTTTATACCACTAAACTTGGGGTAATTTGTTAGACAGCAAAAGATAGCTAATATATGCATTGACTTTCTTTGTTTTGAACAACTCCCAGAATATTAGAAATAGGCTCTCCTTCCAGTCTGCAATCCTCTGGAAAAGATAACTTTAAGGCAAAAGAAAAAAAAAAAAAGAAATAATTTTTCCCAAGGCAGAAAGTAAATTTATGGAATTCATTAACCCATGAGGTATAATAGATTGAATGTATTCTTAAGTTCAAGAAGGGCATAGCTACCTTTATGGATAATGTTCATTTATTAATTCATTTATAAGCCGCTTAAAAGCACCTGTTTGGTGTCAGTCATTGTGCCTGCTAATGGTAGAAGTCTACTTGGTTATTGAGGAAAATGGCTTATGCTCTGAGGAGGCATCTGCAGCCCTCCGAGTTTGACGCAACGGCAGACAGCCATGCCCTCCTTCAATCCACACCTCTGGGAGAGGCACTGAGAGGGCGGCAAGTACAGAACTAGGAGAGGATTAATTATGCCCTCATGGTTAAGGTTTTTAAGTTGATCACTCACTGACTTCCAAATGATAATCCTATCGTTTTTATCTCTGCAACATCAAATGAAGTTCTTTTCACTTCCAGAGACGAAATGTGCCCTCTCCACAGAGTGCTGGAGACATGAAAAGAAAAGGTGCGTATCACAGAATAGCAGTATAGTCAAAAGCCTGGCGTCTCTTCATGCTTTTCCCAGCCAGAAATTTTTAGACGCTTTAACAGGAAATGTGTGGCATAGATAGAAAATGAATTTCATGTAAGTTAAGCAGAGTAACTGAGGGGGAAAAAAACCTCAAAACCTCAAAGATCAAAGAGCTGTGTAAGAGATACTAAGGACTCAGATTATATAAATGCTTGTAAGCTCTGAGTGTTTTCATACAGTGCTACTAAGAAACCTGCAATTAAGGTGTTGGAGGTTTTTCTTAAACATACACGCACACATACACTCACAGGGAAATCAATCCCCTCTTATAAAAGAACAGTGGTAGTTGTGTGGAGCGTTTTCTGCACCCCATGAAGTCACAGCGCTTCTTGTGGAAAGGCAGACCCCCTCAAGTCAAGTCAATATCATCTGTGGAAAGATATAATTTGCTGTACCACTGAGAGCTCAAAGACAGCAACACCTCCCTACAAGCCTGCCACTTCTACAAACCCCAAACAAAGATTGTGAAAAACCCTGCCAGGGAACGATGGAAATGTATTTTCTTATGTAGAGCCAAAAGGGGCATTTGTGTGACACTCCTGTCATCAGCTAACTAGGCAGGTAGGTGCGCTGCACACCTGTACCCTCTCTAGAATCCAACCCTCGGGCCTTGGCTGAGCTGCGTTTCCTAAAGGGCACCAGTGGAACCCTTACATTGTAGCCCAGCCAATGCCATTGCCAGTCTTCGTTTCTCAGTGCTGACTCATAATTAAAGTGTTTGAATAATTTAGACCGACTGTCCTCTGAAACAGCAGTCCCCACCATGTTAACCTTTAGCAGATGAGACACAAACAAAAAAGGATGATATGGGTAGAAGCAGGCTCTCCTATCACATCCTTAGGACAGTGGTTCTCAAAGTGTGGTCTCTGACAGCACCTGAAACTTGTTAGAAATTCTTAGGCCCCACCTTAGACCTCTTGAGGTGAAACCCTGGGAACAGGGCCCATCAATCTGTGTGTCAGCAAGCCTTCTAGTGTTCTCTTGTACCTTCAAGTTTGAGAACCAGTGCCTTAGTGGTAGAGTCTTGAGCCCATTCTGTGGCTATTTATTTGTACAAGACCAGTGGTAGAGGAGAACCCAGTCAGTTGTTCCCAAAGGTTATAAAGTTGTGATAGTTCTGCACTTTCTGGTGAGAATGTGTGGCATCTTGTCTTCCCTCACTTGTTTCAGAAGCTTTGGTGAAAATCTGAGAATACCTTCCCCTATGTGTTGGGCTGATGACTGCCGTGATGTTTGAGAGGCCTGCCTCAGCTAATCTTAACCTTGAGTCTAGTTTCCCACATTTCATACCAGAGTAATATTTTCCTAGAGGTGAGGGACAAGCAGACAGTTCTGCTTGCGTGTTGATGTTAGATAACTGTGTTTCGGCTGTGGAAGTACACCAAGACACAAATAGAGGAAAATTTTGTCCAGCAACACACAGCCACTTTCAGGGATCACAGAACAGGACCGGATTCAGGGCAGAGACAGATAGAAGGCCGTGATCCTAGGGCATTCTTCCTCCCTGTCATTTGAACTTTACTGAGAAGATGTGAGCTTCCTTCAGAATTAAAAAGGAGGAGGACCCGTGCTTTCCACTTAAATAAAATAGCCTCTCAATTCAAGACTCACATAGCTACTAAGTTAATGTTAGTACAGCGCTTCTGGACTTACAAATACAAAGAGCTAAGTGACTGCCTGTGTAGTATTATTATAAGCAACAGGAAGCAAAAATGTCAGAGCATGCTAATACCACAAATCAAATATGTCATTGTTCTCCTTGACACACTTACACTCTCCTACAGGGGTCATTAGTCCCAGGAAGCTGACCTCTAATTTCTTTAATCATAACGATCCAGTATTGAAGCTCCAAATGTGAGATTTTCTTTTCTCCTAATGTTTGGTGAAAGAGATTTCTACAATTATGTTTCTTATGTAGTGGTAGTCAGAAAATGAATAAAAATGTGGTTCTGAGGTTTTTTGAGATGCCATGTAACATAACACATAACCATCATTATGTATTTCTTGTAGCAGTAATTATTATGAACATAGGGGGGTACCTGTTGACTCGTTCTGTAAATGTGAGGAAGCAAGAAAGGTCTTTAGACTAGAAAGGAGGTAGCTAAGCTCTCAGGGATGGTCGTTGGCTCTGGTTCTAAAACACGTTCTCAGCCACATCTAAGAAGTCGTCATCTCACTATTCCTAGAACAGGTCTGGGAGACAAAACAGTATTTAAAACTCCTGACTTGACTCTCCCAGCAACATTATGACTTCTATAAATGCTGCCACCATAATGCCCAAAACTTGAGACATTTCAATAAATCCTCTGCTTAAGTCCCCATGTCTATAGTGATAGATCGCATGTCCAATGGTTTCCAAAAGCATCTCAATTTATGTCCTGTTCTCATATCATGTGTAACATTATTATTTGATTAATGCAACAGTTGTTCTTAGCCCTTATTTTCCCTCCCCCACCTTCCAAGATAGAGGCTGAAAAAGTGAGATTATCTGCCTTCTCAGATTCCCTTCACTAGAGGTAAGTAAGCATGTGACCCAGATCTAGTTAATGAACCAAAAAGAGGCTTTAATTCCCAGTAAAGTATTAAAATATGCAAAAGCCTTTTGCTTCTGCCATTCCTTCTTGGTGTCACCAAGTCACTGGGTCAAACCGGGGAATGCCTACCTCAAACTCATTAATATGTAAAATAATCAAGTGTTCTCATTTGATTATGAGTTATCTATTATTAAGAGGGGTTATCTATTATTTGCAGCTGAGATCATTCCTAAGTGAAATATATGAGGTCTGACAATTAAGTTCACGAATTTGTTTTCACCAATTTTGCTAACTTTTTTTGATATCAGAGGGATTATTCATTATGAATTGTACCAACTGGACAAACAGTTAGCCAAGTTTATTATTTGGAAGTACTGAAAAGGCTGCGTGGAAAAGTTAGATGAAAACAACCTCAACTTTTCGTCAACAATTCATGGTTCTTGCATCACGACATGGCACCATCTCATACGGCACTGTCTATGAAGGAGTTTTTAGTCAGTAAACAAATAACAAATATTGGAACACCCTCCCTACTCTCCTGACCTGGACCCCAATGACTCCTTTCTTTACCCTAAGATAAAGGAAATATTGAAAGGAAGACATTTTGATGACATTCAGGACATCAAAGTAATACGACGACAACTCTGATGGCCATTCATAAAAAGAGTTCAGAAATTGCTTCGAAGTGTAGACTAGGTACTGGGGTCAGCGCATAGCTTCCCAAGGGAAGTACTTCAAAGGTGTCAGTAGCAATATTCAGCAATGAGGTATGTAGTACTTTTCCTAGGATGAGTTCACGAACTTAATTGTCAGACCTCATATGTTCTTCTTTCTCCACCAGGTGAGGATATAGCAAGAAAGCAGCCATCTCTAAGCCAGGAAGAGAGCCTTTGTTAGAAATCCACAATGTTGGAACCTTGACTTTGGATTCCCAGCCTCCAGAACTGTGAGAAAGTAAATTACTATTGTTTAAGTCTTCCAGTCTATGATATTTTATTATGGCAGCCTGATCAGACTAACACAGCTGTTTGGCCTGAGATTCTTTTTATATACTTATGTCTAGTGTTAATTTTTATTTTAGATACATTACAGACAACAAATTAAGAAAAAACACAAAAGTAATTGTTAATCAATTTGTATATATCAAAAGCTTTAATGCTAAGCTTCCCTATAAGCAATACAATTATTATTGTTGTTATTCTAGATGAGGAAACTGAAGTCCAGAAATGTTAAGTTATGATCTGTTTCAGATCCCATTAATGAGGGTCAGAGGCAATGACTCTGCTCTTTACTCCTCATCTAAATTCTCTGTCTCCACATTCTTAGAGAATTTTGCTTGTTTCATGTGTGAAACTTTTTACATATTGTTTTTCAATGTAGGCATTTGTATATAAAAAAGTATGCACAAAATTATTGACAATATGATGAATATATGGTCAAAAGTTTATTTGTTTACCTTCCTTTTTTACAATGTGAGCCCTTGAAGGCCAGGGCCCATGGAGCTGAGAAAGTATGTCTGTATACTGTGGTACCAACAACTTGAGTGCCTGGTACTGGAGAAGACACTTAAATTCCTGTTATGGAAAGTGTAAGCTTATAACCATTACTCTGAGTTAGGGTTTTTATAACAAAAACTATCTTAAGATAAAGATTGATAGGAACTTTAATTTTTAAAATTAGGAAATAAAACCCTGGTGGGTGACTAAGGCAAAGAGTAGGGAATAAAATATTTCGCAACAATTTAGTTATTTTCTGGCAATTAAAGAAATGATAGGGTATAGAATAACATGCTTTTGACTAAGACATATTATGAATAGAAATTTGCCATGTTATAGATTTCATAAAATTCTTGGTGCACTGAGGACATTTCACAGATGTTAATTGTTATTATCATTTATAAAAATACCAGTGATGAGATCATTAGACATATTGTCCATTTTAAATCCTAATTTTAAAAAAATAGCTAATGCAAAAACAAGGTACCAGAAAGGTACCTCAAAATTATATTATTTGCTAAGCTAATCTAGAAGGCTATATATATATATATATATATATATATATATATATATATATATATGTAACATTTATACATATATTATATATTATATATACACACACACGTATATGTATATATAATATGAAGGTCAGACAATTAAGTTTGCAAACTTATCCTGGAAAAAGTGCTACACACCTCATTGCTGAATATCACTATGGTCACCTTCGAAGTGCTCCCCTTGGGAAGCTATACACTGATGCCAGCACTTAGTCCACCCTTCAAAGCAATTTTTGAACTCTTTTTCTGGAATACCCATCAGAGTTGTCATTGTATTACCCTTGATGTCCTGAATGTCATCAAAATGTCTTCCTTTCAGTATTTCCTTTGTCTTCGGGTAAAGAAAGAAGTCATTGGGGGCCAGATCAGGTGAGTGGGGAGGGTATTTCAATACAGTTATTTGTTTACTGGCTAAAAACTCCCTCACAGACAGTGCTATGTGAGCTGGTGCATTGTCGTGATTCAAGAGCCATGAATTGTTGGCGAAAAGTTCAGGTCGTTTTCATCTAACTTTTCCATGCAGCCTTTTCAGCACTTCCAAATATACACTTGGTTAACTGTTTGTCCGGTTGGTACAAATTCATAATGAATAATCCCTCTGATATCAAAAAAGGTTAGCAACATTGTTGCAACAAAATTCGCAAACTTAATTGTCATACCTTGTCTATATGGCATTTATACATATTGTGTATATATATATATATATATGTGTGTATATATATATATATATATATATATATATATATATATATATAAAACAGTTAAACCTATCTGGGCTTAAATAAGATAAAAACTCAAAACATCTTTTATCTCATTTCTTAAAAAAAATCATTAGCATCATTTTAGATAGATGGACATAAGAAAGAAGTGAAAAAAATACCTTCAATGTGAACTCTGGTACTTTTCTAAAAACCACCTCACTCTTGTTCTGACTGCTTAAAAACAAAAATGATTTAGGAGCAAGAAGCTTTGAAACAATCTTTAAGTCAAGTAGTATATAAAAGCAATTATGGGGGTAACATGTTCTATGTTATGAGGGAAAAGTGTATAAAAATGTCAAAATACTAGCAATAAAAATGCTATAAACTTCATCCTCTTGTCCAGTCAGGAAATGAAAGATCTTTGTACAGGCTGTGCTTTGAAAACGTTAAAGTGCGTTATGAGTTAAGACATTGTAGGATCAGGTCATTACTGCTTCCCAGAAAGGATAAGGGGGAGAAAGTACACACAACATAACAGTGGTTGTTTTACAACTTTCTTTCCATTTCTTTGTACATGGGGTTTCATGGGGAAAATAAAAGGCACACATGGTTTCTCTCCTGTTTCTTTTGGTGCAGGCAAGCTCTGGACAAAATGGCAGCGTGGTCACACATGCTCATCCCCCTTCATCGTGTCTTCTGCACAGATCCTAATTTTGCTGTGGTGCTCCCTCCCTCTGCAAGGTTCCAAGGTGGGAACCCCAACCGAACCTGCCTCCCAGAGAGCACCCCTATGTCTTGACCCTTTCTCTCCCCATCCTTCCCCACCAGCATTTATTCCACTCAATTCCATTCCCCAGAGTCTTACTAGGTGACTTGACAATTGGATAAACATAAGCTAAAATGTTTCTCATTGATAAATGGCAAAGTATGTCATCCAACCTAGAATACACTTCATTTTAATGCCTTATGCCAAAAAGAAAAGGACATAGAAATTCCTGGTAAGTCCAATAGAGGAAACCTCTGTGGACATTTGAAATTTCTGCACTTAAACTTTTTATCCAATTCCCAAACTCTCCCCAACTCAACCAAGACTTAAGTCTCCTGGTCTCACTCCCTGGTTCCACCAGAAAAGCCCCATAAAACACCAGATCTTATATCCTGAGATCTCTCTACCTAAAGATGCCTTCATACCTAAAAATATATACAAGTGACCCTTGAACAACACAGCTTTGAACGGTGTGGGTCCCCTTAAATGTGGATATTTTTCAATAGCTATACAGTTGATCCTCTGTATCCCTGGGTTTTGTATCCTCACATTCAACCAACCACAGAGGGAAAACAGTGTTTTCGATCTGCAGTTGGGAATCCCAGGATGCAGAGGCGGAGGTCCAACTGTATGCATTGTTTTACATGATTTTATATAAGGGACGGGAGCATCTGCAGATTTGAGTATCTGTAGGGGATCCTGGAACCAATCCCCGGTGGACACTGAAGAACGAAAGTGTATGTTTTTTGGGAGTCAGAAGTTATACACAGATTTTTGACTGTGCAATGGTCAGCACCCCAACCTCCGCACTGTTCAAGGGGCAACTGTATATTAATTAAAAGTTTGATCAACTGAGTCTTTAGGCTTGAGTAGAAATTTTACCTCAGTGACTGTACTAGTTTTCTATTGCTGCGTAACAGGTTACCACAAAGAGAGAGACTTAAAGCAACACCCACTTATTGGCTCACAGTCCTACAAGTCAGAAGTCTGCGCGATTCAGCGGAGTCGTCAGGCTGAAAGCAAGGTGTCACTCTGACTGGGCTCTTATTTGGGGCCTTGGGGGAGTATCACTTCCATACTCATTTAGACCATTGGTGGAATTCAATTCACCATTTGCTTATGGTGATAAGACTGAGGTCTCCACTTCCTTGGTGGCTGTCACTTAGGGACTACACTCATCTCCCAGAGGTCGTTCTTCGGCCCTTGCTCTAAGGTTCCCGCCATCTCAACAACAGCTTCCTTCACATTCATTCCCTCCCAGGCTTCCAATCTCCCTGACTTTCCCTTTTGCCACCAGCCAGAGATAACTCCCTGTTTTTCAGGTGCTAGTGCAATTAGACAGGTCTGTCTGCATAACTACCTTATCTTAAGGCCAGGTTACATCCGGAAAATCCTTTTTGGCCACGTAAGGTAACATAACAGTAGGAGTAACATGGGGGCAGAGTTCATGGGCACCATCGCAGAATTCTGTCAACTACAGTGATCTCACAGAAATTGGCTTGCAATGCTTTTATAATAGTCTTTATTTTTTACTTTTTTTAAATAAGTGATTTATGTAGATGTCTTGGCTGTCTCTAATAGAAACATCATTCCTTAGAGCAGAGCTGTTTTATTTCTTAATAAATTACTTTGGGAGAGAGATAGCTAGGACAAATAAAAAAGTAAACCACAGTTGACTTTTGAACCAAGCGGGGGTGGGGCTACTGAGCCTCGTGCCGTCAAAAATCTGTGTATAACTTTTGACTCCCCCCAAATTTAAGTTTTCCCTCAGTATCCGCAGGGTGGAAGTTGGTTCAAGGACTCCCACAGATACCAAAATCCGTAAATACTCAAGTTCCGTATAGAAAATGGCATAGATTGATGCATACAGTCTGCTCTCTGCATCCACGGACTCTCAACTGCGGATCCAAAGCAGTACAGGTATTTACTAAAAAACATATCCGCATATAAGTGGACTCGCACAGTTCAAACTCGTGTTGTTCAAGGGTCAGCTGTATAAAGAAGGTGCTGGCTTTGTTATGTTTATTCAAGCATCAGAGATAAGTTGCAATTTAGGTGGGGAATTCAGAATTCTGTCTATAGAATCAAATAATACAAAGTTGAAAATTTAGGTAAGGATACAACTTGAAAGACTCATGTGCTACATTGGGCTGTGAAACTAAATTTTATCCCCCTGAAAACTGCAAGCTTGGAGTCTGCTAGGAATAAAACAGCTACAATCGGGTTGTAAGAAGACTCGTAGGACGTAGCCTCATAGCTCAGGTAGTACCACGTTTGAAGCACTACCTAGGTGCTCTTCCCACACGCCCTACCCTGACCTGGACCCGTAACTGTCTCATGGTCCGAAGTTTTTAACCAATCAAGCACAGCAGCATTCCCTCTTTTACCCAGCTTTCTAGTTGACAAAGTGTACTACATGATGATTTGATATATGTGTACTTTGTGAAATGATTACCACAATCAAGTTAATTAACAAATCCATCACCTGACATAGTTAAGTGTGTGTTGAAAAAGAATGCTTACAATCTACTGTTTGCGAATTTCAAGTATACAATACATTATTATTAGCTATAGTCACCACGCTGTACATTAGATCTCCAGAACTTATTGATCTTACAACTGAAGGCTTATACCCTTTGATCAGCATATGTATTTATACCCATTTCTACCACCCCCAGTCCCTGGCAACAACCTGTGTTCTCTGTTTCTATGAGTTTGGCTTTTTTTTTTTTTTTAGATTCCACATATAAATGAGATCATACAGTATTTGTCTTTCTCCACACAGCAGGCTTTTGATGATAATCTGCTCTCTTTAGTTGGGTAACTGAATGTGCAACTTCAGGAAGATATAAATTCAAATAGAATTGATCTTTTTGTGTGAGCTGTTTTATAGTTATTGTGTTGCTTTGTATATGTTTTATTTGTTTGACATGGATAAATCTGCTTTACTAAATTTATAAATCTGATTTATTAAATTTACAAGAGTTTTATAAAGATACATACAAAGATCTTGAATGTTAAATTTGTAAATTTGTCATGCTCAGTGTTAGAAATATTTGAGAGAATTGCCTTATTAAGTTGGCAATGATAGTTTGAATTGTCTAAGAAAATATAGTTAAGAAAGTTTCTAAATGGTGTTAACATTTAAGGGATTTAACCCACCAAATTTATAAACTGAGCATTAATTAAATTACATATAAAGTTAAGTGTTTAAAATTGTGGCAATATCATTTGCAAATCTAGTAACAAGACTTGTGAATTAAAGTAAAGGCTTAGAAAACTAGGTTACAAAATTTATACATTTTACCAATTAATGTTAACACAAACATAAGGAACTATAAATATCACCTTTTGGTTATTAAAACTCAATTACCATTATTAAACACTGAAGAGCAATATAACCATAATAGAGATCAATCATAATAGCTACTATTTATTATATACCAACTACATGTCAGTTCTGGGATGTATGCTGAGTTTGTTTATCTATTTGTTTGTTTTTGAACTTAAGAGATAATATAAATAAAGTACTCTGCTCCTTAAGTGTGTGTTGAACTGAGCTGATAATCTTTTAAATTTAAAAATATTAATCCACATGTTGGATGGAATTCCTTTGGTCACAAGTAACAGAAAACTAGCGTCAAACTGTTTTAATAATATTAATAATAACAGCAACAACACAATAAGAAGAAAGAGATTTAGTGGCCAACTAATTTAAGAAGTCCAGAGATAGAGGAAATACAGCACTTGAATCTTTCTTCCAAAAAGAACAAACTGTCCAGCTGTGAGGAGTGCAGGTAACTGGTAGCCACCAGCTGCTGGGCATTCAGGGTTCTCCACGGCTTTGAGACAGGACCACAGTCTTTCTGGACAGGCCAGTCATAAGCATAGCAAGAATACCAGGACCTGGGCATTTCTGCTCAATGTGGAACTTCTCCAACAAGCAATCTTTGCTCTGAAGCTCCCTGTTGGGTTGGCTAAAACTGTAAAATCTGCATCACAGTCTAGGCTCCCCCTGCCCAATCCTGCTTCTTCCCATTTTTGCTTTCATAGATGTCAGACCTGTATCAAAGGCTAAAGGTTTTCACTGCCCAATATGCTCCTTCAATCTTTATCTTTTACCAGCATTACCCCAGTAAGTCTTGGGCACTGGTAACTCCATCTCAGTGTCTGCTTACTGGAGGACCTGAATGGACACTTAAGCAAAGCTTGGTCCAGCAGTTTAATGATGTCACAGGGCCCACTTTCTTTCTGTCTCTCTACTCTGCCTTCCCCAGTGGCAGAATCTCCCTAACGCTGTCACTCTTTATGATGGCACCACGGCTACAAGCATCAACTGGAGCTCACTGCCCCTTCATTCACAACCAGTAGAAGAAGGGAGCATCTTTCTGTAGCATTCATGAGCAAGAGAGAATAATTTTCTTCTCCAGATACTACCCATCAAACATCTCCTTTCCGTCCCTTTAATATAGTTTGAGTCATAATCCTATCTCAATGACCATGACTAGAGCCCATCTCTAAAGCTGCTGTGAGATCAATTCCAACCAGTCTGCACGGCTGGGAAGCCCCAGGTCCCATTAGGAAGGAGACAGAGAGAATGAGTGCTGGGGAGGCAACCACTACATTTCCCTGTGATGCTTATTTTAACGTAGTTTCCCTTAAGAAGATGAAACAATTCACATGATCCAGAACAACAGTAAAGTTATGAAACTGACTCTTACTGTAGTCCACTGGTCCCTGCAGCTGACCTACTGTGACCACAATCAAGGCTGTCCTTTTATGAACAGCACCTCTGCAGAACCCGTATTTTGCTATTCCTGGGGAATTTTGTATTATTGTACTATTTTGTACTATTAAAAAACTCTTTGTGTTTTTTTTCCTAACTAATTTTGAGCCCCAGATCATTATATAGCTTTCTTATTTTCCTCTGGAGTAAACAGTATATCCCAATTTACTTGATTCCTCAGGAATAGGAATATTTTACATGTTTTGGTTATTTGCAGCTACTTTATGAAAACAGTCACATATTGGTTAAGGTTTTAGTCTCAGATGAAAAGGGTGAGCATCCTTGAACACTACCCAGCATTACACCACAGACTTAGTCCCGTGAGGACACCGTTGCCCACCACAACGGGCATACACCGGAGCATAAAGCTAATAATGCAGACAGAGAAGCCAAAAGCTGACATTGGAACTGGAGCTACGACAGCTTTTGGAAGCTTGATGTACTGTCGCCTCTGTTCCCAGACTTGCCAGAGTGCATTCCGCAGAGTTCTTCGTCCTTCAGATCGTTGGATTCCCACTCAAACAGCGGCCAGTGCATCTGATTAGCGGAGCCTGCGTCCTGAGCCCTGGCTGCAGGGGCAGCGGTGGGCAGAGCGTTTCTATTAATTTACCTTCTAGAATGGGAGTTGAGCTCTGCCTTCACAAGGTGGAAGATTACAGATGCTGGATTCTTTGCATTTCGGTTTGTTCTGCAAGAATTTCCTGTGTGTGATCCTCAGAAAGCCTTTATGAGAGTTTTCCTTAGTACCTAAATTCTATGAGAAAAGCATACACTAGTGCTCAAATGCCTTAGGCAAGCCAAGTTATCAGTCACAATTTCAACAATCTCATTCACCTGGGACTTTTTAGAGAAAACTTATTATTAACAACTAATTAATAATAACATTTGTATTCTCTTTTTGTTTTTGTTAGTAAGACAAAAATACATTGCCTTTATTCATGCTGACCCACAGACTTTATACAGAGTACTTGCTGCTATTATCTCACCATTCCTATAAACATTCATCTTGGGAAGATTAAATTCAACTCAGGAAATGTTTATTCAGCTCATAATAAATGCAAGGCCTTGTGCTAGGCATTGAGGGACGACAAATTCGTCTTAAATTGTCACTGTGGCGACTACTTAGTTGTTATTTTAATTCCTTCATCACAGAAGAATTGGGTATTAACTATTCATGATCCACTTTTATCTTTCACTGTCAATTTTCCATTATTTCCAATTCTGCAGAAGAGCTCCAAAATCTCCACAGTACATTTTTAGAGGTTAATCTTCACTGCAATTTCTCTCTTGTTCATGTTATGAATGTCATTTTGGAATCCAAGCAACATATATATGAATATAAAATGCAACTGCTAAAGATGTTAATTATTCATATACAAAATGTGATACTATTATTATTATGACAAAATAACATCACAAATTTGTAAGAATACGTGTGAGGGGATGTACTGTTTATGCTTGCGTTAGTGCTAACACGATAGTAGGCGCTAACACCAGAGAAGCCTTATGAGAGAAAAGGCCAGTCAGAGCTCTGTTTCACTGCTGGCGCCTGGTGCAATCCCATACTACTTAAACTGGATGAAAAGCTAAAGATCATGACTCATCTTTGAACTGAGTTTTGAATTGTATCCCATTGTCATCTTCATGTACGGTAAGTCCTCACTTAACGTCATTGGGAGGTTCTTGGAAACTGCGACTTGAAGCAAACCGATTTTACTGTGGGCTAATTGATATAATAAGAGTTAAGTTCCTTTAGCCGACTTCTGGTCACAAAAATATCATCAAATTTCTGAACAAAGACCCCAAACCCTTCTAATATTAAACATTGAAATAAATGTGATCTATACATACATTTAAGAAAGATGAATAAAAACAAGTAAGAGAATTCGTTTCCAACCCACTTACACCAGTGCAGGGTCTCCGGTGGTAGGAGCCTCTGCCAGCAGCTCAGGGCACAAGGCACAGACCCACCCTGGACAGGACGCCCTTGCATCTCGGGGTGCACTCACACACCTACATCACGCAGAATGGAACCATGTAGACACGCCAATTCACCTCACGTGTGCATCTTTGGGGTATGGGAGGGCACCAGCATTCCCAGAGAAAACCCATGCAGACATGGGGAGAACATGCAAACTCAACAGACAGTGGCCCCGGGCATGGGAATTGAGGTTTTTTTTCTCATCAACACAATAATAAAATGACATTATTCCAGGACCTGCTGTATTTGCCAATTTCCAATTTCCCCCAGATTGATTCTATAAAAACTTTTCATGTTACACTCTCTTATCCTTTCGTGTCTCTAGCTGAAATTAAGTCTTGATCACACTTGATCACAGGGGTGATGAGGTTACACTTTTTACTTTAATTTCCAAAGTTGTGAGACATTAGCTGGGAATAAGCCAGTAGTAGCTACTGAAGAAGTAATAGTTTAGACTTCAGTCTTTGCAGTCAAACAAGCCTGGGTTTCTCCCCATTGGCCATGTAATTTCAGGCAATTACATAAACTCTCTAAGTCTTAGCTTTCATCTCTAAAGAGGAACTCACAATAATATTTTCCACAAATGACTGATGGTGAGGATTAACTGACGTACTATATTTAAAAGGTGTTGTTATACGCCTTCTAGATAGTTACCCCAAAGAAATAAAAACATATGCCATTCAAAACCATGTATGCAAAAATCTTTTTTAAGCAGCTTTATTCATTATTGTCAAAAACTGGAAGTGATCCAAATGTCCATTAACTGTTAAATGACTAAATAAAATATGGTACATCTCTACTCTGAAATACTAGTCAGCAATATAAAGGGACAAAGGACTGATGCGACAACATGGTAAATCTCAAAAGCATTGTGCTAAGTAAAAGAAGAAGACTCACAGTGTTACATGCTATATAATTCCACATGTGTGCCATTCTGGAAATGGCAACCGGCAAAACTAAAAGGACCAAAAACAACTCGGTGGTTGCCAGAGTCTAGGGGTGAGGGTAGGAGACTGACTACAAAATGGCACAAGTGAACTTTTTGACATGATGAAAATATTCTATATTTTGATTGTCAAAATTCATAGAACCGTACACTTAAAGGGGTAAATTTTACTGTATGCAAATTATGCCCTCAGTAACCTGACTAAAGAAAAATCACTAATGACACTATTAAACGTTGCTTAAATTTTTTTTAAAAAAATCCTCTTAAATAGCATGCTTAGTGTAAGCACTTAATGTTAGTTATTGTCATTGCTATTATTACTATCATCATCATCTAAGTTGACAACAGCATGAAAAAACTAATAAATAAGGGGCAGTTCCATTTAGTGCAGAAAGTTAGGATTTAGTCTATTTAAGAGTCCAGAATTTTACGTTTCTATAGATTTAATATTTTAATGCAATAAAGTAAAAAAATATTTTACGTGGAATGTTGTTAAACAGCAATGATCATTACCAACAACAATTTTGTTGCTCAGATACGAGTTGGATACTTCATGTGTCATGTGTAATGCCAACTCTGAGTGAGGCCAGAGTGACAAAGAGAAGTTATCAAGCTCCTTTTCCACTTGTCAGACTTGCACATTGTTGACCTTAAACAAACAGACAGCTAGATATTTCTCCAGAAAAAAAAAAAAGGCTTTATTTGGGAACAACAAAGAATTGCAATTCGGGACATTTGGTCTAATGGCAAACCACACACAAGTCCTGAGAAACAAAGAAGAGGAAACTCTTTCACAGAGCAGAGGAAGTTGGGAGAACTATTATAAACAAAGAGGTCTTCTTGTTGGACTCCCCCATCAATTTAGAGCAGGAGAGCTCACCCTTCTGGCCTCTCGATTTCATTTTAAATGAGATTTCTGTTTATTAATTTTTACACGATCTAGGAACTCAATTTTTGTCAGTTCACTGTGAGGCGAAAAGGTTATAGAAGGCTGATTTACATGAACTAATCTCGGAAGACATTGATGTGTAAAGGTGACATCACTTATCCACAGAATTATAACTGCCACTTGGGTCAGCACAGTCCTGTGCTGTCATCTGCTCCTCACAGTTTCTCCTATGGGCAGATATAAAGGGGAGCCTGTTATGAGTCAGCTTCCTGACTCAGTGGGCTGGGGTGTCAGCACAAAGGAGAGCAGTTATTCCTAAAGGACATATAATCCAGGTCATAGTAAAAGCCCTGCCAATCATTCCCATTTTTATAGTTCACCAGAGTCAATGTCTTTGTTTATTGAACACAGTGCAAAATAAATACCTTTGTTTATTGAACACAGTGCAAAATAAACACCTTTGTTTGTTGAACACAGTGCAAAATAAATACCTTTGTTTGTTGAACACAGTGCAAAATAAATACCGAGTTTCCACAGGTCTTATTGGAAACTTTCTTTTCTATAGACTCCATGCTCCCCACTCTTCTCTCTTTCTTTAGATCTGGTACCTTACCCTTGACAAAAGCATTTTCTTGGTTATGTTAAAAAGAACAAAATTCAACTGACTAAATTTGAATATCTAATTGGCTTTCTTAAGCGATTCATGAATCAAGCAGCATGCCGTCTAGCAACTAGAAGGTGCTCCAAGGGGCTGTACAAAATGGAAGGTTTTTATATAAAGAAGGGTAGGGCAAGGGAGCTATCAACAAAAGAGAAGAAAGGCTTCTTTTGGGGCCATGACATCTCCTTGTTGAGGGGCAAAAGTACAAGAAGCATTTTTATTATGCAGGTTGCCTCTTCATTCTATGGGGAATGGAGAGAGCACATGACAGATTACTTCATTAGTGTTGACTAGAAAATTCCAGACTGGTTGATTAAGATTGTGCTTCTGGAAGAGGTCAAAACTGCATCAGATCAGTTATTAAATCTAGGTTTGATATCATGGGCTTTCAGCATGAGTGATGCCATTTTGGTCCTGTGGTTTTCTCTTTAGTAGTTACAGTCACTTCTTCCTCCCTGAGATTCTGCCTTTTAAAAGTTGGTGTTCCCAAGTTACCTCCACCCCACACTGAGAGCTTTTATCGAATGGTAGTTCTGCAGATAGTTAATCTCATCCTTTTAGAGATTACTTTTGCTAGTTTAACAATCAAAGGATGTTTTGGTTATTTATTGCCCCATAAAGCAAACCACCCCAAAGCTTAGTGGTGTAAAACAACAGTCCTCATTTTATTATTAACTCTCCTGGTTTGGGAGGCTGGCTGGGCTCAGTTAGGAGGTTTTCATTGAGGGTATCTCATGCAGTTGCAGTCAGGTGATAGCTGGTGCTGAAATATTCTGAATGCTTGCTACCTACATGTCTGGCATGTAGGTAGGCTTGGAAAACTCAGGCAGCTGGAGTTTAGGATTTCTAGAGGCCCCAAGGCGTGTTTCTTTATCTATCTATCTATGTCTCTACATGGTCTCTCCAGCACAGCGGCTTCAGGGTAGCTGCACATCTTACAGGGTGGCTCCAAAGGGTCATGTCCTAAGTGAGAGAGAGCCAAGCAGAAGCTGTATAGCCATGTATTACTGTGATATTGTGATTTATGATAATATATACATGAAAAAAAAATATATGTATTGTGTGTCAGAGCTCCTGAAACATTGGGAAATGAGAGCAATTAAGGTATCTTTTGTTATATCAAGTGGTGACTTTTAGAAAGCACCTAAAGAGGAAAACTGGTTGCCAATGGAGCCAACCATTTGATTAGAAGGTTGAAACTTTCAGTCCCATCCACTGACCTTTGGGGGAAAGAAGAGAACTGGAGATCAGGTTCAATCAACAATGGCCAATCATTTAATCAATCAAGTCTATGTAATAAAGCCTCCATAAAAACCCCAAAAGGATGGGGTTCTGAGAGCTTCCGGGTTGGTGAACACAGAGATTTGGGGAGAGTGGCATGTTTGAGAGGGTATGGAAGTGCCTTGCCCTTTCCCCATGTTTTGCCCTGTGCATTACTTCCATCTGGCTGTTGATTTATATCCTTTGATATGCTTTGTAAAAAATGGGTGAGGAAACTGGTTCTCCAGTTAATAAAACCTAAGGGGGGGTTGTGGGAACCTCTGATTTATAACCAGTCTGTCACATGTAACAACCTGGTATTGTGATTGGCAGCTGAAGTGGAGGGCGGTCTTGTGGGATTAAGCTCTTACCTTGTGGGAGATGATGACGTCTTTGGGTAGATAGAGTCAGTATTGAGTTGAATGGTAGGACACCCAGCTGGTGTCAGAGAATTGCTCAGTGCTGTGGGGAAAATAATTCCACACATTGGAACTGAGTGCAGAATCTTTAATTACTCAGCCTCAGAAGTCACATGGCATCACTTCCACCATTCTCTATTAGTCAAGACAAGCACAAAGACACACTCAGCTTTAAGGGGAGGGGGCCTAGACTCTGGCCTTTGATGGGGATGTGGCAAGTTTCTGGAGGCGCCTGTGGGACTGGAAATACTATTACATACAGAGTTGGAAAATATAATCTACCACAAAAGACAACCTTAATTTTTGGTTATTGAGGACTGAGGGTGTTTTATTACATATCAGCCAAATGCCTATTTACAGGAGCATGGAAAGCTAAATCTATGACTCCTATTCCACAATTCTTCTCCACAGCCCTGTGAGGTGGGGAGTGAAAGTATAGAGATTGCAAATGAATAGATGAGGACATTAAATTGAATTTCCAGAGGCTATAAACTCAAAGATGGTTGTCTTCTCGGAGAAATTTATTCGTATTTCAAAGGGTAGCAACCCAGGAGCAATTTCCCTCTCTTCCCGAGGGGATTTTGCTTTTGTCAGGGAAATTAAGTTTGTTTCCCACCCTCAGGAGGGAAAAGTTTATACAAGCTCCCAGATTCAGATTGGTGGGGGCGGCAGGAAGAGTTCCCTGCTACAGTGTAGGCCCTGGTACATGTAGGAAGACATCGTAGGTGTTCAGAATGAGTCACCCCAAGATGTGCCTCTGTGGTGTACAGATTATTTTGAGCTAAAGGTGACTGAGACTCTGTGGGCTCAAGAGAAACGTCTGCCCTCCTTAACTACCCAGAAGAATTTTAATTAGGGGCCTTGCCCATAATAATAGAGATAAACTTTTTGACCTTTTGATATTGCAAGGCAAACCACTAATTATTGAGCATCTGATTTTCTTGTCCTGTTCTCCCCTCTGAAGCCCCAAGGTGCCTTACCTCATCCTTAGCTCAGAATGCTATATATACCTCATTGTAACTTTCTGTCCCTGAACCTCTCATGTGTGTGGTGTCTCTGACTCTCTCATGTATATGGAGTCCCCATATATAAGTATGTTAAATTTGGTTATTTTCTCTTGTTAATCTATCTCATGTTGATTTAATTATTAGACCAGCCTAAAGAACCTTCAAGGGTAGAGGAAAGTTTTTTCCTTCCCCGCAACATCCTGCTCTCATCACATCTCTCCAAAGGGAAGAATTGAGACAACGGGAAACCAATTACATTATTCGGTTGGTGCAAAAGTAATTGCGGTTTAAAAGGTTAAAAATAATTGCAAAAACCACAATTACTATTGCACCAACCTAATAGTAATAGTAACCTGTCTTAACCTCAGAAATCTCATGTCTATATGAATATAGAAATTTAAAACATACCAATATGAAAACAGTACCAAATATATATAAATCCACCCAGTTAGGTACATAACTTTTAAATTCTCTTTTTTTGTTGTTGTTAATATAGTTAGAGTTGCATTGGTTTTGGTCACAGAGTGGGTTAGAATTCACTGTTATTGTTTTTTTTCCTTATTTTTTTTTTTTTAAGTGAACTGTGGAAAGGAAATATTCTCTACCCTCTTTTGGCCTAAAAATTAAATTGACAGAAGACAAGAGCAAAGCATACATATTTTATTGAATTTTTACACATATGTGGGAGCCTTCACAAAAGAATGAAGACCTGAAGAAATGACCAGAGTAGGAAGCTTTTATACTTTTTAGACAAAAAAACAAAAAAAAAAACAGTAAAATAAATACAAACAAACTGACAAGACAAAGGGGTTTGGGCTAGGGGTAGTAAGTTGTATACAAGTAAATAAGAAGATAAAGATTAGTTTAACAAAGCTCATTTGTACAGGTTTGTTGGCCCCAAATTTCCCGTCTCTAGTGACAGGAATGTTTTTCTCCCAGTACAAAGAGGGTCCCTTTCACGTGGGAAATTTATCTTCTGCTTTCAGGAAAGAAAGGTGGGTGGTGATGGGTCAGAGTGACCTTCCTGCTTCTGCGGTTTTCTCAAACGCCTTCAGTTTAAGATATTCAATATTTCAAGGTGCTATATTTTGGGGTAGCATGTCTTGCACCCCACCAATCTGGAAGTCTTACTTCATGGGCCCATACCTATGGGTCCCAAAGTCTTCTTGATGAGTCATCCCACGGGGTAGAAAAGCCTTAATTCCCAGAGAAGATAGGTACAGACCCAATAGGGATAATGATACCTCTTTTATGTCAATATAGTATGAGATTAAGTTTGCTGGAGGCAGAAATTTTGTATTTATCTCTGCCACTGTGCTTTTGTCTTTTTAATAAGTATTGGTTGAATTGAATTCCATTAATCCACAAAGATACAATTTAAAGACAGAGAAACTCTCTGGCCTGCTTAATTCATTCTGCATCTTAACAATTTTCAGGAACTATTTGTACTAGAGACCACAGTTCAAAAATGGAGCATTTTACCATATTGATGTCAGTAGGCAAAAGAAATTTATTTGCCCCAAGCCCCCCATCTTGAAGCTTACTTTTGAGGCATGGCAGAAAGCCTAGAGATTTAAAATCTTTGCTTATGGCTACTAAATTTTCTTTAATCACTGAAAGTAAGCTGCAGAATTTTTTCTCAGTCCCGTGCCTATGAAGTTTTCACACAAGGTTGAAAGGTGGGTCTGAGCTACACACATACGGTGACTTGACGTGGAGCTAATCCAGGTTTCCTCAGGTCTAAGATAACTATTAATAGGGCAGTGGCAACGACTGCTTGATAAATCCCAGCACAGGGCCTGCAGGGAAGGCTGCTCACATATGTTCCCCAATACACATCACAGAAGAGAGACTCTGGGAGTAAGTGAAATTTTGCTAAATTCACAGGGCCCATCTTCTGTTGATTCTGTGTTACAATGTAAGCTGCCCTCCAGCAAATGACATAGACTTGCAGACAGGATGCCTGTTCAGTAACAGTTCTCTGAGAACAATGCTGATTCCTAAATAAATTACTTCACCTCTTATTAGCAACACTTACTTTTTTCCTCTTAACTCAATTTTTCTCAACTGCTGAGATCCAGGTAAGCTCAGGCCAGATAATGTGATGTAGCTGCCTAGATTCCAGAAGGAGCATGCGATCACAGAGGGCCAGATCCGCTAGTGAACCCACATAGCAAATGGTAACTGCACTTTCATTGTTCTCCATTATTTAACTTCACAATTATTTTTGAGTAGAATATGTTTACAGCAAGAAGGGAGTCTAAGGAATCCCACAAAGGAAGATATATATTACTCATATGTGTTTGAAAAATTAAATATACTCTCAGAATTATCCACAACTCGATATTCCAGCAAACCTAGTTGTTCCCAGAATGGTACTCAGCAGTTACAATATAAAGACAGGAAAGGAAATATTCACATTATAGCTTTAGTCAGTGACTTAGGAGTTTTCTCACAGGCAACATTTATATACATTCCCATTTAGCCCTAGTTTAAGTCACTCGTTAATAACTGTAGGAAGAAAATTAAAAAGGAAGGAACAGAATATATATGTATATTTTTTTTCAGGTCAGCTAGAGAGAATATGTCCCCTTTAGGAGCCAAAATTAGGGAGGAAACACTTAGTTTTTTCACATTTATTAAGTTATTTAAAACGAATTTGTTGAACTCTCATACATTGCTGCTGGGCATAAGAACTGGTAGAACCACTTTGTAAAACTGGTGATTTCTGTGAAAGGTGGAAATATGCAAAACCTATGATCAATCAATGTTCTCTTTGAAATGCAAATAAGTGTGCACCAAAGCACATGTATAAGAATGTTCATAGCAGCACTATTCCTAATAGCCTTAAATTGGAGATCTGAATGTCCAATAACAGTGGACTGGATAAGTAAATTATGGTATAAATATTTACACAATGGAATACTAGCAAGCTAAGGGAACAAACTAATTACAACCACACACACAAATGTACTTGTGTGACTCTTCCAAACATAATATTTTATGAAAGAAACAAACGTCAGTGGGGTATGCCACCACATTATTAGTTAATCCTTAAACTTTTATTGACTTTCTTGTTTTGTCTCCAACATACCCCCTGACAAAAGCAGGCTGAACTCCTCAAGAAAAGGTGGACATTCCAGGGCTAGTTAAGCCTGTCAGCAGGAACCAAACAAAAAACCCAAAGGCCACAGCTAGGAAACCAGTCTGCCCTAGGAAGATCCAAGATGGCATCAGGAACCCCTTCCCAAGTGATCTTTTGATGAAATTTTCTTTATTAGCATACTAAAAATCACACCCAGAGGTGAAGATTTAACAGTAAAATGAGACATGCATGTATGGCCAGACATGTTCCAAGCATGTTTGGAAACTGTGCGTGTTCCCCTGAAATTAGGAGAATCCTCCATCCTTTCTCAGAAATCCCCAAACCTGAACTCACACATCTACCCCCAACCCTTTAAGATTTTCCTGATTTCCCAAAATCAGGTAGAAAGAATCTTTAGAGCATAAGCTTGCCCTTCTCCCTTCTTTGATCAAAGAATAAAGTTTCTGATCTGCTTTACTGAACATAGGCCCATTCTATTGGCATGAGCGACACTGGGTAGAAAGACTTTGATTTGAGGTCTCTGACCGTCAGGGATTTGTGACAAAAACACAAAATGCAAACTGTATTATTCCATTTCTGTAAAGTTCAAAAACAGGTAAAACATGTGTGGTGTTAGAAGTCGGGATAGCTGGCTGTTAGCTTCAGAGGAGTGGTAGCAGTTGGAGGAGAATTACAAGGGGGGCTTCTGGGGTCCTGGAAATGTTCCATTCTTTGATCTGGGGGCTGGTTACATGGGTGTGTTCACTATCAGAAAATTAACTGAGCTGTAGATGTATGATCCTGGAATTTTCTGCATTGTGTAATTCTTAATTTTAAAGTTTACTTAAAAATTTTGTTACATTGTTTGTCAGGTACCAAGTAACAAAAAGAACGCTGTACTAAGACAGTTTTTGCCCTCTAGGATCTCACAGGCTTGAGGAGGAGATAGACATTCGAGGAGGTGATTTTAAACAGTATGGACTGACTGAGAAAGATCCTGGAAACTCCAGGGCACAGGCCTTGAAGTGGGCAACAGGAGCAAGGAAAGGAATCAGGAGACATCCTAAGGGAAGTGAAGGCCTCCCATGTTAAAATGATAACTAGGAATCAGTCAGTGAATAAAAGAAGAAATTAATAAAGCAGCGCAAAGCCCCCAGGGCACCACTGAAAAGCAGGCATACAAAGGAGCTTATTTGGTCTCAAAAGGGGGAAAAAATCCTTGCAAGTTCTCTGACTTGTCTCAGTTAACAGTGAAAAAAAGCTCAGGAGTTTCTATCTGATAATTGAGACCACATATATCGGCATGACTTACCTGCTTGTTCCAGGAAATTCTTTTGCCCAAGAATATAAGACAGTCACTAGTCACAAAATATTCTTACCCTGTTGTCTTGAGCACTTTGTTACTATTTTGAAAGATGTAATGAGGTAAGAGGAACAAAAAAAGGAGATTTTTGTTTGTAATAGACACTAGAAAGAAGTACTGGGAACTTCCTATTTTCAAAGACTTTAAAGGACTGTTAATCTCTCAAGGGTTTAGTCCATTTGGAAGGTTGACACTATGAGTTTATAAGGGAGGAAAAATAATTTCCCCTCTACCCTTCTGAGTTATTGGCTGACACCCCTGTAATAAGGGATCTCAACCCTAAGATAAGTTAACAAGAGAAAAAAAAAAGTTTATTGAATAAATGTACCACAGTTTCTTAATCCAGTCGTCTACTGCTGGGCATTTCGGTTGTTTTCATGTCTTGTCTATTGTGAATAGCGCTGCCATAAACATAGGGGTGCATAAATTTTTTTGAATTAGCGTTTTGGATTTCTCTGGATAGATATCCAAGAGTGGAATTGCTGGGTCATAAGATAGTTCCATTTCCAGTTTTTTGAGATACCTTCGTACTGATTTCCATAGTGGCTGCACCAATCTGCATTCCCACCAACAGTGCAACAGGGATCCCTTTTCTCCACATCCTCGCCACACTTGTTGCTTGTTGATTTATTGATGATAGCCTTTCTGATTGGGGTAAGGTAGTATCTCATTATGGTTTTTAGTTGCATTTCTCTGATGATTAGTGAGATTGAGCATTTTTTCATATGTCTGTTTGCCATCTGTATGTCCTCTTTAGAAAAATATATCTTCATGTCCTCTGCCCATTTTTTTTTTTTTTAGTCTTTATAGATGCATGTTTGTTTTTGGGGTTTTTTTATTTATTTTTTTATTAGTTTCATGTGCACAAAACAAAGTAATACTTAGACGTTTATCATTTATATCCCTCACTCTGCCCATTTTTTAAATTGGGTTGTTTATTTTTTTGGTGTTGAGTTGAATGAGTATTTTTAATAAATTTTGGATATTAACCTCTTATCAGATGTATCACTAGCAAATGTCTTCTCCCATTTAGTAGGATGCCTTTTTGTTTTATTGATGGTTTCCTGTGCTGTGAAAAAATTTTACTTTGTTGTGAACCCATATGTGTATAATCCCATATGAATATAATCAATAATGTTGTAAAGATTTTGTAGGGTATCCGATGGGCACATGTCTTATTAGGGTGACCACTTCATGGACTGTGTAGGTGCCTGACCACTGCAGTGCACACATGAAGCTGAAGCTAAGTAATATTGAATGTCAAGTATGATTATATACATATATAGTCACAGGATGTGGAGTACAGCATAAGGAATAGAGTCAGTTGAACTGTAACAGCTATATATGATGTCAGATGGGTAGTAGATTGGGGGGTTATCACTTTGTGAGGGGTATAAATGTCTAACTGTTACATTGTTTTGTATACCTGAAAATAATTTTAAAAACCTTTTTTAACATATATACCTCATGTGTACATGGGAGATACTCAGGAAAAATGAGTGACTCTGAAATGGCCCTAGCCACCACCTCAGCTAACATCTTCAACTGAAGACAAAAGGAAAATGTTGAGTTGGAGGGGAGAAGCCAGTTATGGGAAGTTACCAGGAAAAGCACAGTAAACAAGGATGTAATTTATTATGAATATTTAAGTCTGTGCCTTCTCCATTGATAAGAATTTCTTATGAGTTGGAGTCATTCTCTTTCTGGTACAGAGAGGAAGACATCCTTATAAATTGCAATTTCCTTTATAAATATAAATTTCTTTTACAAAAGAGTAACCTGTCTATTTTCAGGGCTTCTCCTTTGTCTGCTATTTCTCAAAATAATCCTTATGCCAAAGAGGCATATTTGGAGGTGGCATATTTGCTACTCTTCTAGTCTATATGAGATATGAAACCGTATTTAAAAGTTCTCCTTTCCCTACTGTTAAAGTAACCAGATTAAGCCTACGACGTAGTCACTCGTGCTAAGCCCCACAGCAGAAAGCCAGAACTTAACTACGTTTCTATGTTTGGCTATCTCAGAAGAGGAAGGCCTAGGTCAACCCATCAGCACCGGCCTATTCAGCACAAGTTACCTGCCCTTTGGGAAGTTACTTGCCCAAGTTACCTGCCCAAAGAGAAGGCTCCAAGACTTCCCTTTGCTGTTATAAGGAAAGCAACCCTGCTTTAACTAATCAGAAAATGCACAGCATAACTTCCTTGTTCTTGCTCACGTTGTTCTATAAAAATCTCTCACCTTCTATAGTTCTTCACAGTTCCTTTCTGTCAGCTAGATTAGACGCTGCCTGATTCATAAATTGCTGAATAAAAGCCTACTCGATCAGTAAATTGTCCGTGGAAAATAATCTTTTAACAAGACTAAGATATTGTCTTTCTTTTTGTCACTAACCATTTTGCCATGTTTACACAGAAATATGTGCCTAAGGACTTGAGATTTGCAGGACTTTTCTTCTTTTTTTTTTTTAAGCCAACCAGCTGAAGCCCTTCTAAAGAAAAAGGCATTCTTTATTATGGGCATCTCAGGCACTTGCAGCAAATTGCTGTCTCTCCGCTGTTTGATTTATACTTGAATTAACCAACATCTTCTATGGGTGACCCTGGCTGGTTCTCTTAAGACTACCTGCTGGTTCAGCTTCAGAAGACTGTTTGATGAGCAGCAATTTGTGAGGGACCAGGAACCTTCTAATCCCGCTCTGTGCTTGCTAAGGAAGTGTAACCTGAAGCCCAGAAATTACGGTTTTAACATTCTTATCTTAAAAACAGAAAGAAAGAAAGAAAGAAAGAAAGAAAGAAAGAAAGAAAGAAAGAAAGAAAGAAAGAAAGAAAGAAAGAAAGAAAGAAAGACTGAAAAATAAAGTGTTCTTTTAAAATACTCAGATACTAGGCTTCTGTACTCCAAAATGTTTCCTTTTGCAAGTTGCAGAGTCAAGGCCCTCAACGCCTTCTGTTAGTGACTAAATTCAAGAAACTAGAATATTTGACAAAATTTATAAATTATTCTTCACAGGCACCTCTCCCCACCATAAGACCTTGGCAAATTAAGTCCCACTTGAGTATCCTATAATTCTCCAAAGTAGCTGTACACATTTAACTGCAATATCTCCCTGGATTGGAGCCATATACTAAAAGGAACAAATTGTATCACCAAGAAGTATACAAGATTGGCAAAATCCTTTTTCCAAAGGAAAGGTCATAAGCTAAAATCTTGGGATAAGGCTGAGGGCAGAGTGAAAGATGGAAAGAGCAAATCTGACTCAGGAGCCAAAATCTAGCCCAATAGTGCTTAGGATGGGGCTGACCATAGGGCAGGTGCAATGAAGACAAGCTCAAAAGAAATCTGAAGATGAAGAGTTATGACCCTCAAGAACAAAAGCATGTCAGACTCACAAATAGGAAAAACTGGAGTAGTCAGTATCCACTGAGCTCCGGTAAATCCACTGGCAATACTATACTATCATTGTCTTCCCACTCGGCCCATGACTTGACTGGTGCTAAGAGGCTTGTCAAGTTCATCATGACACGGTCATCAAGTGCAGAGCAGCAAGCAATGTCTTACCGTCCTGACTCTCTGCCTAGGGCTTTGCCTCGACCAGTGAGGTCTCAGAAGTCATAGGGTCCTACCAGCCCACCAAATATTTGAATGGAAAATCTATTTAGATTCTAGTCTCAGCAATATTATAGACTTAATAAACTAAAAATCCTTCATCTACCATCTAATATCTAGGGATGCCTGAAACATAAATGAGTGTCCTTACAAATTTTCATCTGGGAATACTAAAAAGTAAAGGAATTTCCAGTGGTCAAAAACAAAGAGTAAACTTTTAAAAAAGCAGATTATTTAGTGCTTGAGTTGATGCTCTGGCAGCTGTGGAAATGGAATGGCTTTTATTTCCATTATCTAGGGGCTTGGGCATAAAGGGGAGGGAAATAATTTTACCTCTACACTTCTGTGTTCTTAGCTAAGATCCCTGTAATAAAAGATAGATTAACAAGAGAAAAGAAAAAACAAAACAAATTTTTATCAACATGTATATGTCACGGGAGATCCGCAGGGAAAATGGGCAGCTTAGCATTCAAGCTTAAGTACCCTCTTTGTAGGGAAAAGGAAGTGGGGATGTGGGCCTCTTAGAGCAAAGTAGGTGATTTTTAGGGAAGATAAATGGGCCCTTAAGAGAACAAATGAGAGCTGTGATAGTTTGTGACAAAGTTTGTTTGGGTGTCGTTTTGACTTCTAGTCACCTCTCCTGTGATAAAAGTCAATCTTCCACTGAATGTAATTCAGTGATCTTCAGATTAATTCTTTTTAAATTTTTGGAAAGTTTTCTACAAACCCAATTAAAGCAAATGAATTAAGTATATAAATTTGGGCTGCACTTGCTTAAATGGGGCTGTGAAGGTGTCCAGATCCGTGACAGTTCACACATTCTATCCTCCTTCCTGTCCTCCAAGACCCTAAGTGGTTCTGGACTCCTTGGAACCAAGTTTAAAAACTTCTCATCTGAAAGTTTCCAATGTTTCATTTGACAGATTCGGAAGTGAAGACCCAGATACTGCTCATTAGTGCCTAGGAATAGACTGATAGTCTTTTTAGATAGATATCCATAAAGAAGAAAATCGCAACAATGAGTGCAGGCCTCAAAAAGATTGTAAAATGTTTGTCTTATTGAAAGCTTTACAATTAGGGGTCATCTGTCCACATCGGTTAAATCCAAAGGCAGTGGAATGGATGGGATGAACTCACGATTCCTTTTTCACATTTGCTATTCTCCCAATCAACTCCTCTTTTAACCAACTTTTTCCAGCAAAGGAGCACCAAGACTACTTCGAAATTTTTTTTTTTAATATATTAGCTTAAGCTGTTAATTTCTATTTGCTGTTTAATGACTCATTTATGATAATTAATGTATTGATGTTTTGTACTTGTGCCCTCAAGCAAGTCTGTGAAGGGCACAATTTAAAAAATTTAACAAATATAAATAATAAGCAGTAACTGTCCAAGCAGTACCATTTAAGTGCAATTTCATGAAGTATAATCTTTCAATTCCATTAACTTAAAAGGATTAGCTTTCAAGATATTGTAGTTGTTCTGATCTTATTTCATGTTAGTTACTTTTGCAGTACCAATAACATCAGAGTTTGCACAGCATCTTTTTTCCACAGGATCTTTATGCATGAGTGTAAAGCATGAGTGTAAAAAAGAGAGATAGGGAGAACACCAGTTCAATTAAATTCAACAACTATTTATGGAATGCCTACTGTGTGCTGGATGCTGAGACAGACACAAAGATGTGTGAGTCACAGTCAGTGGTCCAAGGCAGGCTGATGGGCTTTATGATATAATAACTCCAATTTACTGAGCACCTACAGTGTCCCAGATTCATGTATGTTATCTTTAATCTTCATGACAAAGGGCAGGGGTTATAATCTCTATTTTCTACATGAGGAACAATAAAAAGTTTAATAATTTACCCACAGCCACACAGCTAGTATTTGGCAGAGCTGGAATTTGAACCCAAGGATAACTTGCTGGAGAAGTTATCTGTCTTTCCCTAGTAGAATACATAATCAGGGGACTCCAGGCAAAATTGTGAAGTAGGCAATGCTTGTCTTTGGTGTCCCTGATCCCCCCACTTTATACGATCTCATTTCCCTATTGGAGCCCTGCCCCTCCCCAACTCTTTTCCAGCACTTTCTTTATTGTTCTGTGGATGCCAAGTACAACATAGAAACAGCCCATTTAAACATGCCTTCTCCATTAAGTCCTCTCTACTCGAGACCAGAGCTGTCTAATAAAACTTTTAGTCATAACAGAAATGTTCTATATCTGCACTGTCCAATATGGTAACTATGAGCCACATATGGTTACTCGGCACTTGAAATGTGGCCTGTGTGACTGAGCAATTGAATTATTTATTTTATTTCAATTAATTTAAATTTGAATTTAAGTTTAAGTAGCCACACATGGCTAATGTCTGTCAGATTGGACAACATAGCTCTAAAACATTCTCAACATACCCTGAGTTTAAAACATTCTTTTTCCATGTTTGACTTTTTTTTTTTTCAGAACTTGTTCAGCTAGAACACAGTATCACTTACTGCCTCTAACACATTGATGGTGATTAATTTGTATGTGTGCCTCCCAGAAAAAAAATGGTTGTATTTGAACAGGGGCCTTCTGGACATGAGAATATGAATTTTCAGATTCAATGACAGGTCAGTAAGGATGGTTTTTGCACAAAAGGAAATTTAAATCCCATTAATTCCATAATGTGGAAAGAGTCAGATGTTAGTCTCACACATTTTTTGTCACATTGACTCTTTATGATAATCAAGCAATTTGTATCAGATACCTTGTCACAGAACTCAGATGTTTTCACGTATCATTTCAAAGCACTTTCCCGGTGTACATTTTACTCTGTTTTCTGCTTTCTTTCTATACTGAAACCCAAAAAGTTAACACCAACTGGAGTACCCAGTTTCATGAAAATTATGCTTCCAGGAGACCAAAGATAACAGCCACAACCTGTCCTACCCCTGTAGCAAGTGTCTGGAAGGTGCAAAAGAGGCTGCAACAGGCTCTTCATCCCAGGGATATTGTGGGTTTTTTTTCCCCTGGAGTTACAAAATTGATGCCTTCCATAGTATAAAATTGAAGGCTTTCAGAGTACAAAATTGAGGAAGAGCAAACTATGTAGCTGAGACACAGAAGCAGAGAATAAGGTCTGACCTCAACCAATGAAGGGACTCTGGCAAAAGGGAAAGATGTACAGGGCTGGGGAAAGGTGAGTAAGGGATTAAAGCAGAAGCTGAAATCCAAGGACCAATTAAGACACCTTGAAATCATGTCCCAGGTGGGCGGGGACTGGCTCAAAGGGGGCTAGAAAACCATACACAGTCTGGAAGTTGATTCTGAGAGTTCACTGGTCTGAGAGTACCTCTGCTTCCCAGATGGTCACCTGGCCTTACCTAACCTGAAAGGAGCATGACAGATGGATTTGCCTTCCCTTAATCATCCCTTCTTTCATGCACACAAATTCCGGGCTGATCCCGAAATGGGCCATATGCTGTTGGCCTTTAACCTCAGGAAACTGAGAGTTAGATATGAAATACTAATAAGAAATATGTATATTGGTTTTTTGCCCCAGTTTCCTGCTAATATTTGGTCTTTGACCCCAGTTACTGACACAGGATTCTTAAATCCTTTAAAATTTCCTGGATGATAAGGAGCATCTTTTTTTCCAATGAGGCAACTCTTGGTGGCCCCTGGATGGGGCTGGTCACCAGAAAGACCAAGTTATGATTAGAAGTTTGGCACTTTCAGCCTCACTCCCTACTCTCCAGAAGGGAGGAGGTGCTAGAGATTGAGTTTATGATTGATCATGTTTATGTTATCAAGGCTCCATAAAATCCCTAAAGTATGGGGTTCTGTGTTGCTGAATACATTCACATGCTACGAGGCTGGTGCGCCCCCAACTCCATGGGGACAGAAGCTCCAGCACTTGGGACCCTTCTGTACCTCATCTTATGTAACTCTTTTATCTGCTGTTCATCTGTATCCTTTATTTATCTTTTGTTGTAAACTGGTAAATGTATGTACAAGTCACAGTGTTTCCCTGAGTTCTGGGAGCCTCTCTAGAAAATTATCAAATGCACAGAGGGGGTCCTGAGAACCAATTAATAGCTTGTCTGTCAGACATACGGGTGATACCTTGACCACTAGGACTTGCGATGAGCGTGTCTGAAGTGGGGGCAGTCTTGTGAGTTTGGGCCCTTCACCTGTGGGCTTCCCGCTAACTCTAGGTAGATAGTGTCAGAACTGAATTGAATTGTAGGACACTCAACTGGTGTCAGAAAATTGGTTAGTGTGGGGAAAATCTCACACATGTGGTGTCAGGAATATTGTGAGTGTGAGAGTAAAAGAAAGCCCAGGAGTTATTCTTAGATAGGAGGGGAAAGGCAGGAACCCAAGGAAAAACAAGTGAATGAAATTCTTAAAACAAATATCTCCAAATTTTCACTCGAAAACAACTTAGGGAAAACCACCCTTGTAGATATCGTCAGTGTTTATTTTCAGCAATATTTAATTCTTTCATTCACAACCGGCATGCCTTCACCCTGGGTTATTCACATAAAAGCACCATGTCGCTCAATTCTTATTGAAATTAGAAGCTTGTCCTCTGCAGAAAGCATTACAGTTTGTATTTCTATCCATTAGATACGGTTCTTGAGTATCTGGAGCCTCTTTCTTCAGGTACACCAGCATTACAGCATTAAGCCAGCAGATGTGAAGCACCACGATTTCTCAATGAAAATAACAGTAATTTAGGTAAGTGAAATAAACTACTGTATCATTTTAGAGGGTTTGCAACCATTAATTTTGGGTCTTTCTAAGAGGACGTTTTTCACTGTTTTAGGAGGACTGCACATGCTTTAGTTCAAGACTGGGTTAGAGAAGACTGGGTAATCTGTAGTCCAAGGATATTTCTTTTTATTATTAGTAAACACACTGGGGTAGCATTGGTTAATAAAATTATATAGATTTGAAGTGTACAGTACTATAATACATGATCTGTACATTTTATTGTGAATATCAAGTCCAATCTCCTCTGTCACCATATTTTTAACCCCCTTTACCCTTTTCTACCTCCCCCTACCCCACTTTCCCTCTGGTAACCACTATACTTTGTCTGTGTCTATGACTTTTTCTTTGTTTGTTTGTCTTATTCATTTGTTGCTTTTAGTTTTATATCCCACATATGAGTGAAGTCATATGGCTCTCAACTTTTTCTGTCTCCCTTATTTCGCTTAGCATGATAGTCTCAAGATCCATCCATGTTGTGGCAAAGGCAGTATTTCATCTTTCCTTATGGCCATATATATATATGTACCAAATCTTCGATAAGGGGCTAATACCCAAAATATACTTGTGTAAAGAACTCATACAACTCAACAACAAAACAAACAATCCAATTAAAAAAAAATGGGCAGAGGATTAAGGATATTTCTTGAAAGGGGCCCTTACCAAGCCTTTGGAAAACACGACTCGTGCTCACTGCTCTAACTCTTCAGTTTTCTTCCTGGGTACATATTAAAAGGAGCTTAGTCTCCCTGACAGAGCCTTCCCGATTTGACAGAAAGGTGTAAGATATATCCACTCAAGTGAGAAAAAAGGAAATTGAGGTCTGTTTGTATTTCCTTCAGGCCGTAAGCTTCCTAAGCAGAGACTATCACCTTTTTACTCCTTAGTGGACTGTACCAATAGCATGACATTCTGCATCCAATTAGTCATGTCGTTAATTTTATTGGAACCCTGATGGTGACCACTGGCCTAATTTGAAGGAATCACCCTTGGCTTCTAGGCTTAGAGATAAGCCCTTGTAGTACAGAAGGGGAGATTCACTTTACAAAAGACATAACTATGTGCTGCACGGCACTGCTGTCTGCTTTGCATTTCTTGTTTCCTTCAGTGGTCAGGCCCGCCGAGCCCCTGCACGGGAACCATCAGCAAGGCGGTGCCCACAACCAGAGAAGAGCAGGGAGGGGGCACAGGTGCCACTGCGTGTGACATGTGGCTTCAGGATATCGGGTGACAGCTCTATGAGTGAATCATTGTTTTTCAAATTATGAAATCATATGAGGATATATATATGTGTGTGTGTATATGTATGTGTGTATTCATATATTTATGTACATATATTTTTTTTAATCAAAGGACATTACTCTCAGAAAAAGTCACAATTGTTTTTCAAACTAACTTCCACCAAGTTCTTTTTAACCCATTTTCCAAGTTCTTCCAAGGGTGCTTATGATAAGTTTCTGCCAATACCCGGGGGAGTGCTCCCACCACCATTTCAGAGCTCAAAGGAGAAGGAGATTTCATTTTCACACCTCACAAAGTTTGTTTTCCTGTTTTCAGAAGCCAGTCCCTGCCCCCAGTTCTCTCATTACAATTCACTATAAAGCGATGACTTGAGGAACAAACGGTTAAGCAGGAAGATTTGGTTGTCCTCATTTTTGCAAGATTTTGTATTCACTGTTTAATTTTTCCAGTGGAAAGTACAATTAACATTTGAGTTTTTTAGCCATGAGGAAATAGAGGTTACTGTTATTACTAAAAATAATTCATTTTGGTGTCTTCTTACATCCTGCTTGCCTAATTTTTCCAAGTTCATCAAAGGTTCCCCCTCTCCATGACAACCTCATCCAACATGGCTTTCTTACTGCTCTGGTGTTTTATTACATATAAACAAGGACTCGTTTACGTGCTGCTTGACATATTTTTGCCAAAAGGGGAAGAAAAAAAACTTTTTGAGGACGGGAGCTGAAGTTATACGCAGTATTTCTTCAAAAGCCCAGTCAGCATATAAAATAGTGTTAGGTACATAAGGAGCTCTCCAAAAATATTTGCTAAATGAAACTAAAAGCAAGTGTTAAGTCAAGCTCAATCTCAGTAATCACTGGCTATTAATCCTTACAAAGAATTCAAATAATTTCACAACTATTGCCTTAAATTACTGAGACACCATTTTTATGACTTTTGGCCATTTAACCATATATTTCTCAAATAGATTTTTAGCCAAACCAAATTATCTGTGTTTGGAAAGAAAAGCACACAGTGTATTTCCAGGCCAGTTGGGCAGTATATTTTTTTCAATGAGAATGTCTCAATTTTTCTCATTTGGAAAAAGTGAGATACTTCTCCAGTTCAAAAATCCACTTGTAACCATAGCATATAAAATGAGTGGCTGCTGACTGATCATTCTGTAAGAAAAAAACTGTTATTTTTCTATTATATTTAGTGGCAGGTTCCTGGTCAAGTCAGTAACCTCTGCTGGTACTTTCTTGTGTCTTCTGATCTGTGACCAAGAAGAAGTACATTCCTACGTTTGCCATCATCATCAAACCTCAAACATTCTGAAATCCATGTCCCTTCTTCAGGGCAAGGAGTATATATATCCCTTTTACCTTGGTTTTCAGGGCCCCACCATTTCACATGCTTTATCTCAGTTCTTACCACAATCTAACCAGTAGTCATGTGTATATCCCTTTTAGAGAGATCTCTTTCGAATAGATAATGTAATCCCTTAATTCAAAGACTTCAAAATATGTCTCCATAAGATGAAAAATGTCCCTCTCTCATCACCATTTACTCAGTTCTCATTCTCCCAGCCCCATACCACTTGTGGGCTTCTGTGTATCCTTTCAGAGCTCATTTATGCGTAAAAAGCAACCAGCGACTACATAGTCCTATTCCCCTATTTAATAATTTTAAAAAGAAAAGAAAAGCTGTCTGCTATCATGTAGTCTGTGCCTTCATAGGAGGAATTTGAATCCAATTCTATCAGACCTCAAAGCTCAAGTTTTCTCCACACTGCAAAACTGCTTTCTTAACCAGGGAGAAGACTGAAAAGACCCTGGATCTTGGTCCGTATTCCTACCCAGCCAGTCTCCCTGTCCGAGTCATGAGAAGTCCTGGAGGCTCTAGGATTGATGTTGAGCTGAGGAGTGCTGAGAGGATCATACAAAATTAATTAAACTTTCGGCTTGTTGGTTTCAAGGTTTGCATTAGGTACAGTAAAGGTAGAAGAAGAAAAAGAAAAGGTCCCTGATACAGAATATTGTCTGACCATGATATCTTCTACCCAGCTTGCACCCCAATTTAAAATCTGTTTCTATCACTAGTAGCGTGTTTTACTGGTGTTAGGAGTCTGAGGTGATTATTACAGACCTGACCCAGCTTGTTCCTGGGAGCTGGCATTAGGGAGCTCCTAGTGGACAACGAGCCCACAAGGAACCATTTAAAATGCAAATGGATCACATCATTCTCTTTCTTGAAATCAGTCAACGTCTCCCATTACCTTTAGATGAAGTCTAAACTGCTCCTAGTGGTAACACCCAAGGCTCTTCCCAATGTGGCCCTTGATTTCTTTCAAGCCTCCTGTTTCATGGCTCCCACACACCACAGACCAGGCATAAAGTGAAGGTTCCCATCTTGGCTTGCAAGGCTCTTCCATTCCCTTTCCCTGGTTAATTCCTATTTATTCTTCAAGACCTACTTCAACTTCTCCAAAAACCTTTCCAGACACCGTAGTCTTGATGAACACATCAAGACTATCCTACATGCATCTACTGAAACTTGCCTATCTAAGTACGTCACCTGTCACACTATATCATCGTTTTCTGTGCCCCCTCCCCCAGCCTGGGAGATCAGTCGTAGCATTTAATAGGGGATTCTCATAACGTTTTACAGTGTAGTGGTTAAGAACATGAGCCCTGGAATAAGATTTCCTGGGTTAGTGTTTCATCTCATTTCAACTTGTGGGGTTTGAGAGCTTGGGAGAAGTTATTTACCTGTCTGTCCTCCATTTTATTCATTTGTAACATTAAATCAATAGTAGTAACCATATGTTTCTGATAATTAAGTGATATGGTGCAATTAACTGCTTAGCACAGTGTAGAAACAGTCATTAGCTTGTTCATTTATTTGCTTAGTTTTTATTGTGTTTTCTTTCCCCTCTGGAATGTAAACTCCAGGAGTGAAAGCAGCTTGTCTAGTCTGTTCACTGTATCCCCAGCGCCCAGAATACTACGTAGAAGCCCAATGTATACTTGTAGACTATTTGGTGAATGGATATATCAGTTGACATGTGAGTTCATCATAGCGTGTCCAAGCCACTGCAGGTCATCCAGTTTCCTACAGAAATGGAGGTAGCATGGTCCCTTAGCATGATTTCTAAACATATTAGATACTCGCCAAGTATCGGTGCCTTGTCCTTCCTGTTGGCTGCCACCATCTCTTGCATGATAAAGAGGCAGTTTGGCAATATCCGCTCTGGAGTTGAGTGACAGTGACAAATGTAAGTACAAATATCAGTAAGCACAATCTCTCAGACAAGCACATATACAGTCTCGCTACAAACAATGACAGTTATCACAACTATTTCAAAACAACTCACACAAAGCAACTTCCTAGTTATCACTCGTATCTCTACAGATACTAGAATCCAAGTCTTTTGTAGTTTATATCCCTAACCAGAATTTCATATTTTGTTGTCACTGACATCATCATTTAACAAACTAGAACTTGACATTTCCAATATGAGAAATTTATTGTGACTCCTTTTTCTCTGTAGAAGATATTTTTAAAGCATCTCAAGGAAGGAGAGCATTCTGTGCTAAAAACATTTGTGTTTTTATTGTTGTTGTTGTGAGGCTTATTTTTTATAAATGGGTATGTATGTAGGACATTGTTAAATTCATCCAAGTTTGACTTTATTTTTGCTCAAGCTAACTGGCAATGCAGTATATAGGGAATCGGAGCTCTGGTTTTATTACTACTCAACATGCTGTGTGACCTTAACCAGTCATGGTATTTCTCACTACACCTGCAAGGAGTTGAGCAGACAGTCTCCACAGCTTTCCAGCCCTCTCCTTCTGGGCATTTTCAGCTCATGTTTTCCCTAATAACTTTATAAAGGATGGCTCCCTGATTTGACTCCATGCAGAACATAGTAAGGAATAAATAAGAAATGGGTTTTGCCCTCGGAAAGCTTACCAATTCAAAAATATTTAAGAACAATTGGAGTAGGTGGGATAGACTTTGAAAGCAAAGCAATTCTCTGTCCATTGATTTGATTTTCTTTTAAATATGCTATTTGTTCTAAAAGATATTTTTAAATTCATGCAAAAGAAGACATGAAACTTTTTATGGTTATCATAGAGAAGAGATCCAAGAAGGGTAGGTGGTGGAAGAAGATGGCGATAGGATGGCTTGGAAGGATTGATAAGCACTGGTCTAGTATCAGCTGTGAGATGCTGACTAAGCTCCTTAATCTCTCTCACCCTATTTCCCAGCATCCTCATCTGTGATAACAGCATAATACCCTTCCTGCCTACCGCACACACTTTTGGGGAAGATCATATTTTTTAGCAAGTTCATGGAAATGCTTTGAAATTGTAAAATCTACAATCATACTTTAATTATCCTAACATCTACAAAATAGGATAAGGATGAATCATGGTATAGGTGACATGAGCCTTGTTTATAATTCAGATATACAGAACATAGTTTATTTTCTACCACTAACTTAATATCTGTTTCAAACCTAGAAACAGAATCTCAATCACTCTTGTGCTTCCTTCCTATAGAGTTGAGTGTGACTTCTGGGGGTTCGCAAAGTACCAAAGTGTGGGTGTGGTAAGGGTGAGAGTCGCCTGGTTTTGCGTTTTCTACACACAGATGTCTGCTGGGATATCCACTTGTCCTCAGTTGTTGACACACAGGTTGCCAGTAACATACCCTTTCTTTCTGTCTTATGGGCACCTTTAGACCCCATGTCTCTCCCCACTATGTCTGCTCCTCCTTCAAAGTATGGGAAGTTCTTTGTGAGGCTATATAAGGACCCTCTTCTTATATTCATTCTGAAGTTTCTCTCTGGAATCTTCCTGTCCCTGGGCTCCTTCAGCTCTTCTAATCTGCCACGCTTTCTATGATCATCTATCAGCCCTTGGCTCTAACAGAAAGGAAACCTCTGTTTTCTGCTTTCTGGTCTCTTTACTGGTTCTGGGGAAATCCCTCCCAGTCCCCAAAGGAGACTTTGTTCTTATAATCCCTTCTAATATTCTCCTTCCCAAAGATTTTGTTTCTCCTCAAAGCCCTCATCATTCCCTCAGGCCTTAGGTTTAGCCTGTTGACACTCTTCCCTGCTGTCTGAGGAGACACATCCTCCCCTGAGTAATGAGCGCAGAATTGCTCAGATCTGAAGGGACAGAGGCAGTAGTGGGAAATATTGATACAGGGGTGGAAACTTTAGTTAATAGTTTACAGAAGTTAATGTCCCACTACAGCTACCAACAATAATAATGAATGAGTATAACGAGATCTGGATTAGCTGAGTTTGAGACAGTCCACCTATTAAAAAAAAAAAGATTTCAAATAATAAGAAAGGAGAAAATAACACATGGTCTCTGTAACATGGTTTTTGAACTTGTTAGAGTAACAGCAAACAGCAGCACAGTTTTGTCACATGACTCCCTCGCCTTTCTCTCTGGTCTGAGCCTTTCTCTGAGGCCAGTCAATAGCAGGAAGAAAGCACCTGTCTTGTGCCCCTGGGTCAGCATCCCTGGCGCCCGCATTCGAGGTGCCCTGCTGGAGTGGTTGATGAGCAAACCGTCACCCTCCTCTGCTTCCCCCCGGCCCTCTCCAATACCCCCCAACTGCTGCTAACCTGTCAGGCTGCATTTTCAATTACTGTCTTTGAAAAATGTCCAGGTGGACCTATTAAATCAATGAATGTGATGAGCTGAACACAAGATAATGGCAATTCTGTGGCCTCCCTTGGCAATACCATGGGCAATACCACGGGGTGTTGGAAATTCAAGCCTGAAAATCATTGCTTTGAAGGAATGGAGGACAACTGAACCATTTCTTCCATTAAAATGCATGAAATTTAAATGAATGTCCCTGTTCTTCTCAGGGGCTGTCAACCTTCTTCTTCTTCTTTTTTTTTTTAAACCTCAATTTACAGAATTTATTATAACTGCATTTAGCCAGGGCATATACACATTTGAAAAACATATGGCACTTTACAAATAGCATTATTTAAAAATAATTAGGAAATACTTGTGGTTTTATTTTAAAGAAACCAGGGTCTATCTAGCTTAATAAAATAACAGGAAAAAAGCGGTTCTTGCACAAGGGCCCACAATCAACAAGTCCACATTAGTTAGATCAGAGAGATTTATCAAGCCATATTGCGTGTGGACAGAGTTCCTCACAAGCGGGGAAGCACTAGCTAGACTAGCTGAACTGACTGGTGTTGCCAGAAGGAGCAGAGAAGGATCTTTAGAAAGTCTGCTTCTAGCCACGTTCCAGGACTTCTGGCCTGGAACTTCTGTGAAGTCCGGAAGCTGGTTTTGTACTGTCATGGAAATAGGTGAGATCCCAGTCCAGACTCTTGTCATTTGGAGGGTCACCCTTTAAGATGGCTAGAGAAGATGGCAAGGGTTGGTGAAAGTGGGGGAGGGGACATTTTTGCCCTCATCTGTACAAGCCACTCTCCCTCATTTTCAACATGTAGACAGTTAGAGTTGATATTGTTTCTATCTCATCTAAAGTGCCAGGAAACACCATTTTCAGCCTGTTCCTCCCAACAGATTCCTAGCTAAATGTTCTGCCACTGCCTCTCTGTGTGTTTATTAATGGCCATTTCCCACGAAAACTGCAAGTGATTAACAAGGTGCTCTGTCTTTCTTCCCTGTCCCTTTCATCACCATGCTTTGTTACTCAACTAACATAATTTTAGGAGATAGATTAAGGGGAAAAAAAAGCCAACAAAGGAATGTAATTTGAAATTCCACCATGCAGAGAAAAACCACTTTTCCTAGGGAATATAGACCTCTTCCAATTTATGCAATCATCAGTTTTCAAAGGTCTTGAGTAAATCACATTTTATACACATTGAAATGCTTTAGATTTGCTTCTACTGCTTTTGTATCTGCACTAGCAGTGTTACCATTCCCTTTTAAAATGATTTTTTTTCAAAGGCAAGATCTTTAAAACTATTGAACCACACGTGACTAGCCACAAACTTTGTACTAGGGATGCTGTAGTTTTCCTTTTGTGCCTTCAAATAGACTTCTAGTCTCTGCCTTATCATCACTCCACAGTCGCAATGAGGATGCGGTGAAGGCGAATGACACAAACAACACGAATGAGTGTGGCTGACGCCCTGAGATCCCACCAGGTAGCAGACGGAGTCAGACTGAACAGGTGAGGAAGCTATTGGGAGCTCTGACTTGCACTTCCCATTTTTATCTTTTTACCGGATGTGAAAATGTCCGCGTTGCTAAAATTAAATTACATACTTAATGGAACAATTTGCATGAAAGAACTTTGTGTCCATTCTGTTTCCTTGGAGGACATCTGTATATTTATAGTTTTAAAAAAACAAACGAAAAACAAAACAAAAATAAATTCATAGTATATATAACACTTTGTAACTTGTTTCTTTGTTAGCAAATCCCTCTTCGTAGCAATAAATAAGTATGGACATCATAATTGTTAGTGACTGCAAAATATGCCATTGCATGAATCCATATAATTTATTTAAATAGTCTCCAATTAGTGGATATTCGGGGTATTTGAACTTTGGGCTAGAGTGATGCCTCTGGTTCCCAGGGCCATGTTTCTTGTCCTACCTCTGGTTGCATCCACAACTGCCATGGGGAAGTGTTATGAGAACTTGGACTCGCCTTGCGCTGACAGCCCCAGCTCAAGCCAGCACAGGAGCTTTTCCAAAGCTGAAAGAGCCTTGAAGTAAAGGAGAGAGTTTTGCCCACCAGCTCCCAGACAACCTTCAACCAATGGGGGACAGAAATGGTAAATACATGCTCCAGCCTCCTGCCCTTCTGGAGGAAATCTCCAGTGGGCCATTTGAATGATGCTCATGAGGGTGCAGTGGAGTGGAAGCCCGTACCCCAAAGCTTCTGCGTCATTGTATTTGCTTTCCCTTCTTCCTTCCCTACTCTGTCCCTCCTGCTTCTCGTGATCATCTTGGAAATAAACTACCTGTATCTAGACAAGTCCTGCTCTCAGACTCCGAACCAAAATGAGGCCTACAACAAACAATGACACATAGGATTTCCTTGAATGCTTATCTCGGCCGTTGATCTACTTATTTCCTTAGGATTAATTCCTAGAAATGTGAATTGCTGAGTCAAAGGGCATGGGTTTTTAAAAACAATCTCAAACTAGTGTTCTGTTCAGCACACTTCCTAACTGTAAGGGGATTGATTGTATTTGATTTGCCTGTGCCTATTTAATCCCAGAGCGATCATGAAGTCAGCTCTTCCATCAGGAAGCAAAGTGCCGATATTAACTTCCTGTAGTCTTTAAACCATCCTCTCCAGGGGCTCCAGAAACCCCTGCCTTTTGCTATCCGAAAATCATGATGAATGGAATAATTGGAATGCACACCCACGGTCTCCCAAATAGACATCTCACTTTATTGCTTGATAGTTATTAAAAATGAGTAGTCATTTTGCTGCTGAAAAGGCTACTTATGGGAAAAGTAAAAACTAAGAAAAACATTTACTCATAATTTAAGCCACAAGGAAATAAAACCAACCACCAGATAAAATATCTGTTTCTCAAACAGCTCAATCTTTATATCATAGCAGCAGTGGAACTCTTAATTATAGGTAGTAAAGTCTCTGGATTTTTCACCCAGCATCAGTGGTAAGAAATGGAGAAATAACTGCCTGGAGCAGTACCAAAGGGACTCTCTATGCAGGCACATGGTTGGGACAGCATGAGCACCCTAGAGAGGGGACTATGGAAAGACAGTGTCAGAACCAAATTTGGATAAGCCACAGCCTTTCCATGAGGGGAACTGGTGAGCATACGTTTGCATGTATAATTTATACCAACACATATGTGATTATTTTTAAAAATAAATGAACTATTCCTAAATCATTTAAAGAGGCTGTGTACCTTTCTAACATCTTTCAGGAAGTCTATTTTATTTTTTTTTATTCTATGTTATTATTTTTTTTTTCCTCTGGATAGAGGAAAGTTTTATTTGACTTTTGAGGGCAAGCAGTACATAGCACACCAGAATCTAATTTCTACTCCCCTCATCCTTTTTACCCCATTTGCATTTTGAAATCGCAGTTCTTCAAGAAGTCTATTTTTAAATGGTATATAAAATCTTTCTGTTGGCAAACATTTGCAGGTTCTGCCCTGTTGAATGGCTCCCCTCTTCCCTCCCCAAAGAAAGAAAAAGAAAAACAATACCTTCCTTGGCTGTGTTTGCCAACATCAATAACTGCAGCAAGACACTGTCACTGCTGTCTATTCTGTCATAATGACTATCACCAAACTTACATGATCACAACATTAGTAATCTTGTTGATTATAAATAGCACAAATGTTGTAATAGATCAGCAAAGACTAGCAGCATTATGTCGACGTGGTCCATCCCCACATGGATAGTTGTACCTTTGAGGGTTATAATTTAAACATTTCCCAGAAAGTGTTATCCCCACTGGGCCTCTCTTTCCAATTGCTCCTATAAAGATTTCGTTTAAACATTACGACCATTCTCCCTGCTCAGTGTCTCTGTGGCCTTCTCAAATGTCCTTCATGCTGTCTAGGTTGTGTTTTGTATTCAAAAGATAATCCCTTGATAGTATATGGACCTAGTAATGTCCTGGTTTCTTGAATTTGCTAAAAGCAGAAGCACTGGATTGTGAAAACCCACTAGAGCCGATTCTATTTCTATTTTAACAGTGATGTATCTTCTTTTTGGTAAGAGTCTAATTGAGTGAATTCTTGTAGCATTGGATCCTTCTCTCTCTCTCTTTTTTTTTTCCAATTTTTTTTTTTTTTTTTAAAGTAGAGAGACAAGGGATACAATTAGACCTTTATTCAAAACACCCACATATCATAAAGGGAATCTGCATTTACTGTGTAATTTTAGTTTTCAGAATTTATTGCACAGAGTCACCTGGGTAAAGAGAATTCCCCTGTAGAGCAATATATTTCTGCCTTCCCCAAAGCATACTCTCTGTCTGAGGAATGATAGTCTCATTTCAAATGGTGCATATTGAATAAAGCTGACATATTTCCTGTTTTCAGCTGTCTGCCTGATATGGGGGAGCACTTTTTTTAAAAACATAAACCTTTCTTTATTGATTCAGAACTAAAAAAATGTTTAATGTAATAGTAACGTTTAGTAACAAAAGGAGGTGTGTTTTGGAAATTCTCTAGTTCATGTTAGGTTGGTGCAAAAGTCATTGCGGCTTAAAGGGTTAAAAATAATTGCAAAAATCACAATTACTTTTGCACCAACCTAATAGAAAGCATATAAGAGTCTTTGTGTATAAAAGTTTATTTGATTCACCTTAAATTAGGTTTAAAAAATGAAAATATATAAATTAGTATCCTGATAATTGAGACTACAGTTTGATAGTTTAGTAATTTATTTTCTTCTTCTATCCAGGTATGGTGGCCCCACATCTTGAAGTGCATATTTTACTAGGATAGTTTACTAGGATAATCAAAATGTCAAGTATTCTGTTCTGTTGTTAGATCATTTATCCTGATGCGTGGGTATAGAAAAGATGTCAACTTAGGTAAAGATTGAAGAGAGGTTAATTGTAAAACATGATAAAAATACACGAATGTAAGAAAGCCTTATCCCAACATTTATTTCAAAATATGTATTTGTTATACTTGAAAGAGTTTTCAAACAAATCTTTTGATTGGCTCATAAATGTATTTAAAATTAAATTTGTGTTCTGTTTAATCTTGTAACCATTCCAAAGCTATATGTAGACACCAAATGGATGCAAATAATGAAGCACGTCGGTAACAAAATGTCTTGTATAGCTCCAACTTAAAAGAAACAAAACGTGGTGGATAATCAGTATTGTAATTTTGTTCTTAAAAGATAAAGAAAAGTCAGCCCCATTGTGGAGCTTATTTGTATCATGCATTAATCTTCTTACCAAATAAAATCAGTCTTCCCATTCTATTTGATCCTGACCCAAACAGAATATATGGGGTCTGACAATTAAGTTTGCGAACTTGTTGCAATGATGTTGCTGACCTTTTTAGGTATCAGAGGGATTATTCATTATGAATTTGTACTAACTGGAAAAACAGTTCACTAATTTTACTATTTGGAAATTGTGAAAAGGCTGTGTGAAAAAGTTAGACGCCCTGAACTTTCCACCAACAATTCAAGACTCTTGCATCACGACAATGCACCAGCTCACATGGCACTGTCTGCAAGGGAGTTTTTAGCCAGTAAACAAATAACTGTATTGGAACAACCTCCCTACTCACCTGACCTGGATACCAATGACTTCTTTCTTTACCCGAAGATAAAGGAACTATTGAAGGGAAGACATTTTGATGACATTCAGGACATCAGGGTAATACAAGGAGAGCTCTGATGGCCATTCCAGAAAAAGAGTTCCAAAATTATTTTGAAGGGTGAACTAGGCACTAGCATCGATGCATAGCTTCCCAAGGGGAGTACTTTGAAGGTAACCATAGTGATATTCAGCAATGAGGTATGTAGTACTTTTTCTAGGATGAGTTCGTGAACTTAATTCTCCAATCTCGTAGATCCTGCAAAGTTACTGAATATTTCTGAATAGCAATGGACTTCAGATTCTTGCACTAATTGTTACAAGTATCAGATAGAAAGATTCGGATGTCATTTTTCTTATAACTACTGTAACTATGAAAAGACTTTTTATGAGGCCCAGAAATTTGGATGAACATCAGAACATGTCCAGTGGCTCAAATGGCTGCTTGGGTCTCATGTAGAGATACACCAGGCCATGGCATGAGTTGGCTTTCATTTCGCATTTACTCTCATTCAAGATCTCACGACTTGAAAGAGAGATGAATTGTGTTGGTTCCAATACTTCCAGAATACTTATACAGTCATGCCTCACTTAACAACAGGGACACATTTTGAGAAACGCGTCGCTAGGCGATTTCATGTCGCTTTGCAAACATCATAGAGTGCACTTACCCAAACCTTGATGGTACAACCTACTACACATGTAGGCTATGTGGCATAGCCTATTGCTCCTAGGCTACAAGCCTGTACAGCATGTAACTGTACAAAACAATATGATATTGAATCAAGCGCAAGAGAAAGTGATGCGTAAACACCATATGTATCAGGCTGTTGCCATTGTAATACGCATACTGTTTTACAGCAAACTGTTTTTTTAATAAGTAGAAATTTTCCACTTATTTTTTAATAAGTATAAGGTAAAAATAACAATTAAAAGTATAGTATGGTATACATAAACCAGTAACATAGTCATTTATTATCAATATTACATAGTGTATGTATTATATGTGCTATACTTTTATGCTACCAGCAGCACTGTAGATTTTACACAAGCATCACCATAAACAGGTGAGTGATATCTTGCTATATGACTTCACCATGGCTACAAGGTCACTAGGCAATAGGAATTTTTCAGCTACATTATAATCTCATGGGGCCATCACTGTATACGTGGTCTGTCATCGACTCAAACAGCATTATGTGGCACAAGACTGTATGTTCCTAGAGAGAAGAGGACGAACATGGCCAAAAGGCCTTCAGTGAGAGTAACATGTTGCTTATTTATTTATTTATTTATTTATTTATTTATTTATTTAATATGGGAAGTGCTTGTCTTCAAGTCTGAATGACCATGAGGAGATTGGATTATAAATGTAAACACCCCAGAAAGCAAAGCCCTCCCAGAAGACAAGCAGGTCAGGCTGTTTTTTTTCTTCACTGGTTTGATTCAATCCTCTGGCAGCTCAGATATAACTTAAGCGTGATTAAACTTTAAAACAAGCTGCCAGGAGGACTGTGAAATCTTCATCCCTAAAATTAGGAACAACAAACATTTGGCTCAGACGGTTTATGAAGGCAAAGGTTTGGGCTGTATTAGTGGTTTCTAAATGCTGGCAGTGTTCTTGTGCCAGACCACGATGCAAACACCATTCCTCAGCAAAATGAGAAAAATAAGAGTGATGTATCTTGTTCCTCCATGAATTAAATGTGTTCCATTTTAATTATAGATTATATCTGTAATACAGCTCTCTTTGTTTGTAGCACTATGTTGTTGCTAGTAGTTGGAAATTAATTTTCCCATGCCTTAGCTTAGAAAAATAAGAAGTAAACAGCCTTATATCAATTCCAATTTCTTTTTAAAAGTTTTTTATGGGCCTTGAGATCCAAAATTCTGGGAACTACTAGTCTAGATCGTCTTCATTCAACAAATGTTCATTCATCTGCCTATTCTTATGCCACACAAAGGAAAAATATAACTTTGTTCTACCAGAGAATGAAAATAATAAAATCAACTAACATTCATTGCACATAACAGCATGCTAAGTGCTTTCTGTACATTATTCTATTTAATTCTTGCAACACCCCTGAGACAAAGATACCCAACCAAAAGCAGAGGGGATAGGATTTGCACCAGATCACCTCTGTCATAGGATCCCATAACTAACCTGCTTTTTTTACCCTTCTAATAAAACATACTATTAATGTTATTTCCAAGGAGGTGGCATGCTACCAGAGAAACACTTTAAGTTTTTAAGCTTTTTTATGAAACCAAAGCGTGAGTAGTGCAGTGGGTAGGGCATGACAATGAAAAAAAAAAAGCAAATAAGGCAGATGTTAGAAGCATCAGTAGAATTTTATGATGTATGGAATACCTCCAATCAGTCAGTTTTCAGGTAATCAGAGACCACTTGTCCAGATGGTCTAATCTTCCTAGCTCAATAATCCAATCATACCCCCCTCTGCTTCACATGTATCTGTTTTGGGCTCTGTGATTCATGTGAGCACTACTGCATATCCTGAAACACTAAATATGGGGTGTGAATAGGAATTGGTATCTAGCTAATGGTGATGGCTAATATTAGAATGGGAAATATAATGCTTTGGTTTTGATTGAGCCACTTTAACCTTAATTCTGAATTCAAACTCCAGGGTAGGCATGTGGATATATGCTAAGGCCACTTGGAACTACAATTCTCAGGTCATTGAGTCCTAAACTAGGTATGTTAGGTCATCATTTTGATGCTATTTTCAACAGGTAGCGTGAGATGCCCTTCTGGAGATTTAAGTCTTCTTGTTCTTTTTCAGCAAAAACAAGGAAGGGCTCAGAAAGTCATTTTGGCTTGGGCACAATAAGGGAAGTAAATCACCTTTAAGTTACCAGCGCTCATTCTCCACTGTGGATGGGAGTTCGGGTGTAGGGTCTCTAGAAGATAATCAGTTAGCTGTTGCTATGGACTCAACTGTGTTCCCTCCACCCCTCCGCAAACTCACATGTTGAAGCCCTAACCCCCAGTATGATAGTATTTCGAGATGGAGCCTTTGGGAGGTAATTAGGTTTAGTGAGGTCATGAAGGTGGGGCCTTGTGGTCGGGTTAGTGCCCTTATAAGAAGAGGAAGAGACACCAGACCTCTCTCTCCACCACGTGAGGACACAGCAAGAAGGTGGCTTTCTGCAAGTCAGGGAGAGAGCCCTCACCACAATCCAGTCCTGCTGGCACCCTGGTCTCAGACCCCCAGATCTGTGAGAAAATAAACCTCTATTGTTTAAGCCACACAGATGATGACAACACAGCTAAGGCTACTGTCCTTAAGACTGTGGGCAGATAACTCAATTGCGGTGAAAAGGAGTTGTAACCAGCAGGGTTTATTGATTGATTGGTTGATTGATTGATTGATTGATTTAAGGTTTCAAAAAAGGAAAAGCAACCAGATTCCAAGGCACATGAGTCTTTCGAAGGGAGAGAGGAAAAAGGTCTCTATACATAAGGGGCAGATGCCTGACATGGAGAGCTAGGACTCCAGCAAGGCAAGCAAGGAATGTCATCTGTGGGCATTCCTGGCACTGAGAGACTGTCTGGTCCATCTCAGAAAGTGGACTACAGGCCAGTGATGGCTCAGCATGCTGTGATGGGCCAGCCTGTGCGGCCAGCTCTTAGCAGAGCCTAAGGCACTAACACAAAGCAGTGGCAGTAACAGTGGCAGATGACTTCCAGAACTCTCTACATTAGATGTAGCTGACTCCTCGTGTGTCCTGCATAGCCTACAAGCTGGCACAATTCAGTGGAGGTTTGGGGGCAAGGGGTGAGGGAAGCACTCAAAAGGGAGATAACAGATTTGCTGACCATCTGGCATAGGGAGTCTTAAGCTAGTTTGTATTTTTTTTTTAATTGGAGAAATAGAGAAGATATGTACCTGTATTTGTACCCTTAGTTTGAGTTGCTACAATAGTCAGATAAAAATAAAGAAAAAATGACTTCTTTTGTAGGAAAATCATCAACTCTGCACTTTGGAGATCTCATAGAGAGCCAGTATTGCACCGTGCTTAAGCGCATGGGCCTGGTACCTTGTCCCCAGGTTGGAACCCCAGCCCTACTGATTTACTAGCTGTGTAACCTTAAGCAAATTCCTGTACCTCCATGTGTCACATCTGTTAATTGGATATGATAATGCCTTCCTTCAGGAGTTATGATGAGTGTTAAGCATAAAATATTTAGAACTGTGCCTTGTACAAAATAATTTCTTATTATCAGTTCCAAACCTAGTAATTTATAGAACAGGTTACCAAGACTCAGAAGTAAATTCCCCAGTCACAAAGCACTTTAGTATCGTTACTATTTGGTAGCATGTTAGGGTGACTAACCAGTTCAGTTTCCCCAGAACTATCCTGATTTTATCATTGAAAGTCCTGCATTCTGGGCAAACTGGGATGATTGGTCACTGTATAGTGGTGAAGATAAAGTCACATGAAGTGGAATCAGCTGACTGAAGCCTTAACCATAGAGGATATTTTCTTTTGGAAGGGAGAAATATTACTACTGAAGTCATAACTCCAAATGCAGTTGCCTGGTGGGAAACTCTGAGAACAGTTACGAAAGCATCTGTTGAATTGTATGTGACCATATAAAGCAAAGGTTCTCTAGTTATGTGTTAGTTTAGTGGTCAGGAATTTTCCAGACAGGCTTTCTATCCCCTGGGGGAATTCTAGCCGTTCAGATGTGGTCTGGTCTCATAAGCTGAAGGTCTGTCTTGACATTTACAGAATGGAGTTCTGAATAATAATCTAAGATTGCATTTGTTGAGCATTTATCTCAAAGGAGTTCGGTGTTCTTTGGCAGTCATGCTTTAATTAATCCTCACTCTCTCTGTGTGACTCAAAGTAGGCAGGTGTAATTATCTCTGCTTTGCAGATTACATGAGTTGGAGGTACGCTTGGTTATAAGGTGCCTTGGAAAGAGATGCTCTCCTCTGATAACAGGTTTGAATTGGTCCCTATTCTTTCTAGTGAGCCTTAGACTTGATGTGACTCTAGGGAATCCTAAGTGAACATCATAAATGATGCACTTTATAGTGATAATCCACCTCACTTTGCTTGTCACATGGTATATTAGGTCAACCCATTGCATAGCCTGTGCCCAACAGGCAGGGACGTCAGCCATGACACAATCGTCAGGCCAGGACTCCAGAGGTCAGTCACCCTCAGTCCATTTTCTGCACACGCTCTGTAAACTGTGAGATCTTTACTACTTGATTAAATAATGGATTAATAATTGAGAAATGCCATACAACCCAGCCCACACTCTTGCCTCAGGAGCAGTAAGTCCAAACAGAAAGAGGGTAAATGAGACTAGGAATTGATTTCCCATCAGAAGAGATGGGCTGACAAAGAAGGTGCTAAGAATAATAAAATGACAATAACAGTCAATATACCACATCAAACCCTATTCTGTGTGTTTTGTATGTATCATTGCTATGGACTAAATGTTTGTGTCCTGTAAAATTCATGCACTGAAACCTAATCTCCGATGTGATAGTATTAAGTGCTGGGACCTTTGGCAGGTAGGTGATTAGGATGAATGCCCTTAGGAGAGATATCTCAGAGAGCTGTCTTGCTTTTTCTGCCACGTGCAGTTACAAGAACACAGTCACTTATGAACCAGCAAGTGGGCTCTCACCAGACATGGAATCTGCTGATGCCTGAACTTGGAAGTCCGAGCTTCCAGAACTCTGAGAGATAAATGCTGTTTAAGCTTCTCAGACTAAGATATTTTCGTTATAGCAACCCAAACTGACTAAGATGACCAATTCATTTAATGCTTATCAATAAGGCAGGAGTTAATTTTTCATATAGGCACAGAGGAGTTGAATAATTTGCTGACGGTTACAGAACTAACACGCGTCAGAGTCAGGATTTGAACCCAGACATGCTGCTTTCAGAGACCTTGAACTTAACCACTATGTTATAGGGAAGGAAAGGTCAAACACTGAAAATATAACTTCCTCCTTATTAAATGAAACTCACGTTCTACCTAAATGACAAACCAGCAGTTGCTTCTCTTTTGGCCAATCAATCCTCACGTCCTCTGACTGGGGGTGTGACTGATGAGGAGAAAGTTGTGTCTATCTAACCTGAGACCCAGAGGAGTGATAATAACGGGCACAGCAGCAGGTGTGCCGGCATTGAAGGCGTTTCCTGGTTTAACTAGTTTTCCAAACATTTTATTCAGGCTAATTGGAAATCAACATAATTATTCTATGCCCACTGCCTCCACATTTATCATGATTTAATAGGGATACAAGCTCATCATTTATGAGATCACAGCTACAGCACCTCAGTTTATTCATCGTGCAAGTCAGGAGAAGACAGGGTGGGGGAAAAATCCAGAGATAAGGAAAGACTTCGGAGACACTCACAGAAGCAGGGGAAAGTGTTTCATTTTGGAACATTTCACTAGTACCAAAGGACCAGAGCTGTCACCATGGGTCCAAGGCACGCTCCAGCTTCAGGTGGCCACTACAAGCATTTGTGGCTATGGATACAGGTTCTCAAAAACACAGACATTTGCACATACTGAGAAGTGCTTTGACAAAAGCTCGTTTTATGACAATCCTAAAATGTTGCAGGATGACATCACGAGTACGGTCTTAAATCAAGCCTCATAGGCAATTGCAATCAGTAGCTGCTTTAGTGAAATGTTGGAAGTTGCCACTAGTCTTTGGGAGTGAGAACATTCAGCACAACTGGTTTACATTTCCGTTTTATTTTTAGAACACAAATGTATCACTTGCCAGTTTACTCATAGGCAGTCAAAAAAATGTGAGTGTCAGCAACCCCTAATTTACTTAGACTGCCTTTGACTGCTGCCTCAGGTTTACTTAGTGATTCTCCCACCTCCATATTCCATTCAGTCTCCCAATTCCCAGATGGCTGGAGGCAGGATGCAGGTAAGCGGTGGAAACACTGATCTTGCCTTTACCACAAATCTCACCCAGGTTCCTCCTTCCTGTTTACCTTCTGGGCCACACATTCGAGCCTCGTGTATAAAACAGTTCCTTCCGAGCTTTGCCTGGATCCGTGTGGAGTCTAGCAATTCCTCTAGGATCCTGGGAACCTTAGCATTCCCAAGGCTTAGAGTTATCCAGTTATGCAGCATGTATATATATGTGCTGGCACTGTTCTAGGAAGTAGGGATAGTGCAGTGAACAAGATGGACGAACTCTGCCTCTTATAGGAAAAAGAGAAATGGGCAATAAACAAGGAAACAACGAAAACTCTAACTTCAGGAAGGGCAGACTGCTCTGAAGAAATGTCATGCAGGGTAAAGAGATAGTGGTGGAGATTATAGAGTGGGATCCAGCCCTAAATTGATGTTGGGGGCCATGTCACCTGAGAAGAAATGTCACCCTACCCTCCCTTCTACAGGCCCCATGCCACCACTCAGGAATGGCCCAGTGCAAAATGAAAATGCCAGGGCACTTATTAAAAAATTATTAAAGGGTTTCAAGACCAGGTGAGCAGAGCATTAAACCAAGCTCAGGGCCCAGCACACCTGCACATGGACCTGCCCCGGTGCCCTCTGGCACGGTCGGCCCACTCACCAGGATGCCATTCTGCTTTATGACAACCAAAGCCCTGCCTGTTTGCCTCTATATGGCTGGAACTTGCTTAACCCGTGAACCTGAAGCCTGTGCCCCTGCTGCTCTCTTCTATCCCAACGTTTAAGAACTTCAGTTAGTTGGCAGCCATGCCTGCCCCCAGCCCTTGTTCTGCAATAAGGGCAGGTCCATTTCCAAATCCTGAGCTAGGCTTTCTCACTCCCGCTGGCTCCTCTCACTACCCACGCTCCATTCTTACCTGTTCAGTCTTGTACCAGTAACAAGACTAGATCAAAGTACAAACCTGATGTTGGCATTTGGCCTTTCTTTCAGAACCTCTGGGCATATTCCTCTAAGCACCACTTGAGGAGAATGTTCAGAGGCTCACCCGCAATGCGAACATGGCAGCAAGGAAATAGCCAGGCTGTCAGTTTTAGAAGCACTGACCACTCAATTACCAAGATGTGGTTGTCACAAAAATGCTGGGATGGGAATACTCAGAAGGCTCTTTAAACAGCACACAAAGGCATTTCGGCGCCCAGGTTTCAATGCCACGGTCATCCTGTCTCTAACCACGTTCATCAGCTGCTGCTACTGCGTGAGACGAAGGGGGAGATACGACTGAATATGTGTTTGTTGAATAAGCGTCTGTGACAAGAGAGATAACAAATGTGAGTCAGAAAGTGAAAGGAATGGGTCTTACAAATAGGAAACAGCATCATACGTTTTTTTTCCGTGGATGAAACATGGAGCCTGGATCCAATGAGTCACGTGGAGAGGCTCCGGCTGGGTAAGCTTCTTTAGTGCATAGGAATGAAGATGATAAGGGCTACTGCCTGGGATTCATTATTGTATGTATAGGAAGAAGGGAATTGATACCCTTTCTAGGTTAGTAATGAAGAGGATTTAAACTGTGCTTTCAGAACTGTGTGGGCTCTTTTTTTATTTTCTATGGCAACAGGAAAAAATACAGACGAACCTGGTTCCATCTTTCCACCCCATAAAAACGCTGAAGAAAAAGATTTCTTAATTTTATGAGTAGATACGACTTCAACATATTCAGATAACCTGAGATGATGGCCTGCTCTGATAAAGAAAAATATGAAAGCAAGCCACAGATTCCTACTGAAAAGAAACTATTAGGCAAGGCATGGTTGCACTTGTAAAATCGAACAAGAGCCAGTGGAAAAGTTCAAGCTTGCAACTGTGGCATTGCATCCTCCAGACTGATGCTGAGCATGGTATCAGAAACGTGGCAGGAAGGGGGAGTGCAGAGCAGCAGAAGCAGTCTTGCCCACCGGGGGCAGGGTCCTCAGTGCCCCCGTACCACCCGTGTCCATACTCTCTGTTCTCTCCTCCTCTCAATCCTCCTGTTTTATTTTGCTTTCTTTTGTTTTTGTTTTCTTTACCTTGACCCACTTCTGGCTACGTTGTCCTTGATTTTGAAACTCTCTCAAGTGTCTACTTTCATCTGTCTGGCTTTAGACTCCTTTCTGGCAGACGACAGTCCCCCGGGATTCAGCCCTGATTCTGCATTCTCTTAGGCCACATCATCTGCAAGCTCCAGACCCATCTATCTCTGGAGCTGAGCAGCCTCCAGACAGCCTCGTCCAGGGCCATACACTTCCATCAGTACGTTGCTTCCGAGGAAAGAGTGAAGCTAGGGAATATATACAATGGAGTCACTTTCACCAAGCTGTTAAAATTAACATTATGAAGGTTGAGGTATGAGGAAAAACTCCATTCTTGTTCTGACTAGCCTGGGAACTTAAACTTTTTTGAACTTTCCAGTCTGGTATCCAGTGCCTAGATATACATCTGGACCTCCAGATAGCCTTCTGGTTACCCCTAGAGGACACACGTACACATCCACCTGACCTCCTTTATCAAAGTCACCAGACCTGACCAGACCACCTGGCGTTCATCATCCTGACTGCCTATCATCTGACTGATCGTGTCCCTGACTAATCCTCCGGCTAACAATGCAGAACTGATAATTCTCAAGAATGTGTTTTTTACTACAAGAACCTTTACCTTTTTATTTCTTCTTTGGAACACTTCTGGGGTTTTGACTGGCTGTGATTCCAGTTTGCAAACTCAGCTTGAATAAATCCTTATCATTTATTTTTAGCAAAGTCTCCAGACTCTGAGTGTATTTAACAACTTCCAAACATCTCTATCCCTTACCCCTCTACCCCGACGGGAGCTTGTGGCTTTCCCACCACCTCTGGTTCAGCTGGTACCAAACACACATTGATCATGGAGAAACATCATTGAACAAAAAGCAGGCAAATTATTTTCTACTTTCCTTTTTCAGGATAGTTTTTCTAAAAAGTAATATATATATATATATATATATATATATATATATATATATATATATATATATGTATATATATTGATCCAATATATACATATTGGATCCAATGAAAGCCTAAATCCAATGAAAATATATACAGAAGTACTTTGATTCTGTAAAGTGCTGTGCAGGCATTAGCTATTATGTTCTATCTGAAGGAACCCTTCTGTAATGGCAAGTAGAAATAAAGCTTTCACAAAGAATATATCTACTTACTTTAGGTTTTTATTTTTGTTTTTCAAAAATATTCTTAAAATTCAAGCATCATTTAAAATTTGAAATGTCCTCTTACCTCTACTTTTAATCATATTGATCTTAAAGAATTCCATGCAGAATACATGCCTATTGTATGAAATTACAAATCAGTCACCCCCAGAACACCAGTGATCCCTGACAGGCAAAGCTAAATGCCAAGTAGAATGTTTCAGCCTTTTGGTAAAAACTTCCCTAGGATAATTTTCACCCAAGATTTTTGTTAGACACAAAGCAAGCACTGATGTAGGGTTCCCAGGACCAGTATGTAGAGAAAATACACCCATGGGTCTTTAAATACCTACCCAACACTCTGTTCCAAAGATTTATCCATAAAAATAAAGTATTTTTCCCAAATCACTTTTGCTTATTTCATCTTTATTGATCTAGTGTGATACATGATAACAACATAAGATTTAATTCTAAATCAACGTTTTATAGGCTCTTTAGTGATGGCATTAATTTGAAATGAGCCTATTTCATCTAAAATGTTTTATATTGCTCCCATGTTATAGTCAATAACACATTCGTTTGTTTAGCTTCTTTGTGTTTGTTCAACATTTTGTTAGCCTCTAATAAGGACCTTAGTGAGTTGAGGGCAGAGTAGAACAGATGGAAAGATATTTGGGAGTGCAATTTAATGAGCCTATTGTGATTGTTTTGTTTTTAAGTGTGCAATCACAATTATTTTAAAAAGATATTCATAGCCTTACAAGTACTATATGTGTTAACAGCTAGAGCTATTGTTGGTGTAATAGTTAAATCAATAAGAGCGTTTAAAATAAGGTCCCACTCAACATTCAGCAGTTGGTGTTACGCTACCTTTATATTTAGCATAGGATTTTTCATATCATGCTTAACCTTGATATAAAAAATTTAAAATACATGTTTCTAAGAAAGAAGTCCACCAGATTTAATAGTAATCCTTAACCCTAATTGCACATTAGAATCACCTGGGGAGCTCTTAAAAACTATAAATGCTCAGGCTCCATCTAAGACCAATTAATTGCAAATCTCTAAAATATGTTTCTCAAAGTATGGTGCCTGGAGCAGGAAGTTCAGCATCACCTAGAAACTTGTTAGAAGTGCAAATTCTCAGGCCCACCCCAGACCTACCTATTGAATCATAACCGGGGGCGAGGGGTGGGGAGGGGATAAGGGTGGGCCTGGGGCCCAGCCATCTGTGTTTAACAAGCTCTCCAGGTCTAATGCTAAAGTTTAAGTACCAGCACTTGTATTTTTTAAAAGCTTCCAGATATTAAAATATTCATTCAGGGTTGAGATTCCCTGGGATAGTAGTGCTGTGTGACTTCAGAGGCATAAAAAAAGGAGAAACTGCTGGAACAGAAAAACATATAAAACTTCTAGTAATAGGGGAGCTGCCTCCTATACCCCAAATGTACCTGTGAGAAGAAAACCAGTCAGTGTAGTTGACTCAGGTCATGCTTAGGAAGTGAAGTAGATGTGGCCAGCTCCCTGGATGGGACATTACCTATCACCCTGGCACAGAGACCTGCTCCTCCTGATCGGGGTGCGAGTGACCGTGACAAGGATGATGGACCAGAGGACTCAGGACACAACTGCTGATTCAGAGATAATGAAAGTCCCGTCTGGAGAGAAAGTAGTTGTACGCCTATAGTTGAATTTAGTATTTCAGGTACATAATATTTTATATGAACTTTTACCTAGTAAGTTTCATTGAAATAAATATTCCAAGTGATTTTCTCTCAGGACATTCAGAATATAAATACATATAATTATGACAAAGCAATAATTGCTTCTACTTTATCAAGCATTCAGATTGAATACAATAAATCATTTCCAACAATTATTTCAAAACCCTCTTCAAGAGTGGCTATTTAAGAGGCTGCTGGGCGGCCCGGTGGCTCAGGCGGTTAGAGCTCCATGCTCCTAACTCTGAAGGCTGCGGGTTCGATTCCCACATGGGCCAGTGGGCTCTCAACCACAAGGTTGCCAGTTCAATTCCTTGAGTCCCGCAAGGGATGGTGGGCAGCGCTCCCTGCAACTAAGATTGAACACGGCACCTTGAGCTGAGCTGCCTCCCGGATGGCTCAGTTGGGTGGAACACGGGCTCTCAACCACAAGGTTGCCAGTTCGATTCCTCGAGTCTCGCAAGGGACGGTGGGCAGCGCCCCCTGCAACTAGTAATGGCAACTGGACCTGGAGCTGAGCTGCGCCCTCCACAACTAAGATAGAAAGGACAACAACTTGACTTGGAAAAAAGTCCTGGAAGTACACACTGTTCCCCAATGAAGTCCTGTTCCCCTTCCCCAATTGAAAAAAAAAAGAAAAAAAAAAAAAGAGGCTGTTAATGGGTATGTGGAAAAATACTGATTTGAGTTAATTTTATAGCTTAAATTGTCTACAGTTAATTCCCCTTACTATATTTTTTGATAATTAAATGTATAAAAAAATTAAAAAGCTATATAAATTCCCATGTGGTTCAATTATATATCTCTGTATAGAGATAGATAGATAACTGAAAGAAAAGAAATATATCTATATATATGTGTCTTTTTAAATTAGTTAGTATTTTTAAGCTTACCTTTGGCAGGCACTTTAGGGTTAAATAACCACGGAAATCACTTCCTTCAGAAAGAAAGGAAACCTTATATTTGCAACCAGTAAAATAAACTTTACGAATTATTTAAAATAAAATTATCTCAGAAAAGAGTAACAAAAAAAAGTATTAGATTTAAAGTCAGATCACTGTTGTAAAAGCCTCCTAAGTTGAAATCTTCTCATTAGTCTTCAGCTAGAAGGCTGCCTCCTGCCTTGTACTCTCATTGCATGTTGATGAGATTTTATTTAGTGCCATTTTTAATTCTACTTTCTGTCTGGAAAAAATATCATCTGATGCTTGAATTATGTCTACTATGTCCCTCTCTAAATACCTCTAGTGACATGAAACCCAACCCCTCCTGACACAGAGGATGCATCCTATTTCTATTTTGAAGGTTAGAAAATGACTTTTTCATACTGGCCCTTTCTCTCTTTTTCTAGTGCCTATATCTTTCTGGCTTCTGACCTCTAGTCATATGGAGTATGACTAATCCCTCCACAAATACACTAACCCTTCGCATATTGGAAAATTGTAACCAAGATTAAATTTTACTGAGATCAATGTCAAGTTTTCTACTGGGAACTAAGAAATAAGTTGCATATGTACAAGACTGCGACACCATGAGTCAACAGCCTATATATTTTAGCTCCAATTTACAGAAGAGGAAGTTGAGGCTGAAAACCATGACGGAGCCTGGAGCTAACAAGGCCAACTCAGCACTGGTGAGACTGTGGTTTGAGCCCAGGTCATCTCACTCAAAGTTCTCTTCCCACCTCTCCGTGATGCCATGCTCGAATCTATTCCTTACGACCTTTTAGAATCTCCTATTACTGTCTAGTTTATTGTCTTCCCATGCCAGCACTCTCTATATGGTGAACTGTTTGCCTGGCCTTCCCACATTAAAATGTGATTTTTTTTTTTTTTTAATGGCAGAGATCACATCTTTAATTTAGTCCAATATTGCCCATAGTATCACCTATATTGAGATGTGCAAAAAGTAGTTATTGATGTGAAATGAAAAATCAAATATCTTTATTATGGAAAATTAATTTCTATAAAAGCAACAACAGGAAAAAGAAAATTATCTCAACCTAGAAATGTAAATTTTTTTTCTAATGTGGATTTACATTACAGTTGCTAGTGCCAAAGATATGTCTTAGTTAAAAACTTAGATCACTTGTATATATTTTCCCCTAAAGATATGAATGTTTTAAGTACAACACTAACAAATGCCTATTTTGTGTCTTTCCACTTCTTTGATTAAACATGTTCCTGATCAATTTCTCTGCTAACAGTCTTTTTACTCCAGATCTGTCTATAAATTCTTTCTACACTACTCTTCCTACATAATAAAATGAATCTCCTGGTCTCCAGAGTAGGTTGCATACTTGTTGGCACAATTCAGGAATGTGCTATCCTGCTCATTTATCTCACTATGCTCCCTTTGCAGGCACCACACACACTCAAGAAAATGCTCACTCCACGCCCTGATCCAAGCCCATGCCACGTTCTCTTGCTCTGCACTTGTCATATTCTCTCCACTATCCTGTTAAACTGTGGTATGTTAGCAGCTCCTTATGTAATAAGATTTAAAGATGAAACCTGGTTCAGCCAGGACAGTGATGACCTGAAAAACACATTTGTTGTGTTGAAGGCCATTGTTGAGTTTTTGGAATTCACTCTTTGGAATCGATTAGCTGTGTTTATTTTTTATTCTATCCCAAACTATTGCAAAATTTCCAAAAGACAATCTTCAAACAGTAGACTAATCTCGTTCTGATATGACTATCAACCTTGAAAACACATTTTAATTTCCAGTTATTCCTTACGTAGGGAGAGTATCGGCAAAGGCACTGTTGTTGATTTGTTTCAGGTTGAGCCTATTGACTAAGTGCAATGGTTAATTTTACCTGTCAAGTCAACGGGGCTAAGGGATGCCCAAATAATGGGTAAAACATTATCTCTGGATGTGTCTGTGAGGGTGTTTCTGGAAGAGGTTAGCATTTAAATTAGTAGACTGGGTACAGAAGATTGCCTTCACCAATATATTGAGGGCTTGACTAGAAAAAAAAGTAGAGGAAGGGCTAATTTGCTCTCTTTGCTAGAGCTGGGACATTCATCTCCTCCAGCCCTCAGACATGGGTGCTCTCGTTCTTTGTCCTTTGGACTCTGGTGGAGACTTACTCCACTGGTCCCCAGATTCTTAGGGCTTTGGACCCAGACTTACACTGTCTGCTTCCTCGGGCCTTCAGACTCAGACTCAATTACACCACTGGCTTTCCTGGTTTTCCACTTTGCAGAGGAAAGATTGTGGGACTTCTTGGCCTCCATAATTAGGTGAGCCAATTGCTAAAATAAGTATCCTCTTATCTATACCTTTATCTATATTCTATTGACTCTGTTTCTCAGGAGAACTCTGCCTAATGCAGATTTTGATAGTGGGAATGGTTGTAGAGGAACAGAATTTTAAGGGTGAGTTTTTTTTAAATTGATTGTGGAGTTTCTGGAATAGTCTTTCTAATTTGATTAGATTTAAAAACCTAATGGCTATATTTCCATTAGTAAAGAGAGCACTGATAGTCCATGGTGTGAACAGTCTATGCAGATATGCACTGGATACTTCCAATCAACCACTTAGAAGAAGCAATGAGCTAAGTGAATCTCTATATGATACTTTTGAACATTTTGGGAAAAGTAAGGGATATAATGAGTTGGTTGGTTGCTTTTAATGTTGCTGGACAAAATGGTGAAAGAAAAGATGAACTCAGGGATTCAAATTCCCAACTCAAGTGCAACATAATGACCTGAAAGCTTCTATTGTGCCCTAACAGAGAGACTTATCTCCTGTAGCCACAGAGCTGAAATTGCTGAAAATTGCAGCACATCATCATGTGATTGGCTAAATCACAACACAAGTTGAACTCTCAGTCTGGCAGTGTCTACTGTTAAAGTGAGGGCATTGACTGGAAAAGAATGGGATCCTGTAAGTTGGGATGGTGATGTGTGAGAAGATCCTGATGAAGCTGGGGACATTTAGTCCCTAAATCATGATGATTCTTCTTTGCCAGTAGAGGAGGTCTCCCCACCCCCAGTGGAATTGGCCTCCCCACCCCAGAAGAAACAGCTTCTCTACCTTAGTCTGAGGGGATTAACCCTGCATTGCCTAAGAAAATGGTAATGGCATTTCCTGCAGAAGTTTCCATGCAAGACAATGCTGATTCTCTTCAGGACCCACCCCAATCACCCCTCGTTGCTTCTAGACCTTGCAGTTAGACTCAGGTACAAGTAGGTCCATAAAGGTGAGGTACTAAATGTGACCCATGAGGAGGTATGTTACATTCCAAGAGAATTACTTGAGTTGTCTAATTTATACAGACCAGAAATCCAGGGAACATACATGGGAATGGATACTAAGAGTGTTGGATTCTGGTAGCAGGAAGATAAAGTTGGATTAGGCTGAATTTATTGGTATGTGCTCTCTAAGCAGAGAGTCTGCATTCAATGTTTTAGCTTGGGGAGTTAGAAAGGGATCTAACAGTTTGTTTGTTTGGTTGGTTGGCTGAAACAAAGACCAAAAGATGGCCCACCATGAGTGAACTGGAAATACCTAACCTCTACTGGTTTAATGCAGAGGAAGGGATTCAGAGGCTTAGGAAGATTGGAATGATAAAGTGGATTTATCATTTAAAACCTACTCACTCACACTGTGAGGGTCCAGAAGACATACCTTTCACCAATACATTAAGCAATAAATTTGAGAGGGGGCCCCCTAGTATCCTTAAACAGTTCCATGAATGCTCTTCTCTGTAGGCCAGGCCTTACAGTGGGAATTGCAGTCACTCAACTGGCCAATCTAAATGCAATGGGAATAATTGCATCTTGGGGTGAAGGGGCCAAGTAGTGGCTCTTAACTGGGAAAGGCAAGATTGGCATGGTTACTGTGATGGACAGCAGAGTCAGAGCAACAATCAAAACAGTCTGACTTGCAGAAACCTATGGTGTTGGCTAGTTAATCATGGTGTACCTAGAAGTAAAATAGATAGGAAGACTATTAAATTCTTATTTGACCTGTATAAACAGAAAAGTTCTAGGTCAAATGAACAAAAGTCTAACTCAAACCATGAAAACAGAGTCACAGCCCCTCAATCCCTTCTCCGACTTGAACCAGTTTACAGACCCAGAACCCCTTGAATGAAGGGGAAGCCAGGTCCTCTTGAGGAAGGATCTCAATACACTACCAAAAATTTATACTCTTAATCTTTCTCCCAGCCTTCCAGAAAGAGACCGCTGGTTTTTTACCAGGATTACTATACATTGGGGAAAGGAAATAATTAGATTTTTAGGGACTATTAGACACTGGCTCCAGGAGACTCAAAATGTGACTGTGACCCTTCAGAGAAGCGGCTTATATGGGTCAGGTGACCAATGGAATTTAAACTCAAGTCCATCTCACAGTGGGTCTAGTGGGTTCCTGACCCCATCCTGTGGTTATTTTAACAGTTTCAGAATGCATAATTTGAATAGACACACTTAACACCTGGCAGAATCCCCACAATGGTTCCTTGACTTGTGGAGTAAGGGTTATTATGGTGGGAAAGGCCACAGGCAAGCCCTTAGAACGGTCTCTAACTAAGGAAACAGTAAGCTGAAAGTAATACCACATTTCTGGAGGGATTGCAGAGATTAGTGCCACCATCAAGGACATGATAGATTCAGGGGTGGTAACTCACACCACATTCCCATTCAACTCTCCTATTTGTCCTGTGCAGAGATACGTAGATGTATCTTAGAGAATCACAATGGATTATTTTAAGCTTAACCAGGTGATGGCTCCAATTGCAGCTGACAGCGGCTATACCAGATGTAGTTTCAATGCTTAAGCAAATTACCACATCCTCTCATACCTGATATGCAGCTACTGATCTGGCAAATGCCTTTTTGTCCATCCCTGTCCATAAGGCCCACCAGAAGCAGTTTGCTTTCAGCTGGTAAGGCCAGCAGTACACCTTCACTGCCTTACCTAAGGAGTATATCAACTCTCTAGCCCTATGTCATAATTTAGTTCTCAGGTATATTGATTGCTTTTCCCTTCCACAAGATGTCACACTGGTTCATTACATTGATGACATTATGCTGATTGGACCTAGTAGGTGAGAAGTACCAACTATTTTAGACTTATTGGTAAGACATTTGCATGTCAGAGTGTGAGAAATAAATCCGATGAAAATTCAGGGGCCTTCTATCTCAGTGAAATTTCCAAGGGTCCAGTGAGTGGTGTGAGGCATGTTTAAATATCACTTCAAAGGGGAAAGATAAGTTGTTGCATCTGACCCCTCCTACAACTAAGAAAGGGGTAAAATACCTAGTAGGCCTCTTTTGATTTTGAAGGCAACATATTCGTCACCCATGTACCCAATGACCTGAAAAGCTGCTAGTTTTGAGTGTGGCCCAAAATAAGAAAAGACTCTGCAACAGGTCCAGGCTATTGTGGAAGCTGTACTGCCACTTGGGCCATATGATTCAAGAGATACAATGGTGCTTGATGTGTCAGTGACAGATAGGGAACATTTCTGTTTAGAACTTTTTACAGAACCCTGTAGGTGAATTGCAGATCAGGTCTTTCAGATATTGGAGCAAGGCCTTGCCATCATCTGCAGGAAACTACTTTCCTTTTGAGAAATAGTTCTTGGCCTGTTACTGGGCCTTAGTAGAGAGTAAGCACCTGACTATGGATCACCAAGTTACCATGTGACCTGAGCTACTCATCATGAACTGGGTGCTATCTGACCCACCAAGCCATAAAGGTGGGCATGTACTGCAACATTCCGTCATCAGCTGGAAGTGGTCAGGTCTGAGCAGGCTCTGAAGTCATAAGTAAATTACATGAAGAAGTGGCCCAAGTGTCCATGATCCAGATGCCTGCTATACTGCCTTCTGTCTCCCAGCCTGCCTCTGTGGTCTCATGGGGTGTTCCCTGCATTCAGTTAACAAAGGAAGAGAAGACTTGGACTTAGTGCCCAGATGGTTCTGCACAATATGCAGGCACCACCTGAAAGTGGACATCTGCAGCACGACTGCCTCTTGCTGGGACATCCCTGAAGGACAGTGGTGAAGGAAAGTTTTCCCAGTGGGCAGAACTTCAGGCCAGTGTACCTGGTTGTTCACTTTGCTCGGAAGGAGAAATGGCCAAACACATAATTATATACCAATTAATTGGCTGTGGCCAATGGTTTAACTAGATGGTCAGGGACTTAAAAAGAACATAATTGGAAAATTGGGGATAAGAAAATTTGGGAAAGACGTATGTGGATAGGTCTCTCTGAATGAGTAAAAGACATAAAGATATTTGTGTCCCATAAAAATGCTCATCAAGGGATGACCTTAGCAGAGGAGCATTTTATTAATCAAGTGGATAGAATGAGCTGTTCTGTGGATACCAGTCAGACTCTTACCCCAGCCACTCCTGTCATAGTGTGATGGGCTCATGAATAAAGTGACAATGGTGGCAAGGATGGAGATTTTGCATGAGCTCAGGAATATAGACTTTCACCAAGACTGACCTGGCTATGACCATGACCACTGTTGAGCACCTAATCTGTCAGCAGAAAAGACCAACACTGAGCCCCCGACATGGCACCATTCTCTGGAGTGATCAGCCAGCTACCTGGAAGCAGGTTGATTACATTGGGCCACTTCCATCATGAAGGGGCAGCATTTTGTCCTTACTGGAATAGACATTCACTATGGACACAGATTTGCCTCCTTTGCACACAATGCTTCTGTCAAAACTACCATCTGTGGATATATAGAACGCCTTATCTACCATCATGGTATTACACACAACATTGCTTCTAATCAAGGAACTCACTTAACAGCAAAAAAGTGTGGCCGTGGGCCCATGCTCATTGAATTTACTAGTCTCATCATGTTCCCCACCATCCTGAAACAACTGGCTTGATTAAACAGTGGAATGGCCTTGTAAGACTCAGTTATAGTGCCAGTTAGATGGCAATACCTTGCAGAGCTAGAATATGGTCACCCGGAAGTCCATATATGCTCTAAATCAGTGTCCAATGATGCTGTTTCTCTGATAGACAGGATTTATGGTCCAGGAATTAAGGGGTGGACCTGGGAGTGGTACCACTCACTATTGCCCCTAGTGACTCAATAGCAATATTTTTGAATCCTGTTCCCATTTCTTTATGCTTTACTGGTCTAGAGGGTTTAATTCCCAAGGAAGGAATGCTTACACTGGGAGACACAACAACGATTTCATTGAGATGGAAGTTAAGAATGCCACCCAGTCATTTTGGGCTCCTTATGCCTCTGAATTAATACACAAAACAGAGCGTTTCGGTGCTGGCTAAGATGATTGATCCAGACTACCAAGGGGGAATTGGACAACTATTCCACAGTGGAGGTAAGGAAGAGCGTATCTGGAATACAGGAGACCCTTTTGGGTGTCACTTAAATTTCCACGCCCTGTGATTAAGGTTGATGGAAAACTACAACAAGCCAATCTAATTAGGATTATTAATGGCCCAGTCACTTCAGGAATGAAGGTTTGTTTCACCCCACTAGATAAAGAGCAATGATCAGTTGAGGTGCTTGCTGAAAGCAAAGGGAATATAGAATGGGTAGTAGAAGAGGGTAGTTACAAATATCAGCTATAATCACATGACCAGGGAGATCCAAAATGGTGGACTAGCTAAACACTGTGCCTGCTTCCTTCCATGAACACATTAAAATTACAACTAAATTATAGAGCAATCAACCTGGAGAACCATCTGGTCTGGCTGAACAGAAGTTTTATAACTAAGGATATAAAGAAGCCACACTGAAACTGGTAGGAAGGACAGAAACGTGAACCAGGCTTGTCCTAAACCTCTGTGTGGTGGTTGAAAATAGGGAGGAATACCTTGGCCACAGAGGTTCCCCGGGAGGAACAAATGACCCCAGTCCCACTCCAGGCTCCCCAGCCAGGAGTACTGGTGCCGAAAAGCATCTGGCTATGAAAAACAATGGGGATTCCAACTATCCGGGTGGGATAGAAGGCTGCGGGAAACACAGACATCCTCTTAAACGGCTGGCACACAGACTCTCCCGCTCGCAGGCACTCACCTTTGGTTCCAGTGGAGGAGGGCATCAGAGGCATACGGGGAAGAGACTGAGGTATGTGGCTTCAAAGCTAGGGCTGGAGGACAGTCACCTTTATTTCTGTGTGGGGTCCTCCTCTCATGCAGCCCGGCAGGCGGCCGCCATCTTTAATGTAATGAGCCCTCCCCCTATACTTATGGCCAAATCTGAATCTGATTGGTCTGGTGAGCTCTGGGACTCTGCCCTGCTTACTTACTGGGATCCCATCCCACCTAACTCCCCCAACACTGAAGGTACTTTCTTGGTTAGCAGCAAAACCCTCCTACATTGCTCTCTTTCTTGGAAAACTATAGGAGTTCATGGGCTCCACGTGGCGATGACTGGCCTCAGGGTACTCGGAGACTTTTCCTGAATAACTCCAGGCATGGCACTGGCACCAAACCAGAATCTATATTAACCTGGTGACCACAACTCTTTCCACTCTAGTGGCTCCCTGAGACTCTGCCTCACTCAACTTTCATACAGCATGAGGCTTTATCAGTAGCTGCACTTTAAGGGAGCCAGCAGGTTGTAGCAGGCAGCAGGGTGTCCTGCCTTTTTGCAGAGCTACCCCAGGCCTGGTACTGGTGGCAGCCATCCTCGATTTACTGACTGGCCTCTTTCATGTGCCTCCAGGTTTAGCACAGGCAGTGAAAAACTGCTAAATGCTTTGTAGCTTCTACCAATTAGTCCCCAGCTCGTCACAAGCAGTGGGTGACCTAGGCCAACAACAGAGCCCCACCCAAGAGGCCCTAGAACCAACATACCTGGAGGTTGGCTTCAGACCATAGCAGAACACCACACAATTAGCCCCACAAGTGGCATATTGAAAGGGTGGTCTCAACAGACACCAGAGGCTGCTGGGGTAAATCCCACTCACTGTGTTAAGCTCCCAGTACAGCAGCCTATAAGCTGTGGACATGGTCTAACCCCACAGTCAGTCAGCCTAAGGGTCAATCCTACCCACTGACATGCCAATAGCTATCAAGGTTCAACTACAAGAGGAGGACACACACAACACACACAAAGGACACTCTTGGGGCACCCAAACAAAATAGAAACAAACTCACAGATACAGAGAACATTTTGATGGTTGCCAGATGGAAGGGGCATTGGGGCGATGGGTGAAAAAGGGGAACGGAGTAAGACGTACAAATTGGTTGTTACAAAGTGGTCATGGGGATGGATGTAGGGTATAGCATAAGGAATATAGTCAATAATATTTTAATAACTATGTATGGTATCAGATGGGTACTAGATCTGTTGGAGTGATAGATGGAAGGTGGTTGGAGGGGAGGGTGAAAATGGTGAAGGGATTAAGAAGTACAAATTGGTGGTTACAAAATAATCATGGGGATGTAAAGCATAGGGAATATAGTCAATAATATGGTAATAGCTATGTATAATGCCAGGTAGATACTAGACTAGTCAGGGGGAAATTGCTTCTTAAATTATATAAATGTCTAACCACAATACTGCACCCCTGAAATTAACATAAAATAATATTGAATGTCAACTGTAATAGAAAAGTTAAAAAGAGGGGAAAGGTGAAGGGAAATAAGTGATCCAAATTTCCAGGTAAAAAACAAATAAGTCATGGGGAGGAACCTACAGCATGGGAAATATAGTCAATGATTTGTAATAGTGTGATATGGTGTCAGATGGTTGCAGGACTTATCATGGTGATCGTTTCTTTAGGTCTATAAATGATGAACAACTATGGTGTACCCTTGAAACTCATAATATTGTATGTTAGCTACATTTTTAATAAAAATCTTTTAAAAACTTGTGTGACCATATATAGAAATGAGGACTATAATTGTCATGAATCCTAAACTTTTTATTTTGTTATGAATATATTTGTGTATAAATACACATATTAAGCAAATATCTTGTTTCCTTTTCTCTCTTATTCTCTTCCCATGTAACATAAGCTGTATCAACTGTAAATCAGCATTTAAATATTAGTTTTACATCATAGTACTCAAGTTATGGACTATCAGAAGAGAAGTAAACATTACTCAAGGACTATATACTTTTTTGGGGAAGAGCATTGCACATTTTTGGTTGTACACAGCATAGTAGTTATGTTAAGCAGAATTATGATCTTGTTATTGTCTTTATTTGTAGATTAAGTATAGTTTAAGGACATATGTATAGGTGCCAAGTTGACAAATAATGAAGCTTTGATGGTTAATTGTATGTGTCAGTTTGGACTAAGGGATGCCCACATAGCTGGTAATGCATTATTTCTAGATGTGTCTGTGAGGGTGTTTCTGGAAGAGGTTTGAATCTGGAAGAAGTTAGAATCAGTAGCCTGAGTTAACAAGATCTGAGAATCTCACCAATGCACTGAGAACCTAGAACATAAGATGGAGGAAGAGCAAACTTTCTCTCTTTGCTTGAGCTGGACATCCATCTTCTCCCGCCCTCAGACATGGCGCTCCTGGTTCTTGGGTCCTCAGACTCAGACTGAATTAAACCACCAACCTTCCTGGTTCTCCAGCTTGTAGATGGCTGTCTTCCATTAGTATACCTGTCCTCAGGACCAAAAAACTCTGGGACTTACTCCCCACATCTATGTGCACAGAAGTAAACCACGTCATAGTGCTCAAGTTTTGCTGTGGTTCTCCGCCTGGCTGTATTTGTAACCATCTGGTAGGTTATTTCCATTGCTTTTTCAAAATAGAGATGCTGTCTCCTGGAGATTCTGGTTAAGCTGGTCTGAGGTGATGCACCAAGGTCAGTAGTTTTTTTAAAGCAAGGCATTCTAATGAGAACCACTGTGGGTTCAAGCTGCCACAAATATGTAGACTAAGACTTTAATTTCACTGAGGAGTCCAGAAATCCACTGGTCAGAGTGCAGGCAGTACACTAGAAAGGAGACATGGCACCAGGACAGCCCTCTCCACCTCCAGCCACATTCACAACCAGGTGCTAGCTCCACTCCAGAGCCTGCTTTCTGAGCCCAGAGGAGTGAAGAGAAGCATTGAGATTTCAGCCTGTGTCCAAGTCCCTGATGCACCCAAGGCCCAACAGGCAGGTGTAATCAGAATTTTCCAGGGGATATTCAGAGCAGATCCCACAGCAAGCACAGCTTCTAAATTTGTCCTCGAGAGTGATTAATCTGTTTAAGCAAATTCCTAGAGCATAATTAAGATGCTCTAATCAAGGAAAGAGATTGTTATGCAGCAGCCTCGGGCACTGATTTGGTGGCAGGAGCTCGTGACCGAAAGGCCTCAATAACCTAGTGGAACCAGTGAAGGTGACAGAGTGGGCTTAACCAGGCAGGGAGGAGAAGCAGGCAGCTGGGGGGTCGTGAACGTCAAAATGTCGAAGGAGAGAAGGCTGTGAAGGCAAAGGGGTCAACAGATGGAACACTGCTGAGGGTCAAGGACAAGGAGCCTTGTGGTCACACCTCCAGATTTGGGGTTCAGGTTATTCATGGCTTTGGGAACAGAAGCAGCGGAGCTCTTCCAGAAGAAATGGCTTAAGGGAGGTGAGGATTGGTTACTTGGTCCCTGGGGACTTTCGAGGCTGGGAAACTCAGTGTTTGGGTCCCTTGGGGGATGTTAAAGACCGGGGGCTGGGGAGCAGGGCTGACTCCCCAGCATGTGTTTCCTTCCTTGGGGAGTTGCGTTAGATGACGATGGCCCCCTAGTGAGTGCCAGTCACATATGCAGGTCCCAGCATCACAGTGGCATTGGCTTCATCCCCATCTGGGCTGGGCACTGGGGCTGTTGTCGCCATGCACATATTCTTGAAGGCACACGCTGACCTCCCTACTGGTCCCAGGTATCAAATTACAATGACCGGTAGATTCTCTCCTTTCTTCTCCCCTCCCTTGCAAAGAACAGTGCAGGAAGACCTGGGGGATGGGGACAGAAAAAGGCAGAGTGGGGACTTTTAATACTTCTAACCTCATTTCTGACTCTGGTTTTATCTGCGCCCACCACAGACCCTTATGACCTTTCTTTCCATCCTGCTGTGTCACTCTGAGCCTCTGGATAGCACTGCACCTTGTTAGTCCCCTCCTTCAAACCAGCCACGCCAGATCAGGTCAAGTCACTGATGAAAACGTACAGCTCTCAGTGGGTGCTCTAATTTTCTTCTTAGCCCTCATGAGGCCCATTAAATGAAGCACTCTTGACATCCAGGCTCTTAAAACAGAAGCAGCTCAGAAGACTATGTGGTCAGAATAAGAAAACAGTGGAGCATCCCTACGATACAAATAAGGGGGAGTGAAATGAGGACACTGCCGACACAGAGAATGCCATGAACACAGGCATTTCTTCCACTTGTCACCTATTCAGTGGTTCAGTTCTCCGCTGGGGAATTACCTCCCCTTCCAAGACACTGGGACATTGTTTCTGAATTTACAGGCCAGGTAACACAGAGAGAAGTGGAGTCCAGTGTGTGAGGCCAGTGTCAACAGGCTAGAGATGAGTTGTCCAGGAATTCAAGGTAGATCCTCAGCTGGCAGGGAAAGGAAGAGCTTCATTCTGGAGAAGACTCAAGTCTCTCTTCAAGTTGGGGCCTCGGTAACAGGGTAGAATGCACCCCCTCTAAAGTGAAATTAGCAGGAGCAAGAAAAGCAGCCAGGACATGTCTAAGATTTCTGCCTTTCTTGCCATCCCCACCACTGCAGTTAATCGTCTGTTCTGCAATTCAAGAACTCCTTTGAGTAACTCAGACAGTCCTGATTCCCACTCAGATGTTTTCTAAGTTTTGTTGACTGATATTGAAGACCATTCCCAAATCCCTAAAGAGGGCAGTGATGGAACAATGTCAACAGCACCAACACTCTACAAACACAAGACATAATGAACTCCAATATTTAAATACAAATTCTCCGTTTTTGAGCCGAGTACAGATGAACATGCTGTGTTACTTTTAACTTCTGAGAGCTACTAAGAGATAGCAACCTTATTAAATAACCATACACATTATCCCCTGGAAAAATCCATCAGGGTGCCGTGTACTGACCCCAATTTTTTTTCTAAATTGACTGTGTGTGAACTCTGTTTTTTTCCCCTCCCTTCAGTGAACCAGCTTGCCTCCTGAAGTATGTATCTCTCTAGTCCTGATAGGCTTGAAGTGTGCTGTCATCATTGGACAGACACAGAGGGCTCATAGCAGGGCATATGTGTGGCCTGAGCAGCAGGTTACAGCTCTGCCCACCTCTCAGGCTGACAGCCCAGCTCCTCGGAAGGTCAGAGCCCAGTGTACTCAGCTGAGCAAAACATATGGTCCCTCTTTTAGAGCTTTTGACATTCTGGGCTGAAACGGACTGAAAAGTACCAAATGATTACACCAAATTTATCAGGGTGAATTCTTCCTAAGTTATAAAATAACTGAGTTGTATACCTGAAACTAATTTAATATTGTTTGCCAACTGTAATTTATAAATAAGTAAATAAATACATACAATCTTAGTTTTTTCTTGGGTAATCCCGGGCTTCAAGTGAGGGCGTTTGTAATGCAAACAGGCAAAAGCACCTATCCGTATGACATACACCAGGGCAGATGCGCCAAGTGCAGACAGCCATGGGCAACCACAGTAGAAGAAAGAAAAGGATGGCAATAATCGAAGGGAAAAAAAAATCAGTATAGAATTGTACACTTGAAATCTATGTAATTTTATAAACCCTTGCCACCCTTACTAAATTTATTTTTTAAAAAAAGAATAAGTACTGTTACAAAAATTCAAAGTGATTGCAATTTCTAATTTAATTTTATTGAAGATCATAAATCTAATTAAATAAAAATAATTGGGATTGCAGCATTGCCTGCTGAAGCACTGCAAGGAGTCTAAAGTATTGTACAGAAATAGGTTTAAGTGATAAAATTTTGTAATGTTCGTGATCACTTGCAAATCCATGCGTGCATTTTCTCTCTTTAGTAAGCCAGGGCCGTTTTGCTTCCTGCAGAAAAGAAACAAAACAGAGGCTAGTCCCCTCTCCACCGTGAAAGATGTGTCAGTCTGCTCTACACCTTCTGGTTGCCTGGGTCAGAGACAGAGTTCCCTTGTCTCGTGGAGGGCAGAAAGGAGGCCTTTCTTCCTGTTATCTCCCACGTAAAGTTCAAGCCCTCGTTTTCAGTGCCTCAGCGAGTGTTTGCTAAGTGGATGGATAAATGAATCTGCGACAGAGGGAAGCTCTACCACCTCTCAAGACAGAGTCATGCTTCTCAGAGTTTTTTCCCAGGTCCTAATAAATGTTGTATTACTTCCAAATCTGATGTAAAATGTGTGTCACAACAGTGATAAAGTTTAGAAGTCCTTTTGCCCAAATCTAAAATACTGAAGTGTTTTAGTCAACAGGACAAGGCACAACCCTCTCCCTTTCAGCCACATCAGGATTTTCTGACATTTACACTTTTTAAAACATTCTTTTATATCTGGAACCAAGCAAGAGCACCTGGATAAAATGGGTAGCTGTCCCCTACAGAGGAGAACTTTCCTTTTATTTTCATTTAGAATCAGTGATTACCAATCTTTTTGTATATGGGTCAATTCAGGAAAAGGAAAAGTTTAACAATGACTTATTTTTCTATCCAAAATAGGGGAAAAAATACCCTTGCTGAGTCTGAAAGGAGGAAAATTGTATTGTTTTTTTCCACTTAGTTTACCTATTTTATTAAAGAGAAGAATGTTGATAAGAAAATTAATATGGCTTTTTAGTCCTTAAACTGTTCCCTTTTGGGGGTATTTGAGAAGTGGACACATGCAGGAGACATTCTAATTTGTTGTTGAATTAATAGACTTCATTGTTTATACTGGTTTTAAGTTTACAGAAAAATTGAGCAGGAAGTCCAGAGACTTCCCATATGTCCCCTCGTTCTTCTAACCCTTCTTCCAGCAATACTATCTTACATTTGTTACAATTGGTGAACTGATATTGATACATATTTTTCATTAAAGTTCATAGTCTACCTAAGAATTCACATTCTGTGGTGCTCATTCTCTGGGTTTTGACAAACACACAATGTCATATATCCAACATTACATTACCACACACAATAGTTTCATTGCTGTAAAAATTCTGTGCGTCTCCTGTTTATTCCTTCTCCATCTTAATCCTTTCACTATCTCTATCCTTTTGCCTTTTCTAGAATGTCATTTAGTTGCAATCATTCAGTATGTAGCCTTTTTAAATAGGCTTCATTCACTCTGTAATATGCACTTAAAGTCTTTTCTTGGCTTGACAACTCATTTCTTATCTCTGTGTAATATTTCATTGTGTGGATGTACCACGGTTTGTTTATCCATTCATTCATTGGAGGGCATCTTGGTTGCTTCCAGTTTGGGGCATTCATTCATTTATCCATTTATTACTTAGCTTCTACAAACATTCATGTGCAGGTTCTTGTATGGATCTAAGTTTTCAACTCATTTGGATAAATGTGTAAGGGGGCAATTGTTGGATCATACGGTAAACCTATGTTTAGTTTTGTAAAACACTGCCAAACTGTCCCAAAGTGGCTGTACCAGTTTCATTCCTACTACCAATGAATGAGAGTTCCAGTTGCTCCACATTTTCATCAGCATGTGGTATGTCAGTGTTTGGGAGTTGAGCCATTCTAATAGGAATGTAGCTGTATCTCATTGTGTATTAATTTGCAAGTCCCTAATGACATATGATGTTGAGCATCATTTCATATGCTTACTTACCATCTTTATATCCACTTTTGTGAGGTATCTGTTCAGATCTTTTGCCTACTTTTTAATTGGGTTGTTATTTTGTTGAGTTTTCAGAGTTCTTTCTATAGTTTGGATATAAGCCCTGCATCAAATAGGTGTTTGCAAATATTTTCTCCCAGTTTATGGATTGTATTTTTATTCTCTTAAAACTTTCTTGTTTTTAACCATTATATTTGTTTATAGCATTGTAGAATTTATAAAATTTGTTCAAATATAGTATCTCATTGCATTTGTGAAATGACCCCTGGAGTAGATGTTATAGTGCCCACGTTAGAGATATGGAAACAAAGAGGTCAAGTGATTTGATTCTGGTCACACAGGGGTTCTGGGTGGGTTGGGGGCAAGTCTGCCCCCAATAAAAGGGATGTTTAGTTGTGTGTTATATTATGGCCCTGGGCTAGTTGGGTGCTACAAGCCTGTGCAAAAAGGCTCGCCGTCCTCCCAACGTGGCTCTCAGACTCCTGGGACGTCTTTTCTCTGCTTGTGCTGGGCTGAACATTTGCACTAAAGAGGATTCTGATTTTCAGAGATGCCACATCTGGCAGTTCTTACCCCACATCCTTCTCGTGGGGTAATCGTCTCCTCCAGTTCTCGGCCTCCACCTTGGGGTGCATGTCCCACTGGGGAGCAGCTACTTTGAGACAACAGATTTCAAAATGTTTTGTTCAGAGTGCAAGGTGATTGTCCCGAAAACTCCCTCTCCAACTTGGGCAAGAAAAGAAAAAAATCCCCCCAACAGAAATAAACAGCGACGGACAATACTAAAATAAAAACCCTCTCTCTTTACGAACAGACGCACTGCATTTTGGCTCGGTTGTGCACACATTTATTAGGGCTTGTTGATCACCATCTGACTCTGTAGTCTCAGCCTCTTAGGAGGAGGATGCCACACCTGGAGACTGATTGACACATGAGGAAGCTGCATAAACTTTTTCAGTGTGTTATGTTAACTGATCAAAATAATTTTTCAGGTAGTCCACCAAAAAGAAGGGTTTATTTGGGAAAAGAAAACAAAACCAGCAGTGTGGGAACACGCACCTTCTGGCCGGCCACCCACGCGCCAAAGAAAGAGAAGTCTCCCAAGATGGCCCTTGTATGTCCCCCCACTGCAGGGAGTTAAAACCATAAAGTTTAATAGGAAGTCAGGACTAGAGAGTAACAGGAAGCCCAGCTCCATCCATTGACCTCCCAGGTCCCGGCTCAGTTTTCTTAAAGTACCTGTTTGCTTTTATCAGTTACTAGTGTAGTAAAGGGATCATGATGATAACTCTCACTATGGAAAATCCCAACAACATCGTCTAAACACAGGGGCCCCCATGCCAACTGCTACCCACCTAGATGCCTAGATCCTGCGAAAGGCAGTGTTGGGGTCTCTGAGCTTCACACCTTTCCTGAGTCCAGAGTTGTAAAGGCCCCTTTCTTCTGGTTCTTGCTGAATGAGGTTAAATAAAGACAGCATTAATGATAGAAAGAATTTATTGAAGTGGTTAATGCTGTGGGTCATATCAATAGGAATTTGGCAGCATCTGTGAAGATAATCTGAGAGGAATAATCAAGAGTTGACATTTTTTTTCGAAAGCAAAATTGCCTGGTTCTGGTTATACCAGTTGTTCCTGGTTTCTCTTCCGGCAAAACTCTCACAGTAATTCCAATGGAGTTGTTTATAGAAGTGGAAAAATCTGACTCTTTGATAACATGTTTCACTTGCCAAACCCTATAATGACACTCAAAGTCCTTCCAATAACAGAGAAATGTCCTCAAAACTGGAAACAGTACCCTTCCTCAGTAAAATTATTTATGTTCATTGGGCTGATGGTTTTCGCCAAGTAATACATTTAAATTGCTTTTTATTTTACAGTTACACTTCACTGTCACATTTCAGAATGTTGCTTCTCTTCCTCTGTGCAGCTGGCAATATCCTCAAGTATGCGATGACAGCGTTGTCCTTTTGAAGTCATTTGAAATAGACCTGGTCTCAGCCATCTCAGGAGAAATGTCTGGCTGATAATCATAGGCAGGCGGAAAATACAAGTGAACTCAGGCCGTCTGGTAGTTCCTGGTCCCCGGGAGTCCTTGTTGCAGGGCAATGGCCTGCTATTGATCTGGGAAGCAGCCCGCCTCTGATGGGGTGTGAGAAATAGGTCCCCAACTCTGGTATAAGACATGCAAGGAGGTTGAGAAGAAACTCCCTTCAAACGTTTATAAACTGAGTCACACTTACCTGGTATGGATGTCAAAGGAGGGGAGGCTCTATAGAAATGAACATAATTAGGTTTATGCAACCTCGGAGCAGACACTGCTCAGTGAAACTGGCAGCTCATGGGCAACTGGGGAAAAAAGATATTCTTTTTAAAACTGGAAAAGGTGGATCAGGCTGTTGAGTGAATTTGAAGCACATGTAATTCTATTTAGCATCTTGGGTAGTAAGTCCAACATAAGTGCTACAAAATACTAGTGTGATTTCTAAAAACAGAGGTAAAGAGGGTGGGAGGAGAAGTGCCAATTTCTTAGCTTTTATTTTGTAGCCTAGGGACACAAGAAGGCCTGTCATTATTTATGGGAAAATGGATCACCCTGCTGCCTGATTTTCAAACCGAGAACTGTACGCGTATATGGTACATTTTAAAGGTAAATGGTTTATGCTAAGATGAGGTTAACATTCAAGTTAAAAAGTTTTAACTTTAACATAAAATTGACTAGGAAGGAAATGAAAGGGACCCAGGAGTGTGGATTGCCTTGCTCATCTGCAGCAGTTTAATGTCGAAAACCTGTGCTGCTCCATGTCTTGGGGGATTGTGTGATGGCAGCCAGGGCCCCTCGGTGGGGAGAGGTGACCCACCGGAGAAAAAAATGGTTTCCTGCTCTGTGACCGAGGTGTTTTCCAGGACCCCACCTGTGCAATCTTGCCACATGGTTGGTTCCGTCTTCTCTTTGACTGCGGGTGAAGGCGTGCTCTTCCCCAGGAAATATTATTCATCAGCGACTTTCTGACTCAGTTCATCTTGCCACCACCCATTACTGGTGCTGCTATCTGCAGTAGCTCAAAAGCTGGGACAGATTCTATCTAAAATAGATCTCTGGCTGAGGAGCAGGTGGTGGTGGCGGCAGGCTAGAATGTCACACAAAGGCAACTTGAAGAGAAAAGCGAACACCCGGACCAGAAAACCATTTGTTTTTTAAAAGAAGGCATATGGAATATTGGATGTGTGGGTAGGAGTGAAAGAGGAAACCAAAAAAAGTAATTCACATGGATAAATGCCCACATACAGGAGAAAAAAATCTTGGTCCGATTCCAGTTTGAACCGTGTCCTAGGGAGGATTGTGCATGTTTAACAGGCAGCTCCGGGCCTTCCTGTTCACACTTCAGGCACCATATCAGGGGGGCTTGTGGAGGTGTTTGAAGACCTGCCCTGCTGCTTCAGCCACAGCCCTTACCACACACGGGGTCCTCTGGAGACGTTGCTCCATCTGTGATCCACTCATTTCAAATAAGGTCTTTGGGAAGTAGCGGGAGAAAGACCAACAAAGTCTGTTGATCTCATTGACAGTCTTTGGGGGCCACAAACCGATGCCTGATGAACTTCAAATTTAACTATATTTAATTTTCTAAAGCCTTTCTGAATTCTTCCATATTACAATGCAATTTGCATACCTAAGAGAGATCATCTTGCTTCTTAAAAAAGATGATTTTGGAGTTGAAAGAATTTAACTATTGATCCTTAAAAAGGGGGTTTTGATTTGGCTATACTGAGAGGAATACTTAGTTTAAAAAATATATACACAGCCTTCAATACACCCAAAATGGAAGTAATCCCTCAGAGTGCTGGATACGAATAGGTATTTCCTGCAGCCAAGTCCTTTCGAAAGGCTGAGGATTAGCAAAGTCATGCCCAATTTAGACCCAAGCTGAAATGGGAGCAGCACACATCAAAAACCAGAACCCTTCACAAGAGCTCGTTTTTACTCTAGGACTGCTCCTGGAGCAAGAGGTTTCTTGAGTCATTCACCCTGCCATAAACACCTTCCAGTTATTCTCAGTGCAGAAAAAGTAAAAGACAAAAACAAAAAACAGAGAAATCTAAAACAGCTTTTGGGGTACAGGGAAAAGGGTGTATACAACATCATTGAAGAGAAATACCAAGATTGAAAAACTTAAATTTCAGCCACATACAAGAGTTGGGATTAAGGTGAAGAAAGAAGGATACAGCCCAGGAACCAAAAGTCAGGGAACCACACTAACCACCTGGCTACCAGAATTCTCTCTCCAGTTAAGGCCAAATGCTCCATCCGTGCTCCTTGACCTGACACCTTCCCGGATTCCTAGGCCATGCAAAGGCTGTACGCAACTGAGGAGCTATCTAACTGCATGACATCTGTCCTGGAAACAACTCAGCCCGAATATTCCATAACCCAGGATGCACATAAAGGAAATGTACACTGATTTGCATCCTGGATCAAGCCCCAAGACTCTTCTTATCCCATTTTGTCAGCCTTAGACATTTGTGGCCTTGTCTTAGCAGGGCCTTCTTTTCTTGTGCCAAGATCTCTTGTATGAGAAAGAGCTTTAAAAGAATAAACGTCTTTTAAAGTGGGGTAACACATATCCATTTTCTTTGTCTTCCAAATGTTGATTATCAAGTTTTACATGAGTTTATACGGAACTTCTTCCTGTCAGCCTTTGATTTCCACGCCCACCCTCATCTCTATTGCATTTCAGTTAAGAATCCCCACTGGAGTATAGACCCCGAGCAGGTTATCTTGTTGGTACTTCACAGATATCCAATAGTAGACATGCAATGCAGACTTGAATTGAGTGGATTTCTATAGAAGCAAGACATGTGCAATTTGATGGACGTGAGGTATGGGTACCAGAATTTTTTTGGAACCAAAGCAAGGGAGGCGAAATAATTTTAATGGGCTTTGAAACAGAGACGAGGAACGAGGTACACTGTTTTTAAGCAATTTTATTCTAACAATACAGTTTTGATTTTGATTGATATGCAAAACAGGTTTAATGTAGGTGAGGCTAGCTAGCTTAGTACCAGCGCGTTAAATAGTTCATATTCTATTTACAAAAAGGGTTTTCGAGGGCTCATGCAGAATACTGTTCTTATATTTTTAATATACTGCTGTAAATACCCAAGCCAAGATATAGTATGAGAAAAATAAAAAATTAGAATTACTTTATAAAACATCTAAAGTTCTCCAGTATTTATGTCAAGGATTATATAATACCTTGGAGGAAAACAGTTTTTTAATTATATAAATACTTCCTATTAAATATATTTCAATAAATGCTTCAAATTAGATGGTAACTCAGTACTCATTTTTGTATCTACCAAGTATTATATTTCTATTGTTTGTATTTTTTTTCGGTGCTTACACATTCATTCTGGATATTAATTGTATCTAATTTGTCTTTTATAAGCACCACAGATATGCTCAACAGTAGAAAAGATTAGGAAAACAATCATTCTGCTTGAGTATATTTCTTAGAATTACATTCATGCTGGCTTTAAAACCATTTTGACTTTTGGACACTGAACTTTAAAGACTTATTTGTATAAATTTCCCCCTCCCCCCTTCATCTTCCATCATTCTCCAGACACTTTCAATTCTCACATTGTTCTCTTCTGACTCTGCAATACACAACTTGAGACAAAATGACCTTTGGTAAAATTCCCTAGGGTAAAGAAAGAATCTCCAAGTAGAGTGAGCCTTAAAATAAAAATTATCATTTTCTCTTCCAGCAAGGGATTTCATTTTATGCATTAATTTTTGGCTCTTAACCCAGAATTTCAGATTTTAAAAATCTTTCGCGCCAGCCTTCCAGAGGTCATCTAAAATGTTCTACCTTTTTCCTACAATAGATTTCACTCTTGCAAGTCTCAGGGAGGAAGAAAACACAATGGGAACAGGGTTGGAGGGAAAAGTGTAAAGGACATACAATAATTTATACAAGGTTTATATGAAATCGTTAACGTTTTAGCACTTTGTCCTTTTTTAGACATTATGTCTAGAAAAGAGAAAAGATCATAGAAAGAAAGACACAACCCCACTCCCGCCCCGCACATGCTAAGAAAGGGCCTTCATTGATCTCTTTAGAAAACCGGCTCAAAAAAGGGTAAACATAGAAATATCTAATTTAAAGTGTTTTCTAATTCCAAATGATCTTCACTCCAGCACTACTGTTCTTGTGGCTCATGGATTCCTTTATGCTTCAGACAGGAAAACATTGTTGGAATTGTGAGGTGATAAATAAGAAATAGTCCATATCAAAAGACTTGTTTTTAGAGGGTGTATTTGAAGTATTTATACATGAAATAACTATTCTGGGATATGCATACCTGAAGTTGAAGGATGAAATAGAGGGAAATAGGTCAAATACAGATGATGCAGGAATTGAGAAAATGTTATTTGTTGAAGCTGGGTGCTGGGTACAAGGAGTCAAATATACTAGCCTACTTTTGCATGTATTTCTCTATCATTTCAAAAAGGTGAAAAGATAAATTGTGGTTAACAATTTTATGTTCTTTCAGGATGCATGGGATCCAGTCAGTAACATTAATTTTAGCTCACTTGTTAAGAACCATTTTTCCTTGAGAGATTTTACGTCCTTCCCAAAAGATGTAATTATCTAATACACGTAGGACCATACAACCACACATATGTATACTGTCACCTTTCTTTGTTCTAGATTCTTTGGTATGGAGCCCACCACCACCACCTTTGATTCTCAGTAATTCGAAGGAAGTGCACTGGAGTATTAGAAAGTGTAATTCATTAGGCAGACTAATTTTATAGAAAAATGTTATAGTGCTACCTATATGTTAGCTATGTGAACTTATCTACTGTTTCCCACATCATCATAGCTCCTAAACAGCTTACCCCTAATGCATGTCCCTTAAAAGTTTATTTTAAAAAGAAAGTTATACTTAGCAACTCTTTTCAATATAAGCATATTGACCTTAGAGTTGGAATAAACATAAAATCAACAATTACCATTTAATGAGCATTTCCGCTACAAGATCCATGCCATCATTTCCGTATCTATTTCTTTCATCTTGGCAATGGCGTAAGGAGGTTTTATCAAAACATCATTTAGATAAGTGTGGTTCAGAGAGGTGAAAACACCCAGGGGTAAATAGGTGGAGCCAGAATTTGAAGCCAGCTGAATGTAAAGCCTGTTTGATATTTATTATACATGTTATTTATACTGTGTTGTTTCGAAGGATAAAAAAGCCCGTATCCAATGTTCTCAGGTTCAGGAACACTGTATTCAGCAAATCTGAGGTCATAGTTTATACTTTAGGTTTATGCAGTCTTACTATCACTTCCATAAGTTGTTCCAGTTCAGGAAAAGATGGTATGTTCATGTCACATTTTCCCAGGGAGGCGCCTCAAAGATTCTTGAGGAGCAGACTGAAGCATACCTCCTTCTGTCTGGTTGATTTCCGTTCCACACACACATCAGGGAAAAGCAACTGAGGCTCCTCAGACAATGGTGAATTTCAGACCAGAAGTTTAGGGGAATCCATCATTGACATTGAAATAGCTTACCTGTATGATGGAAGTATTTTCTCTACTGTTTTTAATGGGCATGATATATATATATGTAAAGTTTATTGGGGTGACTGGTTAGTAAAGTTACATAGGTTTCAAGTGTACAATTCTGTATTACTTCATCTATATATCGCATTGTGTGTTCACCACCCAGAGTCAGTTCTCCTTCCATCACCACATATTTGATCCCCTTTACCCTCATCTACCACCCCCTCCCCCTTACCCTCTGGTAACCACTAAACTATTGTCTGTATCTATGAGTTTTTGTTTCTTCATTTGTTTGTCTTGTTCCTTTGTTGTTTTCAGTTTTATATCCCACATATCAGTGAAACTGTATGATTCTCGCCTTTTTCGGTCTGACTTACTTTGCATGGTATTTATTATACATTGAAGGCACATGCGCTGTGGCCAGCGGTGTGAACGCAAATAAATATATTTGAATAATACCTTTAAAATATTTCAAATTTTTATTAAATATTTTTATTCAGTTTTAAGATCACAGTTAAAGTACTTTAGCATGTTATACACATGACTTACATGTGCAATTTTTAGAAATATCAAATTAAGTATAAGATTTTGAAGAAAGAAATTATATAAATGTGTATATTGACTTTTACTACACATACATCTAAGAAAGCAATAATTCTGTTGTACCATTAAGTGGAAATCATTTATTATATGGCATGTTTACACCAACTCTAAAGAGAACCGAGCCAATTTCCGAAAGCAAAAAAAAAAGAAAAAAAAAAGTGAGCGATTCGATCATGCTGAAACAGTCAACAGACTTAAGACCTGGTGGTCAAATGAAGCGATGGTTAATTTATGACAAGTAAGCAGTTCAAACCTATGAGAAAAGTTCATAATCTGGTATGTGGAATCTCAGGTGGTTTTATTTTTTTGACAAATTCCTGAGAGCAAGAGACTTGTTTAGTGCTAATGAAATGAGAAAAATGTTGCTGAGCATGTGCTGAGCTCCAGATCATGAACCTTCCCTACCCCCAGTTCTGCCACTCTCAGAGCACGAGGCACTAATGTGAGGTGTCAGGGAATATGAGCCAGCCCCTCTGGAGGCCACTAAGAGAGCTCAGCGTTAGTTCATGAAACATGCGTGCCTCTGCGATTTAGAGCTTGTGAGGTAAGATTTGCGGTGTGGGGGCGGGGGGAGGGGCGGGTTTGGAGGCATTGAATTAGGTCCTTGTGACTTAGTAACCAGTCCTGGCCCAAGTTATTGAGAAATCTTTGGAAGGAGTAGTTATGTTCACAACAGCTAGTTCTGTGCATAAAAATCAGTTTAAGGGCAGGATCAATTTTGACCACTGATGGCAACAAGAAAACAGTGGCCACAGAACTTTTAAGTACAAGGTTTCCTCTTTCAATTTATTAGTACAAATCATAACCACCACAAATAAAATTTGGCCAGAAGAGGAAAATCTATTTTTTGTGTGAAGAAAATATATATTTATATATTTTTAAGGAAAGCATAGCACAAACAGATGGAGGTGTATGAGTGAGTCAGGCATATTTGTCTTGTTATTCACTTTTTTTGTTGCTTCCTTGTTCTGAAATGTAAGGAAGATAATGTCCCCAGTGAAAAGGACAAGGTCATATATTATGGAGTATAATAAACTTAGCTATCACTTTCAAACTAAAGCAAAACAGTCCATCAAACCCTGAATACTTCACCAGACATAACTGGTAAGATGAACTGAACAACTGTTTCTCTTTTATTATAAGTATAATGTTAGTCAAGTAAGTCAAAGTAAGATCATTTGTAAAAGTTTCAAAACTGAAGTAAAAACAAAATCCAAATCTAATTCTTTGGGAATGCTTGTATAAATAAAAGCAACATCTAATTAACAATTAGTACACTTTTCATAAGGTGCAAAACAAGGTCCTATGTGGGGAAAGCTAGAATTTAATTTCCACCTAGCAGTCACTCTGAATACTTTATATGTCAAATGTAATAATAGCATTTGCTTCTACTGCCCATTTTCAGTGATACATTGTTCTCTCTGGAGAAGGCGGTTTGTGAAGTCAAAACACTGCAGTGGAAAATAGTGGCACTGAAGGTAGAAGCAAAAAGAGACAAATCTTTGAAACAGGAACTTACTGAAATTAACTGTTAAAGCCGAGGTAGCCCATTAGGATTGGCCTTATCTGAGGGCGCTGTGGAGCAGTGCAATCAAAGCCGAATCTCCTCAACAGCATCACATACACCCCAACTTTCCCTTTATAAATGAGGACTGCAGGCCTCGCTTGTCTTTCTTCCTTTTCCCCAGTGAAGAGGTGGTGCTTCTCCTCTGGTGTATGGACGCCAGCCTCCAGCCTCCCGCCGCTGGTCTCCAGAACACTAAGGATTCATACAGTAGTTTAGCAGGCAGCACGGTCCCACTGCTTCACATTAATGCCAAATGCCAAACTCGGAACAGAGCTATTTGATAGTCCCCCCTCCCCCCTCCCCCACACATACTGTATAAACAAAACGTGTCATTCAGTTTTCAGCTTCCTTCTGGTTCTGTATCAATTTATAATTTGCTTGAGATTTTACATAGGTGCAAACATTGTCATACGATGAGCCAAAGACTGCAGAGTGCAAACAAAATTTCATCTGACTTAGGCAGAATCGCATCTGACTTACTAAGAAAATGACAGGATTAGACACACTGGATTCTAAATAACGAGATAGACCAGTTCAGATGCTCCTGCTTGTTCATAGTGTTCCATTACTTTTTTTTTTTTTTCTCCAGCAGTTTTAATGGCAGGAACTAGCATATCAGTGGTAACGTGGGAATGATGTCAGCAGTTCGGCTTTGAGATGGCATTGGCAGAAAGCTCATCTGACAGAATTCAATAAATATATTTCTGATTATTTGTGGGGAAAAAGACTGTCAGAATTTCTACAGCATGATTTATCCTGTAAAGGGGCCTTTAATGAGTCAACCGGTTTTGATCTAAAAATCTGGGAACTAACCTAATTTGGGGATAAGAACCTGTATCTTCAGTGTGGCTGTGGGACATTTTTCCTTTTTCCTGATCTCATTACAGTAACCAAACAAATAAAAACTTTAAAAGGATGTCTTACAGTAATTTTTCTTTCACTCAGCTTCTTAAGAGCTGCAGCTTTAGTTACTATTATATACTCTACACACTTCAAAATTACATAGGAAATACCCGGAGTAACTAAATAAATAAAAGGCTAAAGGAACCGGGAACAGTACTGTGTCTCCATTTGAGACTAAATCATCCGCTTCCAGCATCACCGAGAAGGGCTAGGACAATTTTTTCCAAAAGATTTATATACAGGTTTGAATCCAGAAATTAAGGTTAAAAGTATAAATACTGATAATTTCAACTAAATTCAGAATGGTTTCAGAAAGATATGATACAACAACAATTTAGAATAAAACAAAGCAGAAGAGCATCATATTTTGGTTTGCTTGAGATATACATAAGGTGCAACAACTTTTTCTCTTGAGGATGCTAGTGGGACAAATGTTAGTGTAGATGGTGTTTGCTGGCAGATTAAGGTACACACCGTAGCAATACGATTTTCCAAAATAAAGAATGAGAGAAATGAAATGAAAATGATAAATGGGGGGAGGGGGACTACATGTTGGTCTGAAATATTTGTGCTAACAAATGTTGTTACCTGAAAAATACCAACACCCCTTTCCAGTGGATTCAGGGCATGAGAAAAGCACTAATATTGAAATCAAGACGTCCACTCAGAAAAGACAAGGCGAGTATCTAAAGGACTATAAAGCTTTGCAGGATTTCTGCTACTCTCAGTGCCTAGCCGCTTAAAAATTTAAGCATTTCTACAAAAAGGTTTTTGTTTTTTAAGTATCTGAAAACAGTCAGGTCCAGTAGGTTGCCCTACCCCTCCCACCCCTGCCTAAGGGAAAAGCCACTGAGGTTTAGGAAAAGCAGATCAAGTAAGATATTAATCATATAGAAAAAAGTAATCTTTTGCTTTGCTTCTTTTTAAAAAAAGGTCCCATGAATATACAGCAATGTCTTGAGGAACTCTAGTGAAAGGTAATCAGAGGACTGGAGGAGGATGCTCTGGCAAAAAGACAATCTATTCTAACATTGTTCTACAGCGTAACAAGTTAGTACCATTGTCAAGGTGCATGTTCTGCACCAAACAATTTCTGTTGTTGGTTTGGTTTTTGTTTTCTGTTTGTTTGTTTTTATTTTTGGATTTTAGCTAATAATAATTTTAAAATCACTGCTAGCAAGTGGTCCAAAAACTCCCAACAGCCACCAACACTGGGACCCAGCGATTTCCAAACATTCACTGTGTTTTGAGATTTAGAAAATATTAATAAAACAGCATCATAGTAAAAACATCATGCTGCAATCTGGGGCTGCTCACCTGATTTATCTCTGTGTGAATGGGGTTAAGTTTTAACCTCTGATTAACCTTGCTGACTAATTCCTTCTCCACGCCCACAATGAGTACGCATTTTGAGAACACCCTTCCAATGCTCTGCTGCCCTCTTCACCTGCTTTTGAAAAAAAACATCTCTCTAACTAGTCTTCTTCAATTTGTATGTTGTACGTATTTTCCAGCAGTAAAACTGAAGTACAACCATGAAAAGCTAAACCTAGTCAGTACTAGTAGAGTCATTTTTTATATGGCTATTAGGTCAAATTACAATTAGAAAAAAAATCATTACAATTCAGTCAAGTATAAATAAGAAAGCTAGATAAAACCTTGTAAACTGTCACCATTTAGAGATCTAATTCAAAAGCTTCAAACTTGAACTAACACTATCAAAATTCTGCCAGTTTGAAAACCACTAAAAATTATTGCTGGAATCCAATAATTGAAATTTGGTAGTTTGTGCTGCAATGCAAGAGTGGGGAAATACTTTGTGCTATGGAACAAATACCCTGTAAAATCTGTAGCCTCTGACTAATTTTGATTTATCACTTTGTATCTGTTGCTAAGAAACAAGACACTGTGAACATCAGGTGGTTAAGTCAATATGTTGAATGTTCTAAGCCAGTTAAACCACTTGGTACTGGCATATATACGGTTGGTTTTTATGTTCAAAAGCAACAAAATACAAAAAGGAAAGAGAAACTTGCAGGTGGATCTATGACTGACAGTCTCACTCTGGTCAGGAATACTTCCCTTAGCATTTACTTAATACCTCCCTAACAACACAAACTCAAAATGGCTCTAAAAACCTGCAGTGCCAGTTAGGCTGTGCATAGCAATTGCTACCCGTCCAATCTGGGATGGATGGAAAAGGTCTGTGGCTCAATGTCCACAGGAAGTGAGTGTCTTCAATGTGTTCAGAATAGTGAAGCAATACTAAGGTCACTTCTGAATAATAGTTTTCTCTTTTTTTGTTTTTTTTTTCTTTTTTTTGTTTGTTTGTATGAACGATCCATTGGTCACTTCGACCCTTGTGTAAAAATAAAAGAATCCTCAAGGCATGAAAACACCAGTAATCTGTAATCTGCAGGACTCTTTCCCCTGTCTGGGAAAATATTTGCCACAATTTGCCCCAAGTAAATTCTTGGTCACTCAAGGCTAAGAAAAAAATTCAGTTTGTAAGAATTGTAAATTTTCTCTCTCTCTCTCTCTCTCTTTTTTGCCAGCAAACTACCACTCTGGTGGCAAATATAAAAGTGCAGAATATATGGACCACGAGGCCGAGCATACACCGCTAACAATGGTACATCTGCCTGCCCGTGCTGTGAGAGTCTCAGAACAGGCTTTTTAATATTATTCTACAATATAAATGTAGGTATAACCTATTATATAAACCATCTTAGAACTCAAATCTTCCATGTACAAAAAAGACTAAGAATATCTAATAATAACTAGTGCAGTGCGTCAGTTTTTGTGTTTTTTTTGTTTGTTTTTGTTTTTTGTTTTGAAAGAATAACTAGGTAATATACGAAACTAGTTTCACACTCTCTGGTTGGTAAAAGAGATGCTGAATGAGCTACAGTAAAGGCAGCCTTTTACCAAGTTACCCCCTATTACCGTCAAAAGCCTTCAATAGAAAGCAAAGCTCTAGGATCATTCCATTTCTGCTCATTATCAGACAGGTAACATCACCCTCAAAGACTCTGGGTTCTGAAAGAACAAATGGGCCCAGGAGGCTAACTTCTGCTTCAAGTGAATCTGGGCCGTGTAGGGCAACAAGCACTTGTTTGCAGTCTATATTTTCCACCATATGGATTCACTAGCATCCCTCGGTAAAGACAAGGCTAGGGTAGTAGGTAAAGCACAATGTTTTACAATTAAAGGGCGTATCACTGGTCAGCGCAGGAAATAAGTACAGGAGCCTGTGGCATTTCTTTTGGCTGTCCATCATGGGTGAGTTGAGTTGACCTCTGACCTCTGAAAAGCAAGAAGAAAAAAATCACTTATTCAGAGTGTGTTATCAGAAATAGGAGGGAATGATAAATAACAATATCTTATTTAATAGCTACTTCTGACTTTTTATTTGTCATTTAATTAAAACCAATTTTGTCCTCAGAGCTTCTTTCTTTATATACATGTGTGTGTGTGTGTATATATATATATATATATATATATATATATATATATATATATGTTCTATCTATCTATCTATTTAAATTTATTGGAGTGACAATGATTAGTAAAATTATATAGGTTTCAAGGGTACATTTCTATAATACATCATCTATATATCACACCCAGGGTCAGTTCTTTTTCCATCACCATATATTTGACCCCTTTTCCTACTTCTACCACCCTCTCCTCCCCCTTTACCTTCTGGTAACCACTAAACTGTTGTCTGTGTCTATGAGTTTTTGTTTGTTTGTCTTATTCATTTGTTGTTGTTTGTATTCCACATATGAGTGAAGTCATACGGTTCTTGAATTTTTCCATCTGACTTATTTCTCTTAGCATGATAATCTCAAGATCCACCCATATTGTCGCAAATGGCAGTATTCCATCTTTTCTTATGGCCGAGTAATATTCCATTGTATATATGTTTTTTAAAGGATTTCTTACTTCAATTTCCCTCATACAACTCAACGACATGTTCTTTCCCCAACTGACCATCTCCATCTTGTAGAGACAAAACCTGAAGCACCAACAGATTTGGGGAAATTCCCTACGTGGTAAAGTTTAAGTCAAGGGCTGAGGCTCTAGGACAATAGTCTTCCTCTTGATCCATTGATATCAAAAAAATGACACATTCTTTTCCTTGACTTGCCTGAGGAGAAAACTCTCCTACTGGTAACTTCCAGGATCTAAAGATATAATAATAATAAACCCAATTTAAAACTTAAGGCCAATAAAAGCAATGGTCTCTGAAGAGAAAGATGTAGACTGTGACTCTAAAAAAGTAAATGAAAACACTGAAATCTTCTTAACATAAGAAAAGTTTCACAGGCATATGAGAAGTGTATGGAAAAAGGGAAGTAGGAACTGAATTTTAGAGTGTGAGAAAATCTAGTCAACTTGGGCCCAAATCAACTGGAACTGCCTGGAACACAGCTGATTCTTCATTCAGCTTTTGTTTAATGAGTAGGACAAAATATGACTTATTTCACGGGTATTAACAAAACTGTTCCAAATTCTTGGTAACTTTTACAGAGCTTCTCATTCTAAAAAGATATAACTGGCCACCTCCTTGACATTTTCCAACAGGCTTACCAAGCCGATGCACACGCACGGCTCTGGCCTAGAACGGTCAGTAGTGCACAGCACTGTGCTGAAGACATGTGACGTAGAAGGAGAAGGAGGTCCTAAGCACTGTTTTCACTGGTTTCAGCAATTCAGTATAATATGTTCCCCAGATTACGTATAACAAAAGGTGCTATTTTAAAATTCAAGTGATATCGGCTCCATAACTATGTCCAATTTCTTTCTCTTGATGCACAGAAAAGAAAAAAAAAGAGGTAAATGACAACATTTGGAGATTTCTGAATCCAATGATCACTTAGCCTGAGATATTAGGATTTCAGAAAAACAAAACGTGTGTTATAATAAAACCTCTGGATTAATCTGTTCATTCATGTGGGGAGGCTGTAAGTACTCACTGCCCAGTATGTTCAATTCTGTTCAAGAAAGATAAAATTAAAATGATATTTTTCACTTTTAAAATTGAATATGTAATAGTATTACAAAAGCCAAAAGAATTTTAATAAGTCTTAGAAAAAGAAACATAAAAAGAAAAAAATAAGGAAAGTGGAAGATGGAAAGTACAATGTACAAAGAGAGAGAGCAAGAGGGAAAGAGAGAAACTGGGGTGAAAGTAAGCTTAATCACTGGGAAAAAAAATGGGACAGGAGCATGACGGGAGAGAACAATGTGGCTGCAACTAACTGATGGTTCCAGTTCCCATTGGAAGTGTCCCGGGAGATTCTTCTTGACTTTCCATGACATGATGGATACTTGCTAGAGCAGCACACTGGAGCAAAGGCCATGACATTGGAGTAGAGCAAAGACTTGGGTTCCAATATGAACTTAGTTTGGCTGTGTGCATTTGGCAAGCTAACTATCTGGACCATCACTCAATAGGACAAGAAGGACCCACTTGGCAGGGTGGAGTTTAGAATTAATTTAATGAACTTTCCTCCTTATAAAACACCTTGTAAATAAACAGGCTCTCAACAAAGGTTTATTCAACTTCCTGTTTCCTGCATTTTCTGAGATGGCCTTTCTACATCGGGTTTCTGGACTTAACGTTAAGATTTCTTGTGGCAAGAATGCAGGTAACATATTTCTCCCCCTATCTCTGCTGATCACCATCATCAACTAACTAATGTGCAACCAGGTACAATTACATTAAGCTGTCTTTCTAGATATTAAGAAAACTAACCATTTGTTGCATTGAGAGTAAAAGTCCTATAAGCAACATTGTTCTTTTTAATGGGAAGGTTAAACAAACAACCCTTTACTTATGTCACGTTTTCTATGCCTGCTGGCTAATCTACACAGTCAGACTTCAAGCACATGCCATGCATTCCTGCACGCAGTCACCTGTTCATTCATCCATTAATGTAACAGGAACTAAGGAGTTGGGGACGGGAAGAATAAAAAAGTGCTTTATTTTCAAAACATACTGGAAGGAGACAGAAACGTTAACAAATAATTACAAACCAATGTGACAGCAGGTGGTCTAGGAAAGCTATGCATGGAGAGTACAGAGGCTTCAGGAGGAAGGCTCAGAAAAGAGGACAAAAAACTAGAGATGGAAGGAGGAGCCATTTGCCTGGAAAGAGGAGTACAAAGGCTAGACCTGGCTTATTGGGACAGGAGCAAGCGCGTGATTCCACGCGACTGCAGGGCAGGCAGGAGAGGTGGAGGTGGTGAGAGTGGAAAGGTGAGGCTCTTTGCTGTTGCAAACCGGAAGTCGTGGAAGGCTGGTTAACAGAGCAATGGTGTGACCATAGTTATATTAAGAGGGGACCGCTGGCAGCAGCGAGGGTGACTGTGTGGTAGCCTTTTCTGAGCCCTGGATTATGATGCCTTCTCTGAATTCTTATATTAGCTCTTATTTCCACAATGTCTGGGGGGCACTTAGGAACACTCAGGCATATATTGAATTCCTTCTGTATGCAGGAGTTTGTCCTCTGCACTCCACTGTACAACTCCACGAGTGGAGAAGTGCCTTTGTGTGGCTCCCTCAGAGACTTGAGCAGATTTTAACAATGTCTGTCAGCATTCACTTGCTGTTAGGCGCTGGCAGTGTACACATGAAAAGGAATTTGACTTCCTGGAAATACCTAGAGGCTATTTGTGAGGAAGCACTGGAACTGTAATGTGACAGGTAAAGACCAAGAAGCAACAAAGCTTACACCAGGGTCTCCTAAACGTGGATGTGAAAAAGGAGAATGGAGCCCGCCAGGAGGGTATACAAGTTGTACTAGATTTCAAGCTCTCTGTACTGAAGACTGAAAGGCTAAGAAAGTAACTCATCTGTGGGTAATCCACTCTGAATAAAAATATGAAATATTTGAGTTTATAAAAGGTTTTTTTGCCTTCCTAAAGGATCCATTAAGTAGCAGAATGCCCAATTATGCACTCAGAACTTACTATGTTTTCTATAGGGCTTCAATGAGTTCAAAAGGCTTTCACATCTATGGTCTTGGCTGATCCTTACAACTCTGTGATTTTTTTGGGGACAGCATTATGCTCAATCTAAGACGAGAAAACTGAGGCCTAGAGCAATAAATTACTTTGTAGCAAACAGAGAACTGAAGACAAATCCAGGCCCTCTGCCTGCCCTGTCAGATGCCAAGACGCTCTTTTTCCAGAACCATCCTGCTGTCTTCTGCTGGTACCACCTTGCCACTAACACCATCCTTAATGGGGGCGTTTACTGCGTGCTAGCACTGGGACATTAATGAGTACCACTTACCCCCTTTTATGGAAGACAAAATGGAGGGTAAAGAGGTGAATGATCTTGCCCCAGACCTTGCAGTTTGCAGGTGACAGAGTTAGGACTCAAACCCAGGTGTGAGACTCGACTCCAGATTTCATACTTAATGATTAGATAGTAATACTGCTTCTCAGTTCTCTCAGGCTTTTTATGGAAATGAAGTCTAGCCACAGAATAAAAATGTATTCAAAATAAAATACCTGGCAAGTTATATCCCCTTATATTTTCCCACACTGCCAATTAATTAGCACATATACTTTTGTAACATGTCACATAAACAAAAGTGCTCTCGACTCAAGTCTTATGAACACTGATACACTGTGAAAAATACCCCAAATCTCATCAGGTTTCTCTGTCGCTTCGCCATCTGTGTTCCGTGGAAGGGAGTGAAGTTGAGTGGGATCCCCGGGACCCCAGTGGCAAGGCTTTGCGTCACTAACCTGTGCACATTTTCCATGGCGGCGACTTCAGCCAGCGCCGCCAGGCTAAAAAACGCAGACACCGCCGGCATCTCCGGAGTGCTGCTCCGCGTCTCGGTGGCCTCGCTGCCGTGTGCACATTCCTCACTGCAGCCTGTCCCGGGGACTTTAGGGAGACGCCTCTGCAGTTGTTCCTTTGGTTTGTCATCTGTAATGAAAGGGAAACCCATCACGAGGGGATCCTTCTATTCTCTCCAGAGAAAACTCTGTGCCAGACAATCTGAAATGAGCTAATACTCTTTCCTGTTCACTTCTGTCATCCACTGAATATTAAGGTTTTTACAGAAGCTACTCTTCCATGGTCACGAAACTCTTTCATTAAGCTCAACTGCAACTATGGGCAGCGCTGCGCCCCGAAGCTGAGCAGACGAGAAGCTGTGTTTTATCCAAGGTCAAATAAGTCAATCTTGGAGAGAAGGAAAAATGGACTTTGGCCAAAATAAAACGCAAGCGCCATCTGCAGAGGGGCCTACGGATACTGTAAAAGGGCCCTTAAAAGCCCAACTGACCAAGTGTTTCTTCTGATGAAGCTGCGGCCTGCCCTACCATGGCAACGTGGACAGTGAGTATTGTGACACCAACACTAAGGTTGGCTGACACTAATCCCAATAAGATGAATCAACCCCAGTGAGATAACAGATTATCATTTTGGTTTTGAAGACCTACTGGAAGGAAGATAAAGGGCCCGCTGTTATTTATGAAGAGGTGCCTGAAATGCTATGCAAATATACTGGTTGGAAGTGAGTACATTTTATTATGTAGCTGTCAGAGAGGAAGAGGAATCTTTATCATGGTTTTTAAAATATATTAACTATAGAAAATACCTGATAAAGGCAGCAAATGTCATGTATTAAATGAACACGTGCTTTGTATATGAAAGGGAGTATTTTCTAAAATCTTTTACTCTTCCTACAAGTGAAAATGAGGGAATATAACCATTTACAAAATGGAAACCACAGAACAGAACCCAGAGTGGAAAGGGAAGGAGGGAGGGGCCTGCTGGACTAACTATCAGAAAAACTAGATTCTAGTCCTCATCCTACATCTACTTAGTTGTTCCAAGTATTCAAAATCAAAATCCCACCTCTTTGAGCTTCATCTCTTATGGGACAGGGTAGAACTGGGGGTCTTTCATAAGCTTTATGGTTCTAACAATCTCATATGCAAAACACAAGAAAATTAGTGAACAAAAGTTTACTAATTGTCCTCTAATTCTACGTCAGCAAACAATGGATCTCTATTAACTAGATTAACCTAAATCAGTTACTTATAAATAATTACTCTCAAAAACACTCAAACATTTTTTTTTTCTATAGACATCATGATGGGCCATTGACCTTTCTTTGGAAACTGGATTAGGGTTGGGGGAGGGACACCTCCTTCAGAGCTAACGGAATGAGATGCTAGAAGTACTAAAAGGCAGAAAGGTAACAGCTAAGGCCACTAGCGCTCAGTTGGTGTAGCACCCAGGTTTGCGGGAGGGAAGCTCAGTGTCACTCTGACTCCACTTAACGTGGGCCCTTCAGGCAATTCTGCTGCCATGGAGGCCACTAGGAACAACAAACAGACCACAGGCCACAACTGAAAATGGAGAGATTCACTGTAAGTGAAGATTTGCTGAACAGCCCCGAGAGCTCAAGATCCAGAAGCATGCTCAGGCCCCTTTGGGGTCTCAGTGAGCTTCTCAGGAAGTGCTGGATGCTTGCTGAGGTGCCTTAAATCCTCGGCGTAGATGCTGACGATCTGGCCTGTAGTGACTTGAACGGTGACACTTATTCATCCAGTTTTTTAAAAAAGCCTAGGATCTTTGGGAATTTACTTAATGAGGGCTGTTTTTGTGCATGCTGAGAAAGGGAAGAAGTTGACAGTCCTAAAAATTACTTTTCCTTTCTAGGAATTCCAGATACGCTCTTGGAAAAGGAGCTATGATTTTAAAACATGTAGATTTGGGGATCTGAAGAAAACTAGTTCTCAAGGAAATTCAGAGAGAGAAAAATGTTCCTGTGACCAAACCCACAGAACAGACCCATGATTTTCAGTGAGGACAGAGTTGGCTTATAGTCACTTGTGGGCCAGTGCAGCCATGAGCTTCACCTGCTGGCTATGCTTATCTCTGTCTTACGCTCCCTCTGCTCACCCAAAGTACCTCCTGCTGGTGACACCCGGCCATCTGCTGTCCTGACCAGGTGTGTGATCTTGGTTTTCCTTGCTTTTCTCTTTTGGCTGCCCACCAGCGGTTCTTGCATTGCTGTTGGCTCTGGAGTGTTGGGAATGGAGAGGGCATTTTTAACCTTATGAGCAGGCTCTGTGGTGTTTTTGTCTTCTGCAAATATGGCTGAAATAGGACAAACCATATATAATAGTTACACACAAAAACACAAGGCACCAACATTGCTCCTAGAAGGAAACATTTCTAAATGGCTGACCCATCTGAACGTAGAACTTATAGTTTTCAAAGCATTAATGGGAAAAAAATAAAACATTGCCTAAACTTTTTTTTTTTTTAATTAGTTTCAGGTGCACAAGACAAAGCAAAACTTAGACATTTATCATTTATATCCCTCACAGTTTTTCCTCCATGTTTCCAAAACTGTTTCTGATTAGTTCATTCACTTATTCTTTTCTTTAGATTAATATATTTCTTTATATCTGCTTTGATAAATTAAATACAAAGGCTTAAGATGTCTCACCCCTATCTCCCCACCCCTTACTGAACCAAGAGGCCACTGGAGTAACATTTTCTAAGTGTTTGGCTCTGACAGGTTGGTGGGGGAGGTGGGGGTAGGTCAGTGTATGAAAATCTGCATAATTATGTCCCAACTGACCACAATTTCTACACATGGTCAGGGTCCCTATCTGAGATCCTTTTGGCCAGCTGGTCTGGAAAGGATAAAAGAAATTTCTCTTCTTCTGAGGACACGGAGATAAATATGTGCTCCTTAAATTCACAGTTATCATGGAGACATTTGCTTTCAGTCACCAGCTTGGATTGATCCGAAAAAAAAACTGAGGCTTGACCTTCCTTTGTGCATCCTGACTGCTCAGTAAGGACCTGACAAACACTGGCGAGGACGGCATATAACGAACCTCGCTCCTATTCGCTGAATTCTAGGACCAGGTGAAAGTGCTTAGTGAGATAATTTAATGAAGTAGCACATGTCAGCAGGGCTCCTGGAAATGGTAGTTTTAGGTACCCTAATTCTAACCCTAATTCTAATCAGTAAATCATTTAATAGTACATACTTATATCCTAATACACTTGCCACCAAAGACTTGTTCTGGGTTCAAACAGGTTGGGATGCTTGTATCTTCTCTTATGTACTCATTTCTCTAGCAGCTGATCTTTCCCCCTTCACCTCCCTCTTAAATTCAAAGTAAGACAATATGCAGATATGAGTATAGTAAACATTTAGGAGTATATACATGTTGTCAAGTTTCATGATTGGGACTTTTTTATTCCAGAGGCCTAAGGGCTTTTGGGAAGGGAAAAGAGGCATCCTTCTATTTTTAAACTATCTGATCTCTTAAGCAGGCACAGAAATCGTTTTTAACAAAGAAGAGGGGAGTGTGCTTCCGGAAATCAGGGTCTAACATGACAAACTGAGCAAACTAAACGTGGAGGACAACTGAAGGTATTTATCAGAAGGTAGATATGAAGGTAGACATTAGAAATAAGACTACACAACATAGGAAGAAAAGAAAAAGACTGTAATCACAGGAAAAAAACAGAGCGAGAGTAAGGATGTGAAAAAAATGGACTTGCTGGTATAAATACTTCATTTGGTATAAATAGTTTTCATTTAAAATTTTTAATCTAGCCTGTTAATGAGAAAGGAGGGCTATGAATTCATAATATCTTTGCCCTCAAAAGGTTGATTCCTATTCCAAAACAAGTGGGAAATAATTTCAATTACATCAACAGAAAGGATGTAAAGTATAAATCATAACATGATTTGGGGCTTGGCCTTACCTCAATATTACATAAGAGATGGCTATGTCAGGACAGGCTTAACATAATTGTTATTAAAAAGCAAGCAACTATTTAACAATGTTCCCAAATACCTTTTCAAGCAAATAATCAAAAAATAGGAAAAAGGCTCCTTTTAAGTTATGGATCTATCCCCAGGTCAAACTGTCTTAAAATATTTATACTTCGATATTCAGCTTAATGTAGGCCAGTGATGGTATATATTTTAAGATTTTTTTTGTTTAAACTTCAATAAAAGCTACATAAAAGCAAAATAAAACATAATTTGGTTAGAAACACTTCAAAGACTTTTGATGACTCTGCATTAGTCTTGAAATTCAAAGCCTCTGATAGGTATAAAGCAGCTGAAATCTGAGTTCTCAATGAGCAATAAATAACCTCTATCGGTATTCCCAAGCTTCAAAAGTTCTCTTGTCTTATCCAGATCCATCAGTTGTCCCTTTTGATTACAAGAGGAATCTTATTCACCCCTCCAATATGATCACTATAGATGTACCTTCCAGAAAAAGCATGTCTCTTCCCTCTTTTCTCTTTCCAAAAAAGTCCAGAACTGGTGGAAGTAAGGGCATGGTGAGGTCCAAAGATGAAGGCTGTATTACATTAGAAGACTGCTTATGGGAAGAAAGAACCAAGGGGATCAAAGAAAAGGTATAGACACCCAGAAAGGGGCCCAGTAGATTGGGAACACAAAGATCATGGGGTAATAGAAATAACATAGTCATAGACAGACCTGGATTCTACTCGTGACGTTTTAATTTACTAACTGTGGGACCATGGTCTGTTTCTTCATGTAAAGATGGAGACTGGATTAGATTAGCTCTAAAGGACCCACTCAGCCCTGAAATTCTTTTCATTTTGTCACATAACCTAGAATAGGGTCCAGACCAGGGAAAAACAAGTCCCCCGCCATCTCCAGACTCAAGGTTGAGGGAGAGTTCTCCCTTGACTAGGTCTATTACCTTCGTTTTTGGTGAGCTTTCACATGATTTCATTTCTGTTCAATGGTTGCTCCTTTTCCTGTGTGTGCCAGATGAACTGGTAAAAACACAGTAAGAAGCCATGGGATGGCTACAAAGGGATTGCAAATGGGAGGTATAAGTTGGGCCTGAAAGCAGACTGGGACTAGGGGAAGCTCAGAAACCAGCACACAAGAAGCCAGGGGATGGAAGGGCGGCCTCCTAACAGATACCAGTGATCACAGGTCCCAGAGGTTGGTGTACCGGGAGACAGTGAAAGAGTAAATCAGGCTGCAGACCAAGTGAGAGAGGCAGAAGAGAGAATACATTAGAAGTTCTCATAAATCACTGAAAAGGAAGCAACGCCACCTCCCTAGAGGTCGTCTCTTCTAAACCTACTGTCAGATCAAGAAGTAACCTGGCCCTGCAGGTGGTCTACATTTGAAAAGGGTACGTAGTAATATGACTTTGCTGGAGTCGAGAAGGTAAAAATGACCCAGGCAGGTAAAAATGACCTCCCCCCAGAACATCCTGCCTTGTCTGGTGGCCTAGACAGAAGACAGCCGTCAGGGTCAGTGTTCCAGGAGGACCCTCTCCATGACAGAAGAGTTGGGGAGGACAGGTAACGCTAAGTCAAAGAAGCAGTTGTTAGAACAGGAGATCTGAGTCCAGCACATTAGCAAATGAAGACGTGCTGCTGGTAAGGGACAGGAAAATGGAAAAAGCTCAGAGAGGGAAAAGGCCAGAAGTTGAGTACCAAGACAGCAAGCCAGTTCCTTTTTTCTCCCGACAATCTAATGGAAGTATGAGAAAAGAAAGGTCTTTGTCATCTAAAAACAAATTAGTCATTTCTCTTTTGGCTTGTAATTGAACACACAAAACCTACCCAAGCACTGCAAAACAAGTCCACAGGGCAAGTTTTTACACTCCACGATAATCATAACACACTTGGAGCGTGTCATCTGAGAGGGGTAACATGCGCATGCTCCTGGAGCAACATTAGGAATGTGGCAATAAGACATTCTTGTTTTCCAAGCCGTGCTCCCCAAATGTGGAGAAAGTGCTTTGTATTGTTCCCCAGGAGACCACTAGAGTGCTCCAGTCATGAATTCACATTCCAACCAGAGGAAGCAAGCTTGCACTCAAATTACTTATAGCCACATCCGGAATCTCATTGCCTTTGGTTGGTCTCCCGTGAGCTGAAAATGCAGTCAGATGCTGAGTGGAACAGGAGAAAGAATCAAATGAATGAACCTTATCTAAGATCCTGGGAGACCTTGCTGAAGTTATACGGCAACTATTTTAAACTTGAGAAAAGAGGTCAAGTTACCTTGAGCGCCATGGATTATGTTTGAAAATCTAACTATAAACCAGATTTTCTCCCATGCAATTAGATTTATATACTGTAAATAAATTAATCTTATGGAGATTACTAGTCTGAGGTTTATGGGGTGTGTTTTTTTCCCCTTATAGGATTTATAATTTCAACATCTGAGTCAAATGAGGACCATCTACAGATATGACTGAAACACTGAAACTCTAGTGGCCAATGTGCTTTAGGGGAAAGAGTGCTGGTTTTTCCCCTTCCTGATTATGTTGGTCAGGCTTCAATTCCTTATCATGTATTTGGGGCTAATGAGCCCTTCTCAATTCACTGGGGCTGCTGTCAAGATTAGTTTGCGCCAAAAATATATGTGCAAGTCCTTTGGAAACTATAATGTAACTGTCGTGCAGGGAGGCCTGCGGGGTCTCTGCTCCCGCTCCCCATACAAGAATGCAGGATATGGTGAGGCCAAAAAGGAACACCCACGGAGCCATAGATAGGGGAATCATACCACTATATTCTTGCTGGCGGCTGGGTTGGAGACACAGGAAGCAGCAGCCACACAATTCTCAACCCTCATTGCGCTGCTTACAGGCTCAGCCACCATCTTCTTGCTAGCCCCCATTTTCTGCTAGCGTAGCCACAGCAGTTATATTAGTGGCCAATGGCTCACTGGTTACAGCTGACAGCGAACTAGCCACAGCTGATGGCCATCCAATCACAGTTGATGGCCATTTACTACCTGAGCCAGCACCTGTCTATGTGAGGCCGAGAGCCTGGAAACTACTTTCTGGGGCTCTGCCCCCACAGTAACATTAAGTATTAATTACCATCATTATTATTACAATTAGAAACTTCTATCTCGTGTACGCGTGATCATATGGCACCCTAACTTGGTGGAAAGATAAACACAGTGGCATAGGTAGGTCATCTTGGTTTATCTGAAAATTTTGCCTCTAATTCAAGGTTACAGGCAATCTTTTACTTCTGATCTGCCAAAGTTTCAAGAAATGGTTTAGCGATTTTGAATTTTAAAAGCACGGGGCAAAATGCTTAAAACAGATTACAAGCTTAGCATTTAAATCTCAGACGTGATTACCAAACACCTAAAGATTTCTGATATTTTGAAAAAAATACGCGTTGCAAGCCAATTATACTTGGGGTGGTGTAAAGAAAGCATAGTGAACTTTAAGCTATTCACTTTAACAGAAGTCAGGAACAGCTCACAGCTGCATCGCCTCAATTGAATCAACATTTCTATTATAGACATCAGCTGCACACAGCTCCTGTCTAACCTTTGCCTACGGTGGCCTACACATGTTAAAATTATCCTGAATATGGTTTCATTTTCTGTCCTTATATATTTATACGCTGAAGGTAAAGTTTGAATAAGCAGTGATGTGGCCACAGGTGAGAGGGAGGATGAAGTAAAGAGCTTAGGTAATTCACAAAGCACATAGTTACCACCAGAACAAGTAAATGTAGGGGATGGTATAAAAATAAGTCACAAAAAAATGTCACTTTAAATTACTGACTATTTCCAATGCTGAAACTGATTCTTTTTTTCCTGGCCATGTAAAATGAATTAGTACTCTAAAGGACATGCAATTTTCAGTGCATGTTCTGCAAAGTTTTGTTCCATACATATTAATAATAAATATAATTAAATATCACCAATGATAACTCTATTTCCAACTAAACCTTTGGGACAGCCTAGAAAACTCAAAATTGACTTGTTTTTCTGCCCCCCAAAGGGCAGAAAATTAGGGCTTCAGACTGTCGTACTTTCAGCATATCACAATAATACACAATCATCAAGTATTAGAGGGGAAATGAAATTTACGGTTCATGTATTACTACATCTCACCATTCGCCCCACCCCTAAATACCTACATGGTATCACATACACACTTAGTACCAACATGGAGGGTGAATCCCAGTGAAGTTAAACAATTTGTCCTACTGAAAAAAGCTCGTTAGTGGCAGATCTGAGACTAGCACCCAGATCTTAATTCCTACTTAATTTATTCTTTCTACTACACTGCACATACCACGGTATCTCATTTTATATGAGGAAGGGTTTCATTGTTTAAAAAACAAAATATTTGGAACAGTATCATTTCAAGAAAAATGTAACACGCTCCTGAAAACCTCATTTGGATTCCTCTTACAGTCCATCAGTGCCTTCCATTTATCAAATCTGGGTAGAATATATTTTTAAAATACACAAGAGCTAATGCATATCAATTTTGGGATGTCAGGATTTAATGCTGAGAGCAGCACACAATTCATATTTTGTTTTGCCAGCTAAGTGTAGAAATAATACTCCACATAGAGGTTATTAATGTGAAATAACAGGTCAGAAAACAGATATACTGCTGGCATTTTCTGTAAAAGGAAACCACAGGAAAGCAGACATGAGGCTCAGGCGACCTGTGCCTACCCAACAGAAAAATTCTGTGTATACAATGAACTCAAATTTAAATATTTTTTGATAAATACCTTTGAAACGTGAGTATTCTTGATAAACGACTTAGGCTATAAATGTGCATTTTAATTTTTGTCCTCCTTTTCAGTAAAGGGATGAGAGTGTATTTGGGAGTCAAGAAAAATAGACTCCCTTGATTTCCTTATGGCCAGAAAGGGTAATTTAAGAAAGGGTTCCTTAAATTACCCTTTCTGGCCATAAGGAAATCAAAGGGGCTGAACGAGACGAACTCTGAAGATCCCTTATAGTTTTCAAATTAACCAATTCCTAATTTAGCACTACAGAAATGGTCAGCTCTTTAAAAATATCTACAACAGAAAAAAGGGACTCAATGGGAAGAAGGGAAGGATGGCCCGTTAACCATCACAGAAATGAGTGTTCACCTCAGGGTCAATATTCAACAGAAATTAGATAACATCACAAATAAATATGATTGCGAGGCATTTTGAAATAAAATCAGCACCTGGGACCTACAACATTGTACTAGTCAATTCAGGACTTTTCTTTGGCTATTCGTATACATGCCTCAGGGCCATTCTCTTGAACATACTTAGAGGTACTGAAAGGGGGTTAGGAAATGTTCAGGTCAGCACCCATTTCCGCAGGCCTGCCCACACCCAGCCAACCCTCACGGCCCTGAGCAGGCTGATTCTGACTCCCCAAAGCATCTGCCTGCAACGTGAACCCCAATGTTAAGTATAACTATGAAAAATCTAGTTAATGTGGCTCGAAAGTTACAAATTCCCCTCTGACAAATTAAACTCCACATGACACACTGCTAGACCCTTAGCAGGGTCTAAAATGTATCATTTTTGATTTGAAAATTTAAAATAATCTGATTACGAACACTTTGGATTAACGATGTTGGTTGCACCTATATAAACGACACCATTTTTAAACCTATAAAAATCATGCCATTTTCAGCACAACCTGAAATGATGCAGTGAATATTGCTTCTTTTACCTTCTGTAGGGTGAATGGCATCCAAGAAGAATTGCTTGTTTGACCATTTATCCCCACTTCCTAAAAACAATGACAGAAAAGGAAAGTGAAACTCTACTCCTACTATAAATACATACACTATAAAAATAAGACGATATGCAAAACAACTTAAATAAAAAGCATTATCACACAAATGAAGCAGAATTTTATTTCAACTGTTTAATTCTCAAAACTGCATCTGCCAACTAAAATACTTAGGCTATATAAGGAAATGGATTAAAAATAAACAAATTTGCCTTTTATGAAATACATTGTTGGATAATTTCCATGATTTTAATCAAGAAAATCTGAAGCTCAAATAAAAGGAATGATGAAAGCTGACATTTTACCTAAAGAGTGATGTTTTTCCACTGGAAGCAAAGGGGGAAAAAAATATTAATACACAGAACAAAACTAAGAGGCCCAAGTGGGGGTGAAAATAAAACCCAAATTAAGTACAAGTTTACATACAGGAACATGTAGGCAGTATGTCCACACATGGAAGACAGCTGCATTTAAAGCCTCATTCCAGAAACATGACAGGCTTCACATCTGGCCATGCAAGTGGGATGCAAATGGGCATCGGATGACAGGCTCATGGTACTCACGACACTAACATGCAGGGAGATGCTAAAGAAAGCCTGACTCCCAGGATGTGTGGCTGTACTGAAGCAGATGGGGAGATTTCTCTTTTATGTGAAAGACGAGTAAGAGTTCTGAACTATGAGATGAGCCCTGAAGAGGTTCAAGCACCCATCAAGATCCTAACAATGAGACAGATGTTCAGAGCAAAGGGAGAGTAGAGAGCAATACATCTCTAGTGACCTCTGGAAATACCAGTTTTGTGGCTGAAGGAGGTACGAAGAAGAGAGTCTGGCAAATGATGAGGTACAGAGATGGGAAAAACAAAAAAAGAGAGAAGTTATGACTCAGAAGTGGAATCCTCCTCAACAAGAATCCACCAGCATCAGAGAAAAGGATAGAAACTGTGGACTTTCGTATGAACATGAAACTGGCAAGGTTTCGGGAGGTAGGAAAATGTGGTCCTGGTATGAAGGCTGCCAAACTTGACAAAAACAAGAATAGTCAAAGAAAATTAGTGGAGAAGAGCTTAAGAAGACAAATTGCAAGATGCACCAAAATGTAGATGAGGAAAAGCAATTGGGGATTTCATGTGGAACTCTGAAAATAAGAGACAAATACGGGCTTTAAATAAAAATCTAAGTGAAAGAGATCTCTCTTTGTAATTAGCTGTGAAATCTAGAAATAATGAACATGCCTGCATGAGGAGCTTAGGACACGAAAGCAAGCAACAGGCAGGACAAGGCCAAGGCGGTGGCAGAAGCATTACTCAAAGATGAATTCACAAGGGAGGTGACCAAGAACCCTTAATGGAGGACGGAAGGCACCAATACCTTTGTCTGGAACATTAGGCTTCTCCTTTTTGTGCTTATATTTGCTGACAATTTTGTGGAATAAGTTCTTTTTCTGAGACTGGAAAGGACCTACAGGCGATATTAATATACATATATTTTTAAATCCACAATGTTCCATAAAACAATACTGTGTGTTTCTAAATAACTACACCCTCCTCCCACCTGCGGAATAAGCGAATCGAGCCACAAGAAATATCTTGCCTCGTTCCTCATTGAACTAGTAGTGCTCAGCCTTCTTTAGGCTTAGATAAAAGCAGGGAGATTTTCCTTTGAAATGTATTGGGCAGAAGCCTCCATTAGGACTACAGCTCCCTCAGCAGAAACTGCAGATTTAGAGACTAGAGACAGACAACAAGAACAGCAGAGTAGCTGTAGTCTGTAATAAAGAAGATTTTACTTTAAATTCCTAAATATCGTGAAGAAAAGGATGGCGTGAGCATTTCAACTCTCCTCAGAAACTGATTTCACAAGGACAGCACTTTCAGGACAATGGTGGGCCTGATAGCATTAGATAGCTTTCTAGCCTTTTCGGAGGATACACTAGGAAGAAAAAAGTGATTGAAAAAGAGAAAAATATTGGCCAAAAAACTTTTTTTCTGGTGGAGAGGGAGGAGGCAAAGAAGCCTCAGATGGTATCTTCTGATAAAGATATAGTTTTCTCAGATAAAGAAAAGTGAGACTTTTCAGTCACCCATCAGAAATGCCAACAGCAGCGCTGACCTCCCCAAAGCAGGTTATTTCTGTACTTTGCTGATAATCCTACATGGTGTTGACTTAACTATTTCACATAACTTCTGTTTCCTCATCTTGAAGTGGGAATAATAATAGTGCCGAAGATATAGGTTTGATGTGAGGATTAAAAAAGTTAGAAGCTCTTTTAACTGCCCCTGCTGCATCTACCCACCTACCTGGTATTAATTTCTTCTTTAAATGGTTGGTAGAATTCAGTGGTGAAATCATCTGGGCCTGAGCTTTCTTTTTCTGGTAGTTTTTTGATTACTGAATTTAGTCTCTTTACTAGTACAGGTTTATTCAGATTGTCTCCTTTTTCTTAAGTCAGTTTCAGTAGTTTGTGTCTTTTCAAGAATTATCTACTTCATGTCGGTTATCTAATTTATTGGCATATTAATTGTTCATAGTATTTCTTTTATTTGAGTTTTCTTTTTTTTCTTGGTCATTCTAGCTATATTTCTCAAATTTGTTGTTCTTTTTAAAGAACCAGCTTTTGGCTTCATTGATTTTCTCTATTGTTTGGCTATTTTTAAATTAATTTCATTTCATTAATTTCCTCTCTAAATTTTATTATTTCCTATCATCTACTTCTTTTAGGTTTTATTTGTTCTTTTATAGTGTCTCGAGGTAGAAGATTAGGCTATTGATTTGAGATCTTTCTTAATATGCATTTATAGCTATAAACTTCTCTCTAAGCATTGTCTTAGCTGTATTCCATAAATTTTGGTATGTTGTATTTTCATTTTTATTCATCTCAAAGGACTGCCTGATTTCCCTATTGATTTCTTCTTTGGTTCATTGGTTATTTAGAGTGTGTTGTTTAATTTCCACACATTTATGAGTTTCCCAATTTTTTCTGGCTGTTGAATTTTAATTGTATCCCACTGCAGGCAGAGCATAATCTGAATTATTTCAATCTTTTTAAATGTATTGGTTTGTTTTATGGATTAGTATATGGTACATTCTAGAGACTGTTGCATGTGTGCTTGAGAAGAATGTATATTCTGCTATTGTTGGATGGAGTGTTCCATATAAATATATTAGGTCTAAGTGGTATATAATGTTCAAGTCTTCTCCTTCCTTGTTAATCTTTTGCTTAGTTGTTCCATCAAACTTATTCTTTTTTTCCATAGCACTTCTCACCTTCTAATACGTTACACACTTTGTTTATTGTTTAGGCTTGTATATCGTCCGGTACCCCCACCATAATGTAACTTCCATGGCAGCAGGGTTCTTTGTTTTCAATCACAGATATATTCTGCATGTCTAGAATGGTACTTAGCAAATGACTTGTTTTTGATATTTGTTGCATCAACAAATAAAGTTCTAAAACCCTGCTTGGCACAAAGTAAGAGCTCAAGAAATGACAGTTGTTGCTGTTATTACTGATAACATAAAGTTGTGCAAGTGTTTTTTGATGACTACATCATGGCATCCTTCTAAATAACCAATAGCAAATACTTCTGAATTGACTGCTTTGGGTTGGAAATAGAAATAGAAAATGACTCTTGTTGGCTTTCTTTTTTTTAAAAAGTGAGCAATAGGGAAAGAAAATTAACAAATACGAAGACAATATATCATGTGTACATACTATACTAATATTACAGGTATTCTCTATAATCCATTTACAATTGCTGCCTCATACATATTTTACATAAACCAACAAACTGCGGGCTAGTGCACCTGGATAAAAGGGACATAGGCAATCACAGAAAGGAGCAGCAGAAAAAAGAAAAACAATTTGAAGACTTTTCAGGACCACAAATAAGGACCCTAATAATTTACCTGTAGGAAAATAATTAATTAGGAATTGTCTCATAGGGAGAATAATTTCTGTATTTATCAGTGTATGAGGACAGCGGGATAAGACAGTGGTTCACAGAAGCAAACTGACTGATGTATGCAATGGGTTAGGAAAAAAGAAAAGGATACATATTTTCAAACACAACCATACTCAATGAAATCAAAAAGTACAATCTTTTAAGGACAAAGCTAAAGACAGAGCTTGTCAATTTTACATGAAAAAAGAACATCCAAAATAGTTTAAATACACAGAGTAACTACTGTAAACTTTTACTTGGAAACTTCCTTGCTCCTAACCACCCCAAACTATAGCTATAAAACAAATCTAAGTAAACAACTTCAGATTAAAAAGAAAGTGAGAAACTTAAAGGAGTAACAAATAAGATGTAATTGTAGTCACTGAAAAGCAGCAATTTTAGAGTCAAGAAATGAACAATTTGTTTTCTGCCCACCAGTAAGTTGGATGTTTTGTCTAAAGAAAATAAAGTCAAAATTGGTAATGATAGCAAATATACAGAAATTTACCAATATTTCTTCCTTAATTATTAATATTGATACACCATGCAGGGAAAAGAAGGTAGGAAGTGAAAAGCAGAGAAAAAGAGTTTTGAAGGAATTATTCAGAAAGCACAGAATCTTCGCAACTGTTTTTTATTAAAATAACGCCTCAAGATTCCCTCCCCTCCTGTCCCTCGTCTTCCTAGTACATTTCTTGTGAAGCGTGCATCAGCTTTCGCTTCTTTACGACAAAATCACTTGTTGCTGGCATGCAACCTAGCTTAGGATGTTTCGGGGCAGGATGGCCTGTATTTGAAGGTATCAATCTCCTCTGCACATCAACTTCACAGCTGGGGAGAATATAGCAGAGACAAATACTCTGAGACAATAAGAGGGATGCCATAGATACATTAACAATAACCTTTCCAAACATTAATGTTTATGGTTTGCTGAAAAATAGACTTTTTTTTTGGCGGGGGATGAAAAGCTATAGTGACACAGGAGCCAGTTCAGTGTTAGTCTGGTATGATACTTCAAGGTCAGCAGGTAAGGTGACTTAAGTGAACCTTGCTCTTTAGAATTGCCATAAGAAACAAACTGTTAGGCATAACACCAATGTGGTGGCTTATGCCCAGTTTCTACGGTTTCACGTTTTCAAGGTACAAAAAAGAGCAGAGGTTTTATTCTAAAACGAGGCTGTCATTTTTGTAATGGACACATAAGTAATGAATAATCAATGAAACATAAATTCTTTTGAAATAACTTATAGCCAAGTGCTCCCAGCTGCTGGGCAGGTGGATCTGCTGACCTGCACAAAATTTTGCGTGAAACAGCCACAATCACATTAGAATTCATCAAGGGGAAGGAGCCACCCCACTGGCTGGACTTGCATGCCTTATTCAGGGACTCAGGATTATGTTAGGTACACTTTGCTGTCACCACATTCCTGAAAATGTCTGGTGGCAATGAAGCCTCTCAGACAGTTAGTTATAGGACAAAATACTGAGTTCTGCCCAACCTGGGAGCTGTAACTTTCCTGACAGGAAAGGCTAGCCTGGTTAATTGCAGATCTCAGTTCTTTAACTCTGGAAGTATCTTCAGGTTGTCTCAATCCCAAACAGGGGATTCTGTCCTCAAGCTTGAATTTTGTAAACCTGCCTCTTTTATTACCATTGTGATTTTTAAAAACTCAAATCCTTAACAATCTGAAATTCCCATCTCAAAGTAGAAATGTGGATTGGAAAAACATGAGCAAGACCAACAATGTGAGAAGATAGGAAAGATAAAGGAGGAAAAGTGAAGTCAAGGGTCAAATGGGGGCATAATTTAAACACTCTAAATTGAACTCAATTAACTTTTCCTCCATGACCCTACATCGTTTGAAAATTACTATTTTGCAGAGCACTCTTGACATCTGACACTTTTGTAAAAACTGCTTCAGACATTAACAGTATACTTAAAATAATGTGTCAAAACAAATCTCTTACGAAGTTACACTTAAATTTAGACTTATAATTTAAGGCTTCCATTTGAATATATACAAGTAGCTGTGAGAGATAAACCAGAAACATGGAGGCCTGGGCTATTTCAGCTGAACTGCACTGTGAGTTAGATGGATTATAATTTAGTAAATAATTTATTCTTTTAGAAGCAAAGGGAAATTCTATTCCCAAGTCACTGTGTTTTCTCTGCTATAATGTAGCCTGAGCCCAGTTGGAGAAGGTGGCATTTAGTTATTTTCATCCTTTTATGTTATTAGTTTCTGACAATACCTATTAGATAGACATAGGGACAGGGCAGAAAGAATGGAGGGGTCAGTGAGAAAGGGAAAGAGACTACTTGGAAACACAAATATAAATAAGGAGACCATTGAGAAAATAGAAGTGTAAACCCAATCAAATACTGATTCTGAGATATATAACTCTATAAATGCATCCATAATCGTTTCCTCCAGAAATTACATTTCACAAAAATTCTATACGTTTTATATAACCTGCAGAAGCTAAAAAAGTACCTAGTATAAGGCAGAAAAGAAATATAATGAACGCTGAATAACAAATGTAGGAGAAAATAAAATATAGCTAAATGGTGAATTGCTGGAGGAAAATGAGGTTTCCTATGGACACATGCTCTTTTACTAATGAACTAATGATCCCAGACACAGTTTGTGCTGTGAAGGACTCATTATGAAAAGATGCAAAGGGCTAGAGTCTAAGGAAACAATCTCCTCTATCCTCTAAAGATCTGGCAATTACAAGCACAGCTGGTATGATCATTTCGTTAATAACTTGTAGGATAGTATAGTGGTGTTGCTAATGCCAAATTACAATCAGTCACAAATACTATTTCTTTAGTTTGCTAAATAGAGAATATATTAATTTCTGCTTTGCATTAATTAAATTTTGCTCCATGAGTTGGAATGCAGAGCAAACTCTAAAGTCTTGAAAGACTGCCCACCTGCATAATTACTAACAATACTGTGTAAGAACCAGCGACTTTGTGGCTTGAGAGGCATAAGGGAAGAGTTAAGATGATGTATGAAATATAATCCAAAGCTCCAGAAAGCTATTTCACATCAAAAGAACTACTGTTAATCTTAGCTAGGAGAGAAAGAAACAAACAACTAAGACCCAAGAGAAGTTCTCATGAAAATAGATCCTAACATGAGGGGATTTTACAGCTTTGCAAAAATAAATCTATTGTTACATTTCTTGATAGATAATTCAGCCATCTTCAGAGCTCTAAAATGAATGTCTCAAACTACAGCGGTGGAGGAGGAAGATACATCCTGCACATCAATCAATCAAGTTCCATGTTATTGGCTTGTCGGGTATTCATCAGCAACTTTAAATCCAAGAATTACGGGAACTCAAGAGACCTGGCATCGTTGGGCTCATAGCGTTGCTTATTCCTAAACATCTCTAGGGCATGGCGATTACCACTGCCTTTGGTAATCGATCCGTTATGGTGTTCAGCTACCGGTACCTACCTGTCAACAAAGCTACTGGATTTCTGTCCACCTTTCTTGGAAGATTGTGATACAATCCTATTTTATTTTCCCAGATGAGCAAACTTGGTGATGCAACATTTCTTTTTTAGTTCTGTATTTCCGAGACTTGTTTTTATTAACCACAGAGGAAAACTAAGCTAAAATCACTTTTACATTCCCCTCTGCCTTTAATCACAAAGGGGGGATTTTCTTCAGCCTTTCAGAGTTATCTTGAGATACAGCTCTCAAAGTGACCCTCCTCAGCTGCTTCAGGTCCAGTGCACAAAGAGGTTTTGAGGTCTTGAGGCAAAAAGGTTTAGGTTTCTTCAAAAAAGCCGTAAGTTTCCCTAGACATATACCTTAAATATTCCCTCAAAATCTATGAAATTATTTCTCTTCATTAACTTATCTATGGTCATTATCCACAATTGCTAGAATTTAGCAAGATTTATATGTTATATATACATATATCGTATTGTATCCATCCATCCATCCACCCACCACCCACCCACTCATCCAAATACACGCAAGGGAATTAATCTGATTGACATAAAGCAGACAACAGGCCACCAGTTCTGCAGAGTAACTACAAGAACTCTTCCATCAAATCCTGCTCAGAATCTGACCCTACAAGCAACAAAAGCTCGGCCAGATCAGTTCTTCATCTCTCCACTGACTGTCCTTACAGGAGAGCTAACCTAGAATAAAGATTTTCTCATCCGTGTGGAAAACTAGAGTAAGTTTTGCTCACCAATCAATCTTCAGACCTAAAGTAAAATTAGGAGACAAGTTTCTCAACGGGAATAGTGTTGGCATTTTGGGTAGGACAACCCTTCTTCGTTGTGCCTGAACGTCCTCAGCAGGTTAGGATGTTTAGGACCCCAGCCCTTGCGTCTCACAAATGTAACAGTGGTTCCAGGTGTTGAGACCACTGAACATGCACCCCTGTCTTTAAAGCTCCCCCTCTGGACCAGTGGTGCCCCTGACGAATTTTAAAAGCTTCCCTAATATACAAAGGGGAGAATCTGATATTCTTGAAAATGAACATGCTGAACACAGTATTTTTCTAAATTTAACAAAACGAATAAAAAAAATTGCCAGAGTATTATGAGGAATTTTATTTTCATTTCATTCATACTGTCAGTAAAGAATGCAGTTAGCTTACGAGGCAAAAAGAATGATTTTATAGTCCTAGAGTCCAACCTGTTGCAGACACAGGGAACAGAAAAATTAGACTCAGCCAGCAGGTTTTGCTCAAGAAAAGCTCATTTCCAAATTAGAATTCTGGAGAGCAGAAAGTCAAAGCCCATGCGTAATACTTCCAAAAAAGTTACACGTTTAAGGGCAAATGTATAGGTTGGGATGCCTAAGGACAGAGGCTGAGGAGAATTCGGAAGGAAAGAAAGGAGAGACAAGTGAGGCAGGAGCCAGGATAATCTTGGAAAGCAACCTCAAATTCCAACTTGCCACTGCCTCAATAGAAATCCGCTTACACATCTAACAGGCGTTGTAGAAGCTTCGAAGAGAGTTCAGTTGAGATTCTGACCACCCTGCAGGAATGCAGAGCACACATCTCACCTTTGCTGGTTTTAGTCAGTTCTGAGGGCATGTTTCCAGTCTTCTTCTTTTTTCTTGGGACAGGTACACACTTCCGGTCAAATGTAACAGGACTATATTGAGGGAGGCTGTTGAATTTTTTTTCAAATTCTTCATCCAGCTTTGCTGAGCTAATAAAAGAGAAGGGGTGTAATCAATCAGCACATGAGATAAATATTTACACAGAAAAATGATACAAGATATATTTTAAGATGTTTCTTTTGAAAACGGTCTGGACAAAAAACATCTTTTCAGAAATGCTTGAGGCAATTTACCAAAATAATTTTCTTAGTAAATTCACATAGCACATTATCCTATTACCTTAGAAAAACAGAAACATTATTTAAAATGGCCGAATATTTTTGAAGTATAGAATTTGCCATTCTCTCCACTGGCATGGGAAGTTTTCATTACGTTCAACATAAAGCATAGTCTATCCAGACAAGGACCTCACTCTAAAAACTCATATATACCATATGTACCTATATTGGCAAGCTTACTGGTAATATGGTATGTTGCTAATTTGGTAAGATTGGTTTTTTTAAAGAAGTATTTATTGATAAGTACTTTAAAACATACACACACACAAAGAGAACTCAAATATTTTGAATATTAGAAAAACATTCTGGAGAGTTGACCAGGATGAGGATAAGACACTCAGTGAAAAAAGCTAGTTTTTTTCACTGGCAGAGAAGCGACACTGCTTTAACACAAACCACAAGTCACTTCACAAATGCCACCAGCGAAGTTGGAAAATCCTTGGGCTGCTTTTGACTGTCTCTATGGCCCTCATACAGCAATGGCAGCATGCCTGCTGGATCCGAGCCTGGTTACTGGCTTTCATTTATAGTGAGACTTATTAACTCAGATGCAACCCAAACAGACGGGAGAAGCTGCAGGAGAATCGCTGTGCTAGGTAGATGGAAAATGGATGGCGTCCTGGGAGGAGAGCAGCTCTGACTGGCAACTTATAAGAAGCTAATGTGTTAGGCTGCTACCCAAGGGAGGTACTTGAGATGTGCCCACCTAAAAGTGTTCTCACTTTTGGAGGAATGAAGAAGAGTTGGGGAGCAGAGATCAGTCAGTCGGATAAATGTCAGAATGGTCAAGAGAAAAAGGCCATTACTAAATTCTATCAAAGCTGCAAAGGGTGGGGAATGGGGGTGATGCTTCTCCCTTAATAAAATAGTGTGTCAACGTCAGTTACAAAAATGTGTATACTGAGGCATCCGGATGGCTTGGTTGGATACAGCGTGTGCTCTTAACAACAAGATTGCCAGTTCGATTCCCACATGGGATGGTGGGTTGCGACCCTGCAACTAGATTGAAAACGGTGACAGGACTTGGAGCTGAGCTGTGCCCTCCACAGCTAGATTAAAGGACAATGACTTGACTTGGAGCTGGAAAAACAGTGTTCCCCAATATTCCTCATTAAAAAATTTTAGAAAAATGTGCATACTAATGGGAAATCACTTACTATCTGATCCTAATCAGATGTATCAGAAAGCTATCTATAAGCCATGATATTTTCCAGATACTCTGAATAACCAAAAGAAAAATATGAAAATGCAAGATGTAACTCCTAAGGTCCCTTGGGACTCTTTTTCCTTTTGGCAACTAGAATAATCACCTTTACTTTTTCTTGGATAAGCCTATAAAATTAGAACTGCCAATACTGAGTGAATTTTTCTTGGCTACAGTTAACTAAACAGGTAGCACATTTTCTGCAATAAAAAGGTTTAAAATGCTCATTTAGACATCCCAGAGCAGACTGACAAGAACTGGCATCTCTCACTGCTCAGGTACTATGTCAGCATGTTCTAAACAAGGCAAACTCACATAGTCTGAACGTGACAGGCTATTATTTAAAGTGGAGAAATGAGGCAAGACCTTTTTTTCACTCTTGATTTAAGCTTGTAGAATACCACACTCCCATTTATATACATATGGCTCCTTAGAAATGATTTAAAAAACAAACAAAAACAAAAACAACCCACACAGCAATCTCTTTTCAGGGACAGATTTTCAAAAGATTGCTTCACTATTCCTGTTCCTCAAGGACGACTGGTGAAAACCTCTCTCTCACAGCTTCAGTGGTTTCTAATGGAAGCATCACAGAACTTTCTGGTGGGGAACCCTCCTGCCTGCTTTATTCCCCTAGGACTTCACACTGTCTGCACCGAGACCTGCTTCTCTCTTGTCGTCAGAGCGCCGGGAGTTCCAGGAGATAGAAACCACTGGTCCTGACGCTCAGTGGTCACTTTTTTAGGAAGTTCTGCATTTGAAAGTATCATTTCAAATGATAGGATTTGAAATGAGGATTTTCACGTCATTTACTGAAGCATAATGTAAGCAAAACTAATCCAAACTACTCTGGACTTGTAAAAATATTTGAAAGAAAATGTATAAAATTATAAATGTATCATCTCGATATATAAACAATCTTGAGGAATCATCAACATGAGAAATTATTTTCTACCTCCCACTTTGGGATGACCTAGAGCCTTAGAATTAGCCAGACTTTGAAGCACTGTAACATCCAAACAAAAATGTATTATTCCACAAACAGAAATGCAAATATTTATGAATAAACCAAATACAATATTCCTAATGCATAACATTTGCATATCTTAAAACATACTTATGAAAAAATACGGAAAATAAAAGAATGTATTTATTTCTGTTCAGTGTGTTCTTTTCAAATTGGGCTAAGGGAAATCTCAAAGGATTTTCAAAACAGTACAATTGAATATTCAGGTGCTCTCCTCATCAATATAAAGTACTGGATCTCCTAACTTAACTTGCAAAACGCTTCATATTAAGATTGGTATTAAGAGTCTGGCAGTACATAAAACATGAAATAATTCTTAATGATTTTATCATGATGGATGCTATTGCCTGATACTGCATTTCAATGTATAATTAATTACTGAATATTCTCTGTACCAGGAGAATATTCAATCTAATATTTTCATTTTAGAGCAATAGAACCTTGTTTAAACAAAACAAGGTTAGAGGTAGAAACATGATTTTACACCTTACATTTCAGCTGTTATTATTTTACAAACATGCACATGCCTTTAGAATCACTAAAGTATAAGAAGTATATACAGTGTGTAAAATGAGCAAAATGTAAATATACTTACAAAATTACATAATATCCACCGTCGACTTCAGACGGGAAAATGTGTCCTGACGATATTAAAGGACTTAACAATGTCACACCAATAATACAGGGTGGACTTCAATTCAAATTCGGGCCCTAAGTCTGATACTTAAAATGGGAATGATACTGTCACTTTCACAACCATGTTAATAGCAGGAATCATGTGACACACTTGATTTGTATTCCTCATGTATGTACTAAGACTGTAGTTAAGTGCTGCATGAATACTCAAGGAATAAGCAGAGATTTCTGTTTGCCGTGAAAACCCTGCCACACATGGGGTCTGCAGTGCAATACTTACCCAAGGAGGGAGTCTTCCTTTGGCTTTGTCTTCTTGAACTTCTTGCTCCCACTGGTCCCACTCTGGTTAAATGTCCAGCTTTCTTCATTCCAACACCCTTCATGATCAGAAGAGTTTCCTTTTCCTGAGCTTCGTTTCCCTACGACATTCGAGAGAGAGGATATAGTTGGTATATTGGGATGGGAGGGAAATCATTTTAGTTGCTTCGCACGTGACCTCTTGACCCCTTAGGTATCATTGGCACGAGGCTACTGATAACTATTTCAGAGAACTCAGTGATTCATGATGGACCACACTCAACAACAGAACACGTAAGAAAGGGACTTACAGCCTCTGAGATAAGTTGTGATAATTCAACAGGTATTGTGCGACTCCAGAGACAGACCAACTACTGCTAACTTTTCCATTACAGATTCAGCCTAATGTGTGGGAGCCTGTGCTGGGGGCACTATTGATTCTAATTACCCAAGATTTATTGGAATGACATCCCTGGAGAACTATGTACTTGCAAGGATCTTCATTCAGGCTTGTTAGACCTATTATTCACACATCTCTAGTGGGAATTTAGTTTGGCATAAGGCAATCCTCCAGCCAGATGCTGTATTTTAAAATAGATGAATTATATGGAACACTCTATGAAATAAAGGTATACCGTTAACTGGCTTCTGGATACTATTATGTTTTAAAGAGCCTTCACTTCAGTTATAGTTCTGATCACCTAATGGAGAAGGATACGTAAGTTATTTGCTTCTGGAGCCTACAGGTCAAGATTCTGCCAAACACATCTCCTTGAGTCAGGAAATTCTCTCCATTGGTTTTAAAAACCAGACTAAGAGCTCCAAACATGTAATACTGATCCTTCAAAACAAAAAGCCAGTCCACATCGGTAAAAAAAAAGTTCTAATTACTTTACTACATACAAGACTACCTACTAAATGAATACAAACTCTCCTCAACGGCACTAGAAAACACGTGGGTAAGATGACAAATGTTTATGATCTATAAACCATAAAGAACTGCACGAACATATATGATTTCGATACCATGTTGTTCTTTATGGTGGTTCTTTTCAATAGGTCTAAAGGAGAAATTCTGCGAGATGTCCACTTTCTTTTCAGATTTGTAGACATCACTCACCTCGGTCCACATTGGCTCGCAGAGAGGTGAGCATGCCCTCAGACACCAGGGTTTTATAAAGAGCACCTTTGCAAGACCTCTCGGATTTCCGGGAGCCACAAGTCTCTATTTTTCTGGGACAGTCGCCGTCCTCAGTCTTGGTCTGTGCTGACAGGTTGGGTGGTAGTGCATCCTCTGTGGGGGTCAACTGTTCTGCTTTTATACCCTCTGGCACCTCACCAGACATGTTCTTGCTGGCAGAAACACTGATGAAATCTGGAGGTCTTGACTCTTTGGTGGTGTCTGAGGATTTCTCCTTGGACATTTTCTTCTCTCTTGATTTCACTTTTTTCTTTGGCGCCTTGGCATCCAAAATGCTTCCCTTGCCACTGGAGGATGTGCGGACCTTCTTGCGGGGGGTTTCTCCAAGTTTTTCAATGCCCCAGTCTCCCTTTGCAACAGCTTCAATGGTGTATATGACACTCTCGATGTCAGACTCTGAGGACTGCCTCTTTTTGCAAGTCTTCTTGGGGGTGGATTTATCATTGCCATGTCGATCCACTTTGCTCTTCTTCTTTTTCTTTTTTAGCTTTTCTGGTTTGTTTAGTGCTGTGGGATCCTCAATGATCATAATTCCATGAGGATGGCACATGTGATCCTTTCTACTGGGAACATCGCTTATTATTATCTTGCTGCTGGCAGAGTAAGAAAAATCAGGGAAGTGACTACATTTTTGATCTTCGTCTATTTCTTCCTTTTTAGTTTCTTTGGGATCTTCCATTTTTATAGCCATTACATCATCCATCCGCAGCTCCTCAAAGCTTCTTAATTTCTTAGCATCTCCTGCATGTTCCTTTGCTGATTTTTCAAATTCTGCTTCCTTCTGTAACCTGGCTTCATCCGTTTTCTCCATTTTTATTTCTCTTTCTTCCTTTGCCTTCTCCAATTCTTTAATTCTTCCACCATCTGAGTCTTTTGCTTTTATTAGCTTGGATTCTTCCATTTTCATCCCCTCTGATGCCAGACACATCTATACAGTTAAAACAAAAATGAAAGAACAACAAAAAGTATCCTTATTATTCCACCCATACTCGACATGAGCTTTAAACTTTTAAATGATATCCCTTTTAAAAAATGAAACAAATTTCAAATTTTACAATAATCCGTCCACTTCTGCCAACCTAACTTAAATGATTCAAATTAATAAAAGGTTTTAGGCATCATGATATATTCGTTAAACTCTAGAGAAGCGTATACCGAATTCTCATTTTCCAGCTTCACCAGAAGCTTTTCCTATGAAAACATGACTTGATTAAAGGAGGATGGGATCCAGAGTTGAAAGACCTGAGTTTGAGTCTTAGTTTTGTGACTTGTTAACTCTGTCCTAGAATGAGTCGTCTTACTCCTTCGTTGCCTTTGTAAAATAAAAATGGTAAGAACAGTTGTCTCAGAGGATTCTGTGAGGTCTAACAATATATTTATAGCAGTACTCAGTAAATCATTTCCAAACTCTGTTCAGATGTTTGCCCTTCCTTTTTTCTTGGGGAAAATGAGAAAAACAGTAATCATTTCCACCTACCCACTTGATTCAATAAACTACTACAGAAGGTTTTGGTTAATGAACAAATCTTTATCGGTCCACAAATGCAGATATTAATAACTCGAAGATCACAAAAGCTCTGAAAACTACGTGGTGGTGGTTTTGTTTGTTTGTTTGGTTTCGATTTTTAAACTCATTTGGTGGCAAACTCAATCTCATCCAAATGAGTACTTGGCTGCAAATTCTGACCAGAACCAATGTGAAACCACTTAATATTTTAATTTATCTCACTTAATATGACTATTCATATGCTTTTGCTATCAGAATCTTTGTGCATATGAACATGCACTGGGGGAATTAATTGCACAGTGTAAGATACATATACTGTATTGTTTTCCTAAAATCGGAAAAATTGTGAATACCAAAAAAACACCTGGCAGCAATTTGGTTAAGTTTTTAAACTCCCCAAATTTCACATATAGGACACTAAGGAGACACTTACCATGCAGGGCAGCACAAGAATTCTTAAACATTACTCATTTTATCTACTTTGCATTAAGCAACTTAGAGGAAAAAGAGTACTGGAGCTTCCTAAGCCCCCACGTCAAGTACATGAATGGACAACTGATGTGTTTTATGAGAAAAATCACCATTTTTCTCAGAAATGGCAATTTCTTTCAAATGGCAAACTATCACCAATTGTTAACATCTGTAAAATTCCTTTTTCAAATTAAATTTTTAAATGGATCATATAATACATTAAATTAAATATCATATGCTCTTTTATCTCATTTTTTTCCCCTTAGTACTTTCAACTGCCTCTCAAATTCTTCCATGAGAATTATGATTAGTAAGTCTGGGAAGAAATTGGAGGAGTGCGGGTGGGGCAGACAGTACAAGTTTTTTTTTAATAAACATGACAAGAGTATCTAGCCCTTCAGATTATTGATAGGGAAGATCTGAAATATTATGGGTTTGCAACAAAGCTTTTTCAGGAAATCATGTAAGTTAACTTTTAGATCTCAGCAAGTAGTTATGAAGACTAAGAACTTCCCTTTATTAAGTCTAACAAGAAATTAAGATCAAAGCAAAATGTTATCTTAATTCTGAAACACAAATACATTTAATCTTCTCTGCTTCATGGGAGATTTGCTGTTTTTTTGTATCAATTTTGCAATACTTTTTATTTTCCATTCTCAATAATCGGAGCCTTTCATTAATGTAACTATTCCAATGTGAGGAAAGAAGCTACACTAGTTCTGGAAAGAAGGCTAGAAAGGAATCCTCAAGGTAATTTTATGGTTTTTCAATCACCATCACTCTGGTGGCCTTTAATAAGTCATTTTAGGGAACTTTTACCATCGAGGCGCTGGTTGTTACAGTGACATGCCAATAATTTGCATTTGCACAAGTTCATCTTAGCAAACCTAGTAACTTTGCAAACTCTTCTTTGCTTCAATGTATTTCAAAATGATTTTCCTCATCACCCGATAGGATTCTACAGTTAGGAATGAAATGGAACAAATGCAGATGTTCACTTTGGGACATATTCCAGGAAATAGCATAATATTTCTTGTGAAGTTAATTACACTGAGCACTAGTCATGCTTTACTTCCCTGTTTCAGGCTCTTAGAAGTTTTTTCACAAATAGAGTATGTTAATCCTAAATTACAAGAAAAACAATTATGTTCTTGGAAGTGAAACTATAAAAATAAAACAAATAACTCCTAATCAAAAACTACAAATCTCACTAACCAAAACCCCAAACACACAAATCAGACTCTCAGAGTTGGGTGTCACTCAAGAAGTTCTAATTCAACATGTTTCTCAGCGTAGGAATTCATGTTACTACTATATTCCTTACAGTTGTTATCCAGCTTTTTGTACAAAAGCAGTGACCACAGAAGGCAGTCCTGTTTGAAATTTTTGAAATATCGAGCAAAAATCTATCACCCTCTCAGTCCTAGTTGTTCCCTGAAGCCACAAAAATTAATCCACTCTTTCTCGCATGGAATAGACTTTCAAATCCTGGAAGACAGACTTTACGTTCCCACAAATCTCTTCTCCTGGCATGACGTTCCAGGTTCCTTAGACCGCTTATCCCACGTAAAGGCTTCCCGACCTTTTACAAGTTGGATCGCTCTTACCTAGATGCAGTATGGTGTTCCGAAGTAAGAACAGGCTTTATTGAAATGAGCTAGGTTTGTCACCAAGTACCATATCTTACTTGCCTAAGGCCACAGTGAGCTATGTAGCTTAGACTTGAACTCATCTGAGGAAACAGAGGCCGAGAAATGGGGTAACAGTACGACAGCACGTCCTCCACCAGACTGTCGTGAGACAAAGGTGAACAGATGTGTTTGAATACAATGTGCAAATGGCATAAAGCTTTACAAGGGTTGGGGAACACTGAGGCGTCCATTTAGCAATGTCTTTCTTAGATAAAGCTCCTAGCCTTTCTGGAATACTCCAGATGAGAAGTGGAACTATTTGTCAGTTGACAGGGACATGAATCTTCGAATGGGCCCCAAAGACAAATCCGCACCCCACCTTTGAAAAACAGATCACATTTCTGACTTGTTGGGCTTGTGGTCAATTAAAATCCTGGATTTCTTTACCCACATAATAATATGTTGGGAAGCTTGGCCCCTCCCATTCTGTCTTTATATTTTTTTGTACCTAGATGCAAGATTTTCCTTATGAAGTTTATCCTTTCAAAATTTGAATTCAATTACCTTTCAGCTTTGTGTTATGGACACATTTGATAAAGCGGCTTTTTATGTCTTCGTCCAAATCTTTGGTAATAATGTTGAGTAGGACATGGCCAACGACAGAGCCTTCTGGCAAACCTCTAGGAAAGTCAACCCTCTCATCAAGTTGATTTGAACATCAAAAATCTTTAATAATCCAAGAATTCACAATCCAGTCTAAATTCCCCCCATTTTGTTCATGAGGACATAAAACTGTCAAAAGTCTTGCTGAAATCTGGATAAGTATGCCAACAGCGTTCTCAGCCTATTTTATAATCATACCAAATAGAAAATGAAGATGGCTTGTGCATCAGTCAGGGTCTGACTAGGCAGACAGAAACAACTTAGGCATGTCTAGACAAGGGCATAAGTTGGCTACACAGGTCATGAAGAATGAAGACATCCAAATAGGAACGGGTGAGTTAACCCAGGGATTAGCCACAGCAAAAAGCCACAAGAGGTACATATGGGGGAAGAAGTGTTACTGGAGCACAGGGGCTGGATCCTGTGGAAGACGGAACCACGATGGGCCTGTCTGGAGGGAGCTGGATGCATAAAAGAGATGCTGCCTTTGCTGTACCCCCACCCGCACCCCTCCTCATTCCTTCTCTGCACCACCCGGCCTCTCTCTTCCTCCCATTCCTTAATCCCTGGCCAGTGTCTCCCACTGGCTAAAATCAGCTGGCAATTGGGACACAGGACCAGGAAAGGCAGTCTACAGGTACCTGGGATATAAGCCAGCACGCAGGGCAAACAGACTCTGGGTTAGTGCATTTGACAGTGACTTTTTTCAGAGACTTTGATAATTTGCAGTTTTATCTTTTTTCTGTGAGTTCAAAAATAATATTAATAGGAAAAACTTGCAAGTTTCTAGGAATTAATCTTCTAAACAGAAGAATCTGGAAACAGCTATGGGTGTAATAACTCTTGGAAGATGCCATCACTCGTAGATGTGAGAAGTTCTGTATTGAAAGGCAGTCTCAAAATGCAGCGATTCTAGAGCCAGATTGTGTAGGACTGCAGACTGACAAGCCTTTTCTCTGAATATTTCTGTGTCTTGGTTTCCCAACCGATGAAACAAGGTGGTTGAAAGTATTTGCCTTAGGAATACTGTGAGGTTCAATGAGTTGCACAGGTACAAATCTTAAACCAGTGCTTGGAACAAAGCAAGAATAATGTATTGTGACAACCATCCCTCTGGGGCCTTATGCCATATAGAATAAATGTTTGCTATTAGCAGTAGTGATATTCATACTGGTATCACTAATAGCACATCACAACCCTGGTAGGCTAACTCCTTTAATTTTTCATTGTTGGGTTGAATGATTCTATAGTTGGAAGGAAAAAAAAGCATATACAACAAAATTAGATTCAGGAAGATTGTAAATCAGTTGTCTTTCAAGAAGCAACTCTTATAAAACACATAATTAAGCTCAGTTCTGCTTCTGGGTACAAGCGTATCTACTTTCATCTACTTCCGGGTGCACATAGCAACACTTCTGTGGGACTCAGGAAAGCGCACACACACTCCATTACGTAACTATGTTAGGATGGGCACACAGGGAAGTGTATCGTAGACACAAAAGAACATAGATCAGTGTGAACTCAGGTGCATAACACTGCATTGTGGGAAGCGCAGAATTAATGTCTGTTACTAATTAGTCAGATTGCCCCTAATAGAAGGTTGGTGGTTAATCACGCCCTGAAACAGAACTTGCCTTAGAAAATGACAATTTATTCTTCTATTCTTATTTTAAATTGAACAATAACCTTCTTTTAAAGTGAGAGTGGGAAATCATCCATAGGACACCCTCTGGATGGAATTCCCATGGCTATATTCACAGAAGCTAAAATGTTAATGTTCTAAATCAAACGCTGGCCATAAATATTTGATATCCTGTTGTCTATTTCCTCAGGTACTACTCTATTTTTTATAACTGTAACTCAGGAGGTACAAAACGTATCCTGTTCACCTTTGTATTCTCCTCCAAGAATATCCTAGTACCTACCTTCAAAAGGAAGGCATTCAACAGATAATTGTCCTGACCTGAGGGGTTCATTAGTCCCGAAGTACCTGATAAGTGTGAGATGCATTCTGATTCATACCAAGGAAAGAGTTCCTTTATGAGATTATATAAAACAACGCTGACCGTGGCTCTGCTACTGGGTGGCCTAGACTAGCAATTACACTGTCCTCAGTTATGCTTCTTAAGAGCATCAGTGAAAATTAATCACCAGTATTTCAATTTTACCTATGAAACCATACGGGGAAACCACAGTGAGGTTTCTCCCTGTTCTGTGTAATCAGGACGGCACATGACTGTCAAATGACGTGCTACGAGAAATGTAACTCGCTCCCCCAAAGAAAAACAAAAACCATTATGTTGAAACTGAGATCCTAAGGATGTACATGCTGGATGGATATATAAAAAAGTACCCTCTTTAAAATAACTGCAAAGAAAAAATGCAACAGGAATACTGAAGGAGCGAGATGAAATGGTGGGATTACTTTCTATGCTCCTAGGTTCAGAGAGGCTGCCATTTTCAGTTCAGGTAAGACCACACCTTAGGATCATGGTTTGTTGTCAGGAACTTGCTTTAAAGACATAATAAATCTCTGTTGCAGTGAGCTTTTATCTCTTTGAATAAAAACATTTTTAAATGTATTCCTCTCTACAGAAGTTAACATATCCATTCATTGCTTTGATATGTCCTGCTCTAAAAGATTTAGAGTAATAACCAGTGAAAACGAATTAATCATATGCAGTAGATAAGAAGTAATACTACAGATGTAGAAGCTCTTTAACAGGTACAAAGAAATGTGTAAGCAGTTTCAGAATGTATCATATTATTTCATTCTTAATTATGTTTTTTCTTTCATTGTCTATTACAAAGGAGCCAGCCAGATTAAAAACAAAGCAGTATGAAAACAGACCAACTGACACTAATCAGGAAGTTTTAATTTCAAGATCTCTGCTTTTTAGTACAAAACAAATGTTTTACAGCCAAGGTATGTTTACAATCATTTTGTACTGGCTTATTATCTGCCAAAATAGTGTAGACATAACCCTCAGATGGCATTTAGCAGTATTTTCCAAGATGTGCGTTTCCTCCAATAATTAAAACCAGAATGGTTTTTGCCATAAAAATACACTAGCTGACGGTTTTAGAGAAAAAAAGAATAGCATCACTGCTAAGAAAATTCAATTTTCTTTATTATAAAAGATAACTGGTCTAAGTGTCTCTAAAAACGAAAATCTGGGCATATTAAATAGTTTATTTACTATTTGGTTTGCTGAAACAATTGGGCCAGTTGAAATGGTGGTTTAAATGTTTCTCTTTACTTACTACAGAGGGTGCCAAAAAAAATGTATACACATTTTAAGAAAGGAAAAACTGTATTAAAAATTGTAATACTCAACATATACCTATAACAAAAGATGAATACAAGTCATGTGCATACATTTTTTTGGCACCCCGGTATTTTTTCTAACAATACCATTTCTGAAGACTCTGGATGGGGTGGAGGTGGCCTTTGCTCCAAAAGGCCATCCATTAAAGTCTCCTCCAAAGGTGTGAACGGAAGTTATTAGGTGCATTCGTATATTTCAGTTCCCCTAAAAATATGCTTGTGCAATTGGGAATGAAATGAGCAGTTTTAGACTAGGAGTTTTCTAAAAATGACTCACAACTCTGCATAAAAAGGAAAGAAACACACCACTTTCAAATAAAAGGCCTCCTCAAATATAACTATTAGAATTCAGTTATGTGATGTGACAGTGTAGGTGGAGCTCAGGTGGGAGCGACACGATGAGGTTCTGGGCTTAAGGAGGTGACAACAGCATGGAAGGGATAATGCACATCCATCGTGTATGAGGACACAACACAAAACTGTGAAACAGAGTCACACCTCAATCAAATACCACCTATAATTGGGAGCAGTGGGGGATGCTAATGGGACCGGAGGGGTGGGATTTCCTATCTTTTCAATATGGTATTTATATAGAATTTCTGTAATTTTACCACATCAGCTTTTCTTAAAGTGAGCCACAACTTTCCATGAGATTTAATTTTTACGGATCCTAGAATAAATCTATCTTTATCTATTTTATTTCAATTATAACTGGTTTTGCCAGTTAGAATATAAGAAAAACTAAGGAGCTGAGGCCTCTAAAAATGTCTCCCTTCTTTTTAATAAATAAGGTTAAGGACAACTTTTCCAATTTCCCACAACCAACCAGATCTATAATCTTGCTTACACACACACACACACACACACACACACTCGCATATATACACACACACACACACACACATATCTTGCGCACACACGTGTATACACACACACAGGGCCCATCTGGAGAAATCCAGTATCTTTGTTCTTCAACTTCACCTTAACACATAACTAGTTTCATAAATTGACAGGAAGAAGAAAAGTACAACACAGACGACGAGTACCAGAGACCAAAGTCAGCACTGCTGCGGTGACTGGTTTTTGCCTATCTTCTGTGTTCAGAGGAACGTGGTCTCTGCTTTCCAAACTCACCTATTTACCTAGCTGGCAACCCCCTCTCGCTGACGTTTTCAGTACTGGATTTCTGCAGCTATCCACCCCTCCGCCCCCCTCAGTATCTTGCATCTCTTCTGTTGTACTAGCAGGACTTCCTTTTTGTCCACAAACATCCAGGCTTCCTGAATAGGGCTTCAAGGTCAGGGTTAAACTCCTGGAAGCCATTCTTTTCCCACACACTCAGGTTCTGACGTGAAGTCACCTCCGACACCCCACTCCCCTCTGACACCCCTTTTAATTTGCATCTCACATCACCTCACTCATCCAAATGAGTCCCATGCAACCTCCCTGTCTGCTCCTGCCTCCCCTTCCCACGGACAGCTCCCCCAACCCTGGGTCTTGTCCTCTTACACCTGCATGTCCAGAGGCTTTCCGCTCCACGCTGCACACCGCTGCCGAGTGTTTCTTGAAGCTCTGCTTTCATCACTGCACACCCCTGCCCCAAATCTTCAGTTGCTTCCCAGTATTTTCAAGTAGGAATTTCTCTGCTTCACACTGAACTCCCTCCCAATTCTGACTTGCGTAGAGCAACACTTTACCTTCCTCTTCCATAAATCTTCTCCACTCCCGCCTGTCTGATTTACTCGTCACCTACCTATCTCACATTTGCCTGGCATCTCCCCCATCTCTCCAGTTAATTATGTGTAAGTCACGATCCCTTACTATGTACGTGTGGTCAAGTATAAAAGAGGGAGATACATAAGTGGAAGTGGATTCTGGCAGACTTTGGCCTCGGAGTCAGGGCTCAGGAGAGGACGGTCACATTTGAAGAGCAAACACCTCCTTAAGGGGGCAGCACTTATTAGTTCTGACCAACTGCTCTTATGCAGGAAGGCTAGTCCAGTGTCTCCAGATCCTCTAAATTTTCATGAGAAATCAGATATTTGCATTTATTTGAAATCTATGAAAATACTGGCCACTCATTCAAATGTAAACTATAATATAGGTCAACAAATGGTGGGCCACACAAAGCATCTCTGCAAGTTGGATGTGGCCCAAAGGGTGCTATTTCACCTCTGTTCCCTAACAACTCCTTGAGGAACCACCTTTATGCTTTCTCCTCTGTGATGGTTCCCCAGAACATCGGGCTAATATTCATGTCTCCCTTTCCTGGTTTCACACATTCACTTTGTGTATCGCTCATCACTCAAGTGGAGCCCCGTCATTTTCAATGTATGGCTCCCTGTGAAATCATGTGCACAATTTATTTGTTATCCCTTAACTTCTTGTATCTTATCTCTTTGCAACTGAAGCCTAAGTTCCTGGACGACAGGAGTCAGACACCATCATTTCCTGTAGCCCTCACAGTACCTTCCAAAGTACAATCACAAATAAGCACTTACTTATTTAAGCGCCTAAGAGGTATCTTGGCAGTTTCAATAGTACAGACACTTTTCAAAAAGGAAATACCAGCTCCAGTTTTTTGACAGCAGTCTTGAACAATCTGTCATCGTGCTCAGCTGTACACATATGTGTAGGAGTAAGCTGTCTTCCATAGAGACGTCTATAACAGGCCAACTCCTATAACAAGCAACTTGCAGTCTTTTAGAATCATTTAAAACGTGGTGACAGAACAGCTCAGTATTGAAGAGGCCAGGCTCTGGAGATAGACTGCCTGGGTTTCTGCTGAGGCCTGAACACTTTCTGTCCACGTGACCTTAGGAAGGCACAAAATCGCTCATCTTTTTTTCCCTAATACGATGTAAAAAAGGGAAGGAAAACAGTACCGACTCCGGAGGATGGGTATGAGCACTCAATGAGCCAAGTACTTAGAAAAGTGTCTAGCACAGAGTAGATAATACATGTCGGTCATTAATATCTTAGGTTAGATAATAAAACTGGCAGATAAAATCAGCTTCAAAATTTGCAATCGATTTTAAAGAACACATAAAATTATTTTAGAAAAATTAAAAGCAGGCTTATGCTCCAGCCCCTAGCGGCACTCCAAAACACCAACACTGTACCTGGAGGGAAAGCACTCCTATACAATTGACCTTAAACGAAGGTTCCCAGGTTATCTCGTCATAATGAAAATACTTGTTTATCCATATATAAGAAACTTCAGCAGCCTCAGTTATTAGCATGGAGTAGCCCCTCAATAATTATTGTTCGTTAGAATACATGAATAAACTGCTCCACTTATTACACCAGGCAATTTTGGTACCAGAATTTTGGTACCAGTGTTAAGATCTTCTTTCTTAAAATGTACAGGTAATGATGGCTCTGAGCATCCTCCAACTACAGCAACTGTAGCAGTACTAACGAGCCCTGAGGGATGCTTTGCTGCTTTGCTGATCTTTATATGACCTGACCTAATTAATTTCAAAACGAAAGGAAACGCAATACATTATAGTACCGGCGCCAATTAAGTAACTGATTAACTGAACAGTATGAGCCTCATGGAGGTTCAAACATAAAGGATTATGTTTTTCTCAATTCTCTGACCTCAGCAGCACTATGCAAAAATCTCCCTTCCGAGCTGGAGTAGATTCCTGAAAAACACCTGGAACAGATCCCAGAATTTTTCAGGTCAGTTTCAGCTATTAAAATATCCACCCTGTTTAAAATGCTCATCAAACACCCAAAGCAGGGCCTTCCCCAGAGCATCTCCCAGCTCTAGGGTCCCGGAAATCGGGTGGGGTCCTTCCAATGCCCAAACTGAGAGCATCTGCTGCCAACATATCCGGTTTTCCTTTTGCTGCTCAAGTGGGTGCAGAGCCCAGCAATAAAGACATGCCTACATCATGTCTTCCTTCTCACCAAAGAGAAGGCATGTCTTGCAAGCAACAACCCCTGTCTCTTTGGGAGGTCTCCTCAGTTACTGCTCCCCTGCCAGCTCACAGGAATGAAGTTGGGGAAGGGTGGTGAGTGGTTAGTTCTCGGGCTGATTCCTGGCCCTTCAGTCACAAGGCCTTCCTGTTTTGAGGACACAAGAAGGAATGGTGGAGGTAAAACTAATTGCCCATTCCTTTTGTGTCTATTCCTGCTAACTCTAAATAAGACTGAATGACCCTGTTAGGGGATGCCAAGAGCAGGGATGATATATAAAATATTTAACAGGCAGAGGTGCCAACCGAACTCAGGGCTGGCACAGGGTCTTGCAGGCCCCTTGCTGCGCCCTCTAGTTGCCCGAAGGATCCAGGGGCTCAGGGACACTGGCAGCGTTGCTGCAGTGTTCTCAGGGGGGTTTAGGTCAGTCTTTTTACTAACAACAGGGAGTCTTTTAGCACGAGGACAGCTGTGCTGGTACAAACCAGCTGAACATCACTCCTGCTTGTGGGAGCTCGTTGGGGTCCTGAGCAAAGCCATCTCTACGGCACACTTCCTATTGCAAGAGACTGGCCCAGGCCTGCCCTCCGCCTACCCCTCCCTACGACCATCCCATGGCTTCTTGCCTGACCAAGTTGAACTATTTTCTATTTCTCCACTTGAGCCCTGGGAAACTCACACATCTTTAAAAAGCCAAACCAGGGAGTGCAGCAGGCTATTCCAAGTCTCCTCCTGCTGCCAACTTCCTCCAGTTCCCTGTTTGCCTGCTCAGATAGGTGAAGGGTACAGCAGTAAGTCTGTGTCTAAAACATTTCTTGCTTCTTGCCAAAGAATGAGAAGATATCTCTTGCAGGTACCACCCCCAATCTTTAACAGGGGGTTCTCTCAGAGCTGCTTTCACTCTGCTTGAAAGTGAGCAGGGGTGAAGAATAGAAAGCACTTCCCTCCTTACAGGGCAGGGAGAAAAGCCAAAGTATTTTAGGCTACTGGGTAGCCTATGCTATGCACCCCCCACCCCCGCCCGGCACTGATCACATGAGGGGTTAGGGTGGGAATGAGAGGAGAAACCCCAATAGTGGTATATGGGATAGTAGCTGGATTAGGCTATCTCTTTATGAATCAAATCCCAAGAGAAGGGTCTGGCCCAGTTTGAAGGTGGCTTCCCCTTTGGAATGTGTTAATTTAAAGCTGTTCCTTCAGATTTTAGACAACACCACTGATTCTGGGCAATGGAAAAAAAATTATCCTCAATATCCTGTTATATTTATTTAAAGAGGCACCCAACGTAATTGAATACTATGTTTTGTTCAAGGAAAATGAACATCAAATACACATGGACTAAGAAAAAAAATTGAGGAAGCGTATTTCTACTGGTGATTATTTGGAGATGCTGATTAATCCATTGTGCACATATTTATGTTTAACTAGAAACTGAGGAGGCTTTAGGATGTTATTCTAAAACACAGTTTATTAGAATTATGGCATCATCTTCATGTGATACAAATAATGTGAGAAAATTTTCTGGGTAAATTATTTTTTAGCGACCCTATTTCATCAAAAGCATATATTTTTACTCAGATGTTATAAGAAACTAAGTCTGAGTATAAGCTGATTTGCTATAACGGGAATAGGTTTATTGCAGTCATTTTACCCCTTTAAATTATGATGCCAGCATTCAAACATCTGTTACACCATAGCATCTGTTTTATATTTGGGATGCATCCCTACAAATTAGAAGAGTGTTCTTTTTTAATGAGCTCTGATTTAATAGGGAATCCTTTTTTATGACTTATGCCAAAGAAAGAAATGAGAAGACAAATTCATCTCTCTAGCCTCTTCCTCACACAGTGAAGTACCTCAAAGGTCCATATATTTCCAATATAAAAGTGTTTAATAAAAATAATCACTTCTTTCAAATAAATTGTCTTGGCAATGTATACAGTCTAAAAGCTACTAGACAAACTCATGGCCTCACAGTCTCTCTGTTTAGTAAGTCCTGTTTATGGCTCTAACTTCAAAGGCACATTTGCCGCCAGATCCTTACCATTTTAGTTCTACCTGAAGTAGTACTTTGCCTCTGACTCACCCAGTTCTTTTAAAAACTATTCCCTGAGGTCTTTATACGTTTCCTAGTCATGCGCAGTTGGGTCTGAATTTGTCTTACACAAGAAGCATGTCAGCTGAATGTCAGACAACAATGGATTAGTTTGTTCTACTGTTTATATACTCCATTACTATTTGGGGTATTTATATTTTCATATTTCTAATTTGGATCTAGCTAGATTTTAAAACCTTAATGTTAAGATATTTAAAACTCCTCAACTTTTATGATAAAAGCTACCATAAAATTTAGAAAATGACAGGTCGCCCTATAAAATACAAAGGATTTATAAAAGAACCATATTCTCACAAACAAACAAACAAACAAACAAACACACACAAAAACAACCAGAAGGAACTCTGGGGAAGAAAGCCAGAAACAGGAGAGAAAAGAAAAAGTTTAATATAAGAGATTTTTGGTTACTCATTTCTGTACCTCCCGATTTGTCTCACCAAAAGAGAAAACTGCTATGAGAGTGTCCCGGTGCTAAGACATTTCTCCCACACGGTCCCTTAAGGCACAGTGGTCACAGCTTGGCAGAGCAAGTCACTGCTCCTGCCCACCGTAGCAACAACTGCTTCTGGCATCTTCCTCCCCAACCCATCCCCCACCAAGTGGGGGCTCCCTCACAGGCTTTATGAAAGCACATTTTCTACTCCGCCAAAGGAATTTTATACCCACGTCACATCAAATGTACAAGTGATAGATGTTATAAAACCACACTTTAGAACATGTCATTTGAGTTCTTTACCAAAACAAGGGAAAAAAAATCCCCCAAATTGAAACATTAACCAACTGGTTTAAAGTGGTGCCTTCTAGGGATTTACAGATGTTATAAGAGAATCAGCAAAGAGGAAAATGACCTGGGCCATTCTTCTGGGTTCAGGCTTGACTTACTTAACCAATTGGAGAGAGACAAAACTGACCTTCTTTTAAAATACTACCTGTGAAAATGATTTTGCAATTTCCCTTGGTAACCTTTTTCAATGCCTAATGACTTTTAGTAGCAAAACTCTTTTTTTCCCTAAACGAAAGGTTAACCCTTCTGTCATTGTTGAAAATTAGATACAATACACTTAAAGGTCAAAGGTGAGATGGTGCAGTTTAAGGGACGTTGTTATGAGGACCTTTTTTGTGATTTCCACCTCTGCATAGCTTATCTCAATATATTCTCAGAAACTTGCCTCGGCTAGTTGAAAGAGTGCAGACTTTCCACAGCGTTTTGCAGGTTCAGCACCACCCAACTGCGAAGTGTTTGAAGAAATCTATATTGAAAACAATTCACATAAAGAATATTAATTGTGATATCAGAATCCTTGCTTCCGATTCATACACATTCCGGAGCTTTCCTTCGTTTATGAGAACATCATTGCTCCCAAGTACCATGTAACTAAACGTGGCATGCTTGGGATTATAACTCTGAAACCAATTTTAGTAAATAGCCTCAAAAATAGTAACAAAAAACAGGTGTGACTTTGGTGGCCATTTGATGACAAGAGTATTATATATTCCAGGCTTATAATTTAATTCTATAACATTAAAAGGAGATATGCATTTCCATTTCTATATAAATACTAACTCATCAACTGGCCAAATATAAAAGAGCTATTTAGAGTCAATTTGTATTTAACAAAGCAATTAAATTTTTTTTAAGGAATATATTTGAGAGCTCTGTGGAAAGAGCATCAAATCAATCAACAGATATTTTTTTGAGAATCCAATATAAATGTGCTAGGCAATATGACAGGAACTGGGGAAGCTAAGAATTTTATATAAAACATTGGCTCTGGCTTTGAGAGTATGCTCTAAAGTACACACAAAGACTGACAATCAAGACCACAAATCTAAATAAGTTGCAATTAAGGGCCTCTGTTGCAGTCCATCAACATATATATGTCACATTGCATACTCTTCTGCAAATTTGACTAAGCAGCAGCCAGGCACTGATTACAAAGAACAGCACTGTCCTTTCTCATTTTTATATGAAAACTTCATTTTCAATTTCTAGCCTAACTTAGGAAAGGGCTGAGAAGGACATACATTAAGGATCTTTACAAGGTACGTTTCTCTTGGAAAAGTTCTGTCATCGCTAGCTAGCTATAATCTAAGTTATTTGTATTCTTCGTGCTTCTGAATTCTTTCTCAGGTTAGGTGGCAATCTTGCCTCATGACTATTTCCTTACAAGTGACCCCAGTCCCAAACGGGGTTCTACAGAACTTTCAGCTGCAGGAGAGACGGGTGCTATGATGCTAGAGGGAATTCTCCCTGGAATACGTGCTGCATAAGAGGCCTTAGTAGAGGCAACTGTTTAATAAGCTACCCGGGCCATTTAGAAGGCCCTAGTTTAAGAAAGTTTTAAGGACTTTTTCTTCCTAGGGACTATCATTTTTAACAGAGTCCTTTCCTATTCATCCCAATCACTTACTTTTTCTTTAAAGATCAACTCACGAGGTTCAGTCTTTCTGAAGTTTGGAAAATCTTCCCCTACCTGAATGTTCTGATAGATGCCACTTCTACTTTCTCTAGACAAGCTGAATTCAGTTATTCAGCTTATCACTAGACTAAGAGAAGCAAACACATTAATATAATCACTGACTCAGACTCCAAGGAATGAAATACTGAACCCGTATGCCAGTCCTTGTCCTAAGGCTGTTATGATATGAAGACATGGCTTTTGTGACAGACAGGCCCTCACTAACTTTTTGTGGGGTGGACTGAAGCAAATAATTACGACAGTGGGCCTCATGTACTTTATCTTCAAAATAGAAACCTGCCCCGTGTTACTGTGGTGAAGATTAGATTATGTTAGTGAAAAGTCTGGCACATTGCTGAGCCCATATTATGCTCTCAACAAATATTGCATTTATTAGTAATAAGGCTTTAGCATTATTTCCACTAATAAACATAAACTCTTTTAACACAAGTCCAAAAATTAGTTACACACTGAAATTGGAAGGGAATTAAAAACTGCAATGTCAGAGGATAATCATTAAACTGAATGATTTGTAGAATGCTAAATTTGTCACATAACCACACGATACTGAAGGACAAGCTGGGTAGCCCTGCACTGCTTAGCCAGGGACAGTTTCTACTTCCTACACTGGCTCCCTCTGCTGTCGCTTTTGTTGTTGTAGGTTTATGCTCCTTGATGCTGTATGTTTGTTCACTATCACGTGTTCTGTACTCAGTGCAGTGTACGGCCCACTGAGAGGCTCAGTGAGGGCATGGATGTGTTATCTGCCATCTGAGCTCATGTAAAGTCTGAGTTGAGGCTTAGGATGGTTCTTTGCCTTTCAAAAGGAGCCACCTACATTTAGTAAGCACAATTTTCCTCATTGCCGAGGGGAAGATTTTTACCTATTTATTATAGGCATAGGGCAGTATTTTAAATGCTCAAAGTTGCTGGAAGCCAGATTGCCAAAGGGGCATGTGTGGGGAAGGGTCAGTGTATTTTAGTAGTCCCAACATTTACAGAATCACTTAACAATAACGTTTTCATGGAATGACTTAGTGTAAGATTTGCTTTCTAAAATGTCCTCAGCTTATTCACTGGGGTGGGGGGAGTGGAAAACTGGACATACGTTAATGTCTATGGCTAAAGCCTTATCTTGATTTCTCTGCAGGATTCAACATGGCGGACCCCCCTAGGGAACTCTTCTCTGGGCTTCCATTACTACAGGTCCTCGTTTGCCTCCTACCTCTGAGGCCACTCCTTGTTGTTCTCCTTTCCATCGTGGATCCCTTAAGTGTTTTTCCTTAGGGTTTTGCCTTCGAGCCTTGTCTCTTTTTATTTACACATGTTCTTTTTCTCCTTAATTTCATCTACTCTGATGGCTTCAATTAGAAGCGTATCTTACATATACTGATGTGTTATACCACTGTTCCTTCCCCTCACTTTTTTTTCTATTTAAGACATGTACACACTTTTAAGTACAAACAGTAGAGTTAATACATATTTTTCAATAACTATGTAGGAGAGGGAAGTGAGCGCTATGTTACACTCCTGGGTAGGGGCCAATAGGGGGCCATACAACATAATATCTTCCTGGCTTTGCTATTTTTCTTGAATTGACAGTGCCTGCCAATCTGTTAACTCCACTGTAGTCTCTTCTTTGGTTATTATTCAATGTTCTGATAAACAGGGCAGGTGTAATAAATAGTACGTGAGATACAGCACAATGCTAAGAAAAATCATCACCCTGGATACTGCTAAGCTTTCTGGCCTGAGGTAGGGGAGCACACCAAGGAAACAGGTGGTAAAGATCAAAAAGCAAATTAGGTAATGGGGGAAGTCTGCAATTGTAAGGGGTATCACAAACATCGTACCAATAAGGTGGAGGAAGTGACCAATTATTATTGAGTAAGTAAGTGAATCAAAGAATGAATAATGTGAGATGATTGGTCTTCTTTACCATAAAAGAAATATTAATGCTTCCAATAAAACATGTAATACTCTCACATGGATTAGCTGCAGTGTGAGTGCATAGTGTTTTCTTCAAGTATAATATTCTGTAACACTCTGAGCATTCCATCATGAAAACAAATGCCTTAGAAAACAAATGTATGTATTGCTTATATCCACGTGTGAGAATGCCTTAAATTTGGTGTATTTATATTGGCAAAGTAAATACCTTTTTAAAAAAGTTGTAATATCAAAATCTATTTGTCTAAATCATCTAGATTAGCCCTCTGTCTTCAAAGTAAATATGTAATTTTTCAGTACAAAGACGCAAGTATATGAGCTAGCCCCAGAGCAGAGCAAAGAATATGTAGACTGGTCATGGCTTTCAGATTTGTTAAATAATGGGAGGGAATAGCTCCCTTCTGGCATTATATTTGGTCATTAGTCTTCAGTAAGTGAAATCTAAAAAGTGATGGATGTGTCATTCTACCTGTAAAGAACAAAAGATGCAGATGGGAAACTCATTCTGACCAACTTAATGGCTAAGAGCTTAGAAACAGAGTGATGGCTCTTCAGAGGGGCCAAGTTGAATCTAGATGAATGAGTATCAATGAGGAATGGGAGACAGGCTGACAAGGGAGGGGAAAGATCCTGCACTCTATATTTCTTTCTAGATCTTATGAAGTATATTTTCTCCCTTTAGATGTAAGCATTCCTGAGGAAACTACAAACAAAAATGTTCTTTATTCAATAGTTTCATGGTTACGTAGAGGTTAAATTCAATGAGTTTTAAAGCTTATAGATTTGGTTAAAAAGGAAAAATATCCTCAGCTTGCAAGGCAGAGACTTAGGAGTCAATGTCAAAGAAAAACATTTTCAACTTAAAGAAATGCCCAGGGCTTATTGTTTTTAAAAAATCTAGTTTCTAGGATAATCATATTACACAATAAATGACGCACTGCCAAGAGAAGATCTAGCTAATCTCTTCCTGGAGTTACTGACATTTGTATAAATGAAATTAGTAGGAATGGTCTCCGAAAATTTTGCATGCCTGATTTTAAAATTGTTCCACAAAGCTAAACATTTTTAAATAGTAAATTGATTCCTAAATTACATAAACACCGACTTTTCTCCAAGTGTACAAATAGGACTGAGAATCCCATTGAAGAAAAGGGATATGGGTTTAAAGTGACCCACTGGGTAATTTTCTATTATGTGTCCATCCCTTCCTTATTTCAGCCTTTCCATATGAGTTCCCAGAAATACTAGGAAGTCCCTTAACAATGATGATTTAACAACTTGTGGTAAATATTATAAACTATATAGATCAGTGGTCTCAAACTATGGTTCCCTGATAGGAAACTTTTTGGAAATGCAAATTCTCAGGCCCCACTCCAGACTTAATAAATCGGAAACTTTGGGGTGGGATTCAGCATTCTGTGTTTGAATAAGCCTTCGGGGTAACTCTGCTGTCATTTTAAAGTTTGAGAACCTCTGCTATAGACTAATTAGAACAAGAATTTCAAGAGTCTTTTTGTTTTCTCAAAGGTGATGGGTGTTTTATGAAGTAATTATAAGAGCTTTAGGGATATGATCACAGTGATTATAGCCTATTCTATTTCTACTGCAATATGTATGCTCATAGCTGACTTTAGTTGATAATTTTATTAGTTCATCTAGTTAGTTCTTGTTTAGCTTTGAATAAACCATCCCAGCACTGGGATGACAATAAGGTTAACTTATAAGGTATTAAGAGATTGAACCTTAGGGTTCTCTTGGGTCAGAGGAGGAAAGAGACTAACAGGTCATATATCCTAGGGAACCATGTACTTCTCTCATATAATCACGTATGACATTTACAATTCAGTAATGAGGTATGTAATAATTTGTTTAATGTGCTTAGAAATTAAAACCTAGGTAAAATATAACGAGGAAAAATAATACTCTTAGTTGGGAGGGGGAATTGCATCTGAATCTAGGGCAAAACATATTATTTTGTTTTTTCCATCACACATGCCTTCCTCTGTTACAACGCCTGAAACAACTCCAGTACATTTCCAAATCAACTTTTTTTTTTTTTTTAATGCTTCCTCAAATTTTCTATAAGTTCCGTGGTCAAAAACCAGAGGCCCTCAGGAGACAAGTGCCACAGAGCAGAGGAGTGACATCTGGAAACGCCCCCTTGCACAACTCCCAAGTAAGAAGAGGTTCTTTCTTCCCTAGAAAAAAAAACTTCTCGTGTTTTGAGGAGTGTACTGAGCGGCAAGGACAAATTAACTTGTGTGAGAGAGGCACATTACCTCATTCTCCAGAATCACAGGACTATGGTTATTATACCATCCAACTTCCATCAGAGTTGCCCAGGGCTTCAGAAGCTCCTCCTAAATCTGATGACTTAGGAGGAGTACGTAACAGTTGTGCTGTAAGTGGCAATAATGGTTAGAAATGCACCAGCACCAGCTTTCCCACATTGCCATTTTAACTTCAGTTGAATGCTTTTGGTAGTTAATGCGTAACTATCAAGTATGCCAAAGATGAGCCACTACCTTTCTAACATTCATGCTGCAGTGCAGTTTAATCAAACAGCATATGTGGCAAATACATTCCATTGGTTCCAGAAAGTTGAATGGGATTGGCTCAGGTGTCAAGATTAAAGATAAACTTAGTCATCATGCCAAAATTCTTTTTTCACTCTTGAAAAAGTGATTAGTAGCAAATAAATGGATATCAACAACCGGAGGAAAACAAGGCAATAGCAAACAAAACTATTTCCCCAGATAGCGAAAACAGCCTATTTATCATAATGAAAAATTATAATAAAATCTTAATTTATTCGGATTCATCAAGCAAATTGTTCTTCATGAAATAACATTTTATGTTGTTACCAGTTTTCTAGCACAGCCCTAAACAGCTAAAGTAAGCACGGTGGCAGTGAAGCCTAACAGATAAGCCGGCCAACTGGTGGTACAAAGTCACAGCGGGTGACAGTCCCATGAGGAAGGAGCAGCACTGTTTTGTAATGTAAGAGCTGAAAGCCATTTTTTCTCACTTTCAAAGTAAGATGTTGGGTTTTCTCCTGCCAAAAGGATATCATTTTACATTTCATCTATGCAGCACTCTTTATGCAAATGAATCAAAGTGATTCAATACATCAATATTAAACAGAACAGTCCTGCCTGTCATTTTCTCTCCGTTCCCCATTAAAAAAACTGCTCAGTTTATGATATGCATTTTTTGCTGGAATTAATAAAAAGGAAAAAGGGAAGCCCTAAAGCAGATAGCATCTTATTTACAAGAACTATTAATATATACATTTTATTATATGCCATGTAGTGCTCATTAGAAATGAGCATATGGTGGGAGCCAGGGCTTTTGCGGCAAAATCAAGCATATCAGATTTGCGCCCTCATCATACCAACCAAGAAAATGCTCTCTAGTGTCTGCTCTCTCTCTTTGGCTGACAAACCAAAGAAATCCGAGATCTTGCAAGAGCTGACCTGATCTAAGCCTGGGATTAAACACTAATAAAAATGCTGGCTGACGCCACATCACAGCAAAAGCTAAGCACTGCTGATTTAACCGGTCAGATTCCCCACCACATTCGCTGTGCGAGTTATTCATGAATTACAGCATCTAATTCACTATTGGAAAAATTTAATAAATTGGAATCCTATGGCCTTCACGTTGACAGCAGTTTTCCCCAGCTTTAAAAATAAATTAAAAACAAGGCAAAATGAAATAAAGAATGACTGGAAAGTGTTTATTCTGAATGCAGCCTTTAATGGTTAGAAGACAGGTAAAACATATGGACCTGATCCGACTATGATCCCAGGAAAGACAGAAAAAGGTGGTAAGTATTCGGTTATGTGAGTCATGTCAGTCACGGCAAGAGACACACCTAACATTCACCACACGTTACTCAAAGTTCATTCCAGTATTTCCTGAGCTCAGTAAGTTTTCTGAGCCCCGTAAGTAGTTAAGAAAAAGAAGACCATACCTCAGCAAACTGAAACAGGGCTGATGCCTGACACTGTTTTGAAGGAGCGCTGGGGTGGGATGTACTTGAAGATATCTGAAAGAAAGCAAGTGATTTTTAATGCACAAGGACATTTTCCCATATCAAACTAATAAGATTCTGCCATATATTTCCACTGTAGACAATGATCAAGATTAAGACATGAGTCATCACCCTCAATCCCTTTTAGAAAAACAGTATAAATGCTAAAGGAAGACAAAGGCCATGTTTCTAAAAACAGATCATGGGAAAGAACAAAAAGATTGAGTTGGGCTCATTTGTCATGTCTCTTGTAAAAGTATCAGGTATGTGTCAAACAGCAGTTGAAACTTGTTGAGATGAATTTCCTTATTTCAATGAATTTCTTAAAATATTATTAAAAGCTGGAAGCTGCAAAGAAAGCCAGTCACTTTCTCTCTTCCTCTACCACTCCCTGCAAAGCTGTTCTCCGCTTAGAGGCAGTTGTGAAATAATACTGGAGCAGCATATGGATGTGGGTCAGGGTATCTGGGATTGAATCTCAGCTCTGCTTCTCAATAGCTACCTGACCTTGGACAGCTCAGCTCATCTTTCTGAGACTTATTTTTTTCAAACTGTAAATTGATGATGATAATAATCTCCATTTTATAGGATTATGGTGAGAAGAAAATAAGCCACAGAATACATTCCCTGGCATGGCACTAGAACTCAATAAATGTTCACTGAGTAGGAACAGCATTTCTTTCTTTTATAACACCATGTATCCTCCTGCTCAATGCTTGTGTGTGTGTGCGCGCGTATGCGTACACACACGTACACGTACACACACACACACACACACACACACACACACTTCACTTGTTTGACAGTGGATAGAAGATTCTGCAATACCACACCTGGTTCAACTAGGAGACTTTTGGTTTCCACTTGATAATTATGGTAGCCTCATTAGTTTGCTCTAAGAGCCATGTGGAAAAACTTTCCAAGGATGTTTTCAGAGCAAGGTCAATTACTAATTCTGGTTCCAAAGTGAACAAAATTATATCCAGCTACAATACACGGTGAAAGTGAGTCACAAGAGCAGAAAGCACGGACAACACAAATTCAGCCCATTCCCAATCCAATAAAAGTCTTTTTTCATTAACTGCTACCCAACTCTATCAAAGAATACTTATTAGGCAATAAATGCACCTTAATCCATAACTCTTCAACCACAAAGAGCATTTTTTCCATCTTAATTAAATTAAGTTGGTTAGAAAAACCATGGAAACCAAAGTATCAAAGTGACGTTTAAGGATGACAAAGAATTAGTAGAGAATGATGGAATTATCGACTTTATTCACTGCTGAAGCCATCAATAAAATTGTGTTAAGTGAAATAAGTCAGAAAGAGAAAGACAAATACCATATGATCTCACTTATATGCGGAATCTAAAGAAAAGAATAAGTGAATGAACTAATCAGAGACAGTTTTGGAAACATGGAGGAAAAACAGAGGGTTGCTAGAGGGGCAGGGGGTGGGGATAAGGGGAAGGTGAGAGGTTTTGAAAAATAGTCGGTAACCACAAGATGGTCATGGGGGTTTGAAAATTTGGGGAACGTACAGAGGGATAGTGGATGGGGGGAGGGGGGTTCACACAGTGTGAGGGATATAAACGATAAACGTCTAAGTTTTGCTTTTTCTTGTGCACCTGAAATTAAAAAAAAAAAAATCTGAAAAAAATTTTAATTTCACTTTAAATTTTGAATCAGACATATAAGCATTTTTAAAATAAACATCAGTAAAAAGAAAAAATGTCTCTAAGACCCTGTTTAACAAACTAGGTATAAACCAACTATCATAAATGGGTAAGATTTACCCAAGTGCTCTAAAGACACTGAAGACACATGAGGGTAAAATTGTATTCTCCTTGGTCATTCGACTCTCCTTGGTCGAACTGTGAAACCTATCATTTCAAAAGACTACCATGTGCAAGTTGTGACAGGTGCAAAAATGAATCCATGAGGATTTCCCTGAAGTCCCGGGAGCTATAAATTGAGTAGGTCTTACTTTAGACATCACTTTTCATTCCTACCAACCTTCTATAACAGTTAAGAGAAAATGAACAGTTTACGTAAGGGAAAATGCCTAACCTACAATACATTTATTTCTTCAAGGCTTAAATCAGACAGTGAATAAGACAGAAGCAGGGGTATAAAACCATTCAGATTTTTGAAAACCATTCCTTTCTAAACAAAAGACATGTTACAAATCAATATTGGGATCAAGGAGATACTCAGTTAATGCTATCAATAAGGAGCTCCTGAAGATATAGATTAAGGTACCCTTTATGTAAAACAACAGAGTCAGGGATCTGTTTGGAATGTTCCATATGCTGTAGAACCCAAAAAATGTACACATGCCAATACAATCCAATTTCAAATAAAATTTTAGAGATTTCACTAGATCTTTAGGGGTTCAGCGATCAATGATTAAATATTTCTGCTTTCAAACTTGGGACTTACATTATTTAACATGTCTGCAACTACTGTAGAAAAGGTAGTACAGAGTGAATCCTCTATTATATGCATTCTTGAGGAAACAATATACAAAGCAAATGGAATTCATGGCACACCTCCTACAGAGGCAGAAATGAAAGCTATAGATAAGGAGTATCATGTCAGCAAATACATGACATTCTTGTACTATCTGCAAGGCATTTAGGCACATTCTAAACAATGTCTTAAAGGAATGTCCTGATATGCCACTGTGAAAAACAGTTTTGCCAGTGAAATGTTGAGAACCACCAGGAAAGGACACTAGAGAGGAGAAACAAAATCTGAAACTAAACATATGCTCTCCTTGTACAAAACTGTCCCACAACAGGCAAATGTGCGGAAGGGTGACAGTGCGAGAGAAGGTCTAATGGAAAGACAATGCAAACGATCAAGGGAAGACTATGTGCTTTAAAGTTCAGGAAAAATTAACCAATGATGGCTCCATATTGACTTCTGGGGTAAGTAAAGATATTTTGGGAAGCAGTCTTAACCTTTACACTTGATATCAAGAATAATGTACTTTTCTACATCATCTTTGAACCAATGTTAGTGATGTATTGAACCCAATACATCTGACACAAGACAGTAAGACTTGAAAACTGCCACTGCATGCGAAAGCTTCAAATAAAAGTGTACTAAAAAAATGCATAGCCAATAACCACCCATGAGTTGACTCTTATTTAACACCTGATAAGTAACTAAGTTCTAATGTTAACTATTCAGTTATGTTCTTAACTTACCTATCCATGAATAAAAATTAACTCTGGAGTTCCAAAATATCTTTTCCAACATTTGATTCTCTTTTCCCACTTATGGTTAATTGAGCTAAGTAAAGTTCTTCACTGCTGTAAGTTACTGTCATTAGCCCAAATTTAAGCTCACTTTACAAGTTCCTTATTAAGTACATTATTACCTCAGCAAACTGAAATAATGGTGACTTCTGACGCATTTCAGGGGATTCCGAAATATCAGGCCTGCAAGTGCCAGAGGATATCTGAAACAAAGAAACATGGTATGAAGCATCATAGGAAGAGTTTCTGGAATACAACTAAAGATAAACGCCATCTAAAATGTTCCTATTTGAGGAAAGAATGGTTTTGATTGCCCTGATTTTAGGCAATACTGTGACCAAAAAGTAGTTATATTTGGTAGTTTTATGTGAGGGGTCATCAAACTGCAAATAATGCCATAAATAGCAGGAGATGAGCAAGACAATGCATTTTAGAAAGTTAATATTCATCTAAGAGACATTTCTACAATGGATGCTCTTGGCTTTCTGCCACAAAATCGAAAGAATATATATTTCTTTCATGTTTTGGTTTCCCCAATATTTCATATCACCAGACTGTATGAAAACAAAACTAAAATCAAATTCTTCTTTTCTAGGGTTTTCATGTGCTTGTACACAAGCCCCAATCTTAGACAGGTTAATTTTACCTAAGAGAAGTTTCTTTACTATATGTTTTCTTTTGTACTATTTATCACGGTGGGTAAACATTTAAGGATCTAATATCTTCATTTTTGATCTTCATTATTAAGGCTAGTTACGAAAACATCACTGATTTTTTTCAAAGTTCTTGCTATTAATCAATTATCTTCTCAGAATACACATTTCTTCTTTACCTCAATGCTAAAACTGACTCATTTCTGCATTTGGATGACCTAATCACTTAGGGTAGCCAACTATAATTCAAAAATCATAGGCATCACAATGTTACAGAAGATTTCATTATTCTTCTGATCTAACCCTTTTTAACAATGAAGGAACTTAGCACGAGAGAGATAAATGTTAACATTCAATAATTTTCTCATTCTTTATTTTCATGGCACTTAGCACTGATCACCATAAGACATAAATATGTTTACTGTTCAGCTTCTCCCAGGGGATTTATTTAATGCAGAATCCTCATTACTGCCTGGGGACAATATATTCGACAAGTATTTGTTGAATGAACTAAATGAAAGTTGACAACAAATTTTGTGAATCCCAAATCAGTGTGTGCCCTTCCCCCTTTTCCTGAATGACAAGGTTAGGGAGTGTTAGGGGAAAAGTTATCTTTCCCTTTAGAGGAAAAATAGAAAGAAGTTAAAAATACTTTTCAATAACATTTCTGATAAGGAAATAATCCAAGTTCACTGCTGAAAATCTAAAAAAAAAACCCAAAAAACCCACAGCAGAAAAATCATCTATAACATTATTTCCTAAAGATAAGCACTGTTAATATTCCCTATGTACTCGTCCAGTTGTGTATGTAGATAATATTTTCAACATAAATGGAATATTGTACTACTTATACAATGACCTTTAAAAAAAAAACATTAATCTTCCTGTGTTATTAAACCGTTTCCAGTGTAATTTTAATAGCTGCTGGTGATTATATCAGATGGTTGAATCCAAAGGAAAGAGCTGACAGTCACTCAGGTTATATTCTTGAAAACAGTTTCTCACTGAATCTCTTCATTAGACACTGAAGATGTGCTACTCTGACAATGTCACCAACCACTGGGCAGGAGCAAGCATTTGAAATTTTAATTGTTACTTTTGAATTTGAAAAAGTAATGGTCACCTTCTTCTAGTGATAAGCTCCACAGAGGAGATGCAGAAGGCTTAATTAATTTGCCACCTGTGGTTTGGTTGCCAAAGCCTGACTGCCTCACTGGCACCTGACTATATGACAAGTTAAGTGCTAAATGGCCCAATAGTGTTTTTATTTGCTTCCCAAGGATTCGAAGCCAGGGAGACACAACATGCATTAAAAAGAGGGCCAACGAATCCCAAAATTACAGGCCACAAAAAAACTCCTTTATTAGAATGAATACTTGAACAAAATATATCTTGATATTGTAATATAGGAATAATGAAAAAAGTCAATACTTTCCTGGTTTATAAAGAAATCCTGTGTGTTTAGCCCCTAGGTATCTTGGTAAATAATCAAAATTTGATTTAAAATCAAGCCTAAGACTAAATGAAAATTATGAAGTGTCATTATAAAACTTTAATAATGTTGGTTGTCCACATGACAGAAATGTGTAAAAGATATTTGGAAGAAAATATATTATCATGTAAGGTAGCTACACTGCCTAAAGCCTATATAATATGCATTCTTATTTCGTATCACATGATGCATGAGAAATAGTTACCATTTATGAGGAGAAAAGTTATCCTATGGCTTCATTAGAGTTTATATTAACTATAAGAAGAAAAGTCAACTTTCTTTCAAGTGCCACTTATAGATTATTTGGCCATAACTATACAAGTCATAAAATTTTAAAGTTAAAAGCGACCCTCTGGAAATTGTTAGTTATGATGAATGGTCTTAAATAAAACTTGCTATTTGAGTGGAGAATTCAAATGTAAGTAGTTAGCAGGGTATTGGAATCCTGCACGTGGTGTCAATTGTTCGATGCAATCCAAGAAGTCTACGCACGTGTGCTCGTGCTCACCGTACACCTGGATGCACAGCAGAGGCACAATTAGTATCTGTTGACTGCCTCGATTCTCTGGGTCTGCAAATATGAGGAATCTCAATGACCTGGCCAGGAATCACACAACAAAGGCTGACCAAAGGTTGAAACAGCAGGAACTGAATCACTGAGCCTATTCATTTTACTCTAGTGGACAATGTCCTCTGTCAAAATCTAACTACTCTTACTTCAAAGCAGTGTGGATTTAGCATGTATCTTCAATGGGGTATAATGCAAACAGAATAAAATTAGGAGCCAGGAGAACTGGGTTACCACTAAGCTATATGGTTACTTGACTCTAGACCACAGCAAAACAGAAGCAGAATATGGGAAGGGGCCTAGACTGGGAGTGAGAAAAAGGAAGAAGGTAGAGAAAGAAACAGTACCGGCAGCAAGAGGACACAGGAAGGAGGGAAAGGCCATAAAGAACAGACACCAATGTTTTACAAAGCATTGTACTCTATCTGAAACAAATTAAAGAAGGGAAAATAGCCCTAAATTTCTCCTGAAGGCATCAGTTCATTGCAGTAATTAACATTTATAACTCTGATTCTAAGTTGTCCAGATAATAATTATAAAATATATTCTTTATTAAAAGGCAGAAATGCATGTGGTAACATGCTAGGCACATTTCCATCTAAAATCTCAAAATGTAAAAGTGCTTCTATGACATGGAAAATGTACATATGCAGAATTCATTGAGTGTTTTATAAATAAGGAATCTAATGCTAGTGTGAATATCTGTGCATACACACATTTGGTAAAGAAATCTGGGATTATATCCACATAAAAGGAAGAGATTATGTCCATACAAAGAGTCAAAGATATTTGTTCATTAATTAAGAGTAAAGAAAAGACACCGAATAAGCAGACGGTTAAATAAAGGGAGAAAAAAACCCCCCGAGAAGCTGCTTCTAGAAATAGTCTGAAATAATCCATAAAGCCACTAGGTGTAGCTATACGCCCAAGAAAGAAGTCCTCTAAAGAGATCAAAAGCAGTTTCGTTAACCACATATTCAACTTCCCTTAAATCCAATCTTCCCTTTGATTTAGCTATAATTCACAATAACCACGGAAGAGGAATGATTAGTATAATTAAGGATTATGATGAGGTAGTATTTTTTCCCCACAGTTGCAATTCTGATTGTGAAAACTGTAGATATAGAAACGAGATCCAGGTCTGATACAAAACAAAATCACACCAGCCAGACGCACCGCAAGTGCTTTGCAAAGCTAGGATTAGCAAGAGCCAGTTCTGACTTCACAGGGCACAAGACCACAGCCACGCACAGCTGGATTGTGATGAACACACAGGCAACAAAAGCGGTAGGTGCACTGGTTGTATCTGAACTACATATCGCTGCCGTCGGTAACTCAAATATTTACTGATTACTCACGCCAGTAAATATTCAGTAATCAGCTATTAGAGGCCAGCCACTGACTACTGCTTTCATACTTACATTCCACTTGTATGCACTTTAAGCTGGGGAATAAAATGAGAGTAAAGGAATGTGTTTGGCCCTTAAATTGCTGGCACTTCAAATGCAGGTGACAACTACACATATAAGAATGTACGTGCATAATGGTGGAATATAACAAGGCTATGGACGGTCAGAGAAGCAGCCTTTGCTCTTTCTGGGAAGAAGTTAAGATAAGTAACATCTAAGAAAGCCCTAGAAGGACCTAGAAGGAACACCGTAATTGAAGAAATGATGTGGTAAGCTCAGGAGGGAAAGTATGGAGGCAAGTGCCCTATGTGTTTGAGAAACAGTGAGTTTCCCAGTGTGGCTTAAGATGAAGACGCTTGGGAGTGTAATGGGAGATGAACTGGACTGAGACAAATATGAATTCTATGTTAAGTTTGTAAAGTCAGCTGACAGTAATGAGGAGCCAGCCAAGGTTTTTAGTCAGAGGAGTGCCATATGGAGTTAGGTAACTGTGTCCAGGGAATGCAGGTGACTTTGGCTGGGGAGTGGCTGGAGGTAGGAGGCCAATTAAAAGGTTAAGGAAACAAAAGAGCTGAGATGTGGGGCCCTGTTAAACCAGAGACAGTATTTGTGAGGCCTCAGGAATAGTCTGGAAGTATGTCAGGGCTGAGGAAAAGGGGTCAGACAATGCCAGTGTTTCTAAGGTGGGTTAAAGCCTTGAGTTCTCAGTGAAAGGGGGAATTTGAAAGAAGGAAGAAAGTTTAGGCAGGGGTGGGGAGTGGGGTTGTCTGCCTGGGAGGAGAGGGTTTGTGGGTAGAGGTTTCCATTTCAGAGTTCAAGTGTAAAGATCTTGTGTCCAAGGACCGGTGATCCGATTCTCACCCTCATCCTGACGCTGCCATTCCCACAATCTGTGGGAATTGCCAGGTATGCTTCTGTAACACAGTACCTAAATGATCATTTAATTTTCATTTAATGTGAGATGTTAAATGAAGCTCTGAAATGGACTTGATCGTAAACACAGGTGAATTAAATAAAAGCACATTACATCCAAGTTAGTCCTTCAACATGTTTTTAAGGACTAAAATGAAGCCACTCTTCACTAAACCTCAGTTAGGTTAAGGGGAACCTGAGTAGTACAGCACTGCACTTGGCTGCCTGACCCCAGCCAGGACTGAGCTACAGCTCAGAAGACTACTGGGCTACCCCGGGGAGCATAACCTAATAACATGGCAAAGAACTGAGCCTCCCCAAATTAGATACAGGTCAAGTCATCTGGCTAAAAGGAAAAATAAGTCCTGGTTTTCCTCAGGGCACCAGGGCTACCAGGCTATTAACTTCGTGCCGTGGGTCAAGTTCTCCCATTATTATAAGATAGGTGGCAGAGCACTAGTATGGAAGCACTAGTACAGACTCCAGGCCACTTCTACAAACCGCTACCCCTTCCCACCATCTCTAGGAGACTGAGGAGCTCATGCAAGGTCATCACTGCCTAGAGCAATGCAGCCTGGGAACTCAGCCAGGATAGGTGCGTCATCACGTTAGGGAAAAGGACCTGATTCTGTAGGTTTTGAACTCCACTGCTGACAGATGGAAGAGGCTGAGCTGGACGGGCAGTTCCAGCCCAAAGGGATAGTGAACATTTATGTAAAAAATGGACATCTTCACCCGGAAAGAGAGAAAGTTCAAAGAGCCCATTTGCTGTTTAATGTAAAATTTAAATATGCGCATTTCCTCACAAAGTACATTTAGAAGCTATAAAACTTTTTAAGAAAGGAATAAAAACTTTGAGGGGATGGGGCAAAGAGTCAGAATGTTTGGAATTCAATGGATTCTAGCATCCTGAAGTAGTCTAACAAGGGTACATATCAGACTAGCCCAAATGTACCCAAAGATACATTATCTGGAAAATTATTTTCAGAAATTATACTAATGGTGAAAACTTTCAATGTTATCTAAATCTGTATTTATTTTAAATGTAACACTCAACTGTATTTAAAACATGGACTAATCACTTATTCATTTAACAAGTATTGGTATAACTACCTTTTCTGTATCCAGATTTCACCTATCTCATCATTTAATGGAAAATATACGGGTTTAAATCCTAGTATTAGGACTTCCTCACTCTATGACCTTGGAGAGGCTATTTAATCTCTCTGGCCTAGTTTTGTCATTTATGAAATGGTGATAATAAACTAACCTCACAGGGTCCACGGGAGGACAAAATGGGATCATCAATGTAAGTGCTTAGCACAGTGCCTGGCCCCCAGAAAGCACCCACGATATGCCCCTGTAAGGTAAGAGTGTAGCACAGGACTCCACTGAGTTGAGGCCAGGTGTGTGGGGGATGAATCAGAAAGGCCCCTGTAGGCTATGACGAGACTGATACTAGTTCTCCTCTTCCTGGGTTCAAATCCCAGTTCTGTCACTTCATTAGCAGCCCAATCTTGAGCATGTTATTTAACCCTTCTCTGCCTCTGTTTTCTCACCTTATGGTTTGATATTTACTTATAAGGGAAATACGACTCAACTCATAGGGTTGTTATGAGGATCAAGGGCTACTCTTAGATAATGCACTTGAGAACAGGGCCCAGAATGGAGGAGGTGCTCAATAAATGTTCGTTGTTGTAACTATCTATACTGCAAGCAAGTGGGGAGCTCTGCAATTTCAATCCTGTCATTAGGCCTAACCTCAAGTTGCTTAAAGTTTTCTGGATGAGTCAAGACTTACACAATGAGAAAAAATATAAACATACTTCCATTAGCGAATTTATTATAAAGAACACAACTATGTAAATATAATCGAGTGCTGTAATATATAACCTTGACAGTAAGAGCTATGAGGCCAATCAAATATGGCTCAAAAAATCCAATTTGGCTCAGAAATCAGGAAGGGCTTCCTGAAGGAGGTAGAGATTGATATTACAAATCAAATATATTATTTTTAAATTTCAGTCATACAGAAATGTGGATACATAAACTATTTTATTTTTAAATAAGCAGATGGTGATCAACAAATGAAAAATCAACGGGATTCCCTTTGAAGCCAGAAGTATCATGTATTGCTATCTACCTCTAAAAACCTTAATCGTAAGACACCCTCAGCTCCATGAGGGCCGAGACTTGTTTCTGGTTTGTTCCCTGATGTGGAGATAATAAATACTTGCCATGTGAATGAATGTGTAAAAACATGGCACTCTTCCTGCTCCACTCAATTTTTACACATGGCCGTCAACATCCCTAATGGAGGTGTGCCATCATTTGCTAGCATCTTCTCTACGAACTGTGATGCTACCTCTACTAAAGTCATACTTCCTATATTGGTTTCTCCCATGGATTAAAAAGTTGTCTCCTTCTTGAGCACCTGATGAAAAAGAGAGTCAATTACAACTGTAATTTCCTGCACGTTTTCAATGGACAGGAACTGAGTGTGCGCGCACGCAAGTGCATGCACACACTGCTGGTAAAGCATACTGTAGCCTGTAGGAGTAAGCCTGATATCATGTAAGCTTGCAACCTAAGTCTGAAACGCCTAGAATAATTTATGGTAATAATACATGGTACCTACAAGAATGCTTTTCAGGATAGTTAAAAATACCTTACAGGTTTTATTTAATTAATCTTCACAGATATCGTGGGAGTTAAAGGCAAGTGAGCATAATTATTAGCTCCATTTTACAGGAAGGAAAGCGAAGAAAAAAGTGGCCTGATCATAACTTTAGTGGCATATCTCTTGGTTCCCACAAAAGAATAAGACATTCTAAAATCACAGACACAAGGTCTAATGCACTTCCCATACATTTAAAAGTTTGCTATTAGCCAATTTAACTAAACTGATGCCTTCAAAACTTTTCACTGATTACTTGATTACTCTGCCTTACTTTTCCTATTTTCCACCATTCCCCAAACCATCCCTTCTTAGGGCCAATCCTAAATGTTGTCCTTTCCAAAATTAATCCAAGCTGTTCTGTATATTATGTGTTGAATAATCTTCCCTTTCACAAACTCTGAATTATATCACTCCCAGCCTTTTAAAATTTTAATTTAGTTTTACATTTTTATTAAAGTAAAAAACATAACAATATAGAAGATTTTCAGTCCTGGAGATTACCTCTAGAAATTCTAGATCAAATAACGGCTCTCTGCAGCCCACTGCTAGCCTATGTTCGGCTGGCACTTCTATTTTATTTCATTGTCTGGACAACTTCCGTTTGATTTCGGAATTAAATAGGTTTGCTAAAATCTCATCTCCATTGGGAACACTCCTTTCCATTTCCTTCACTATTATCGGGTTCTTTCCTAATGAGACATCTATGCTTACACTGCATTTCACCCGGTGTCAGTAGAAACAAGCTTCGCCGGTTATTTCGAGCCAGGGATCACTCCGTTAGGCCTGTCTTGCTCAATCTATCTATTTTGCTTCCTCAATGCATACATTCTTTAATGACAAACATTGGCTTTAAAAAGTATCCCAAATATTTAATGCATTTCAATGTACTTGGGTATACAGGAAATACAGGGCTGATCATTTATGTGAAAAAAAAAAAAAAGAGAATCAAAATCAACTGCAAATGCAAATTTCATCCCTTTTACTCATAAGAAACACAAAGTTACCATAATTGAGACCACAGAACCAAGTTTGGCTCAGTAACAGAAGCATATAAAAATGTTAACCTAAAAGTGCCACAACTCTATTATAGCAGACTCCGAGTTAATCAGAAGACCATGGAAAAAAGGAGAAAATGCAAACATTTTGTTTGCTATTATTTGTCCACTGATAATCTCAAGAACCTATAATTTCTCTCTAAAAATTTAAAAGGACTTTAGGTAGATCTAGGAAATAGCACAGGCCAAAGAAGCTTTTAACCTGGAATGTTATTATTTCAGTTACAGCAAGACTCTGTACCTTCTAGAATTAAAAAACAAAACAAAACAAAAAAACTGGTACTTTCCATATTAAAAAAAATAAGACTTTTGAGGACTTTTTTCTATGTGGTTAGGTTTCAGATGAAAGAACAAAGGAAAATCTCCTCTCTTTGAGAATAATATATAAGAAGGAGAATTATGCCATGGCATTTAAAAAGCCATTATGATTAGACCATTTCTGTGGCAGAATTTTTGTAAAATGTCACTTTTGACTGGTCCTACCTAACAGTATAAACAGACTTTACCATAACTTTTCCAAATGTCAGAAGCATAAAATTTCTGTAGCTCTCTGTTTATCTAATTATTCTGCTAGTTTTTCTTAGAAAAATTTAAGTACATATTTACTGTATTTGTCTCAGGTTCATCATCTGCCCATGTAGATAAGTCCCATTCTATGACCATGTCTACGTACTGGGAATGTGACTTTGAACAGGAAATCCGATGCTAAATGTAGTCTATTGATACCTATGGCATGAACTCTCTATATTTAGAGACAGCATTATTTTATACAACTGTCACTGCTTTATCAATTTACTATCTCAAGATTATTTTCAATAACGACCTTAATAGCTCTGATATGAGAAGTAGGGATGATGAAGAAAAAGTTGTATTCTTTTTCTTAAACAAGTCTGGTTTTAATTTACATTGTCAAAAGCTAACTTCATTTTGATAAACACCTCAAACATCCTTCCCAAAATGGTAACAAAGTGACCGTGAATGGCTGTTGAATTTTTCCTAATAAAAGCAGCAGTTGTTCAAAATGATTTATGCTAAATATTATAATAGAATATCTATCCAGGTACTCTCCCAAGGATCTTTCTTACTAACCACCTTAGTTTATGTTGTATTTCCATTCCTCACTTCCCCTATCACATGATTGCACTGAATATATGATATCTTGTCACTTCATCAAATACTTCCTTTTCTAAAGCAACAAGAAATAAATCATTTGTAAGTGCAAGTACATATAAAAAAGTTGTATTCTTTAGAAGTGATTCTTAAAGACCTAACTGCTGGCAATTTGTTCCTTATCAGATTCCCTTCTCCTATATGATTAACTTCTTTAAGCCATTGAGCTTTCTTTGTTTCTTTAGCTTGAGATTCTCAAAATGGTCCCCTGTCATCAGAAGTGGGGAGAGAACTTCTCACTGAAAAAGGCCCAAGTTGAACTTTAAGGGGGGTAAAAAAAAGCATTCTTTTGTTTGACTAGCATTTTCATCTGTCTGTAAGTTCTATAGACGTTTATTGGTTTACATTTGTTCCTGAAAGTTCAAAAGAATGCTAATAGATGTTGGGAAGAAAAACATCATTATAATCTAATCTGTTTGAAAAGAGAATGCTGACTTTCATAATACAAGTGCAGTGCATTGTTGGAAATCATGAGTCAGATTGTGTTGAAAGGTCAAGTGTGCATTATTATTCCAACATTCACCTTTCAGAACATGCTTGGGATACTCTACACCCAAGTGAGAGTTAGTCTGACTATTATTAGGTAGCTGCCATGTGTTAGAAAGTAAAATGATGCCCGAGAATGCAGTTATGTTAGGAGGTATAAACATGCTGAATAATGAGTATACAAAGGCACACAGTGACATGTTGACTTTTTTTCAGCTAAAGATTAGTACAATGTAAATAACTACTGTGTTTCCCTGAAAATAAGACCTAACTGGAAAATAAGCCATAGCATGATTTTTCAGGATGACATCATCTGAACATAAGCCCTAATGCGTCTTTTGGAACAAAAATTAATACAAGACCTGGTCTTATTTTTGGGGAAACACGGTACCAGTCCACCAACTTACACACTGTTTGGTCCACTGAACTAAATGGAATCAAAATACTTAAGTTAAATTGGACACGTGGTCAACTACTATAGATCTCAAATGTAAACTATATACAGCAAAGGCCTTTTGTGATGTGAATTTCTTATACAGTAGATTCTAAAATTATTATTTATTTAAACAGGCTTCAACTGTAATTTGCACGGCACACTCACGATTTAAAACAAATAAAGGAAAAAAAGTCATATATATGTATATATAAAATCTGCAATAAAACTCAGCTGACTGCTATTTTGCCCTAAACAGTGACTGTGGTTGGAGATGGAAAAACTTCCATTTCAGGTACGTAACTGTGGTAAAATAACATGACCTGCAGGTTAATTCATCTGGTCTCTGTTAAATGGGTCTGGAAAATAGAAGAATTCCACAAATGTAAACTATGCATGGTTAACTGCTACTACCTGCCCATCAAAACCATACCTAAAAATGCTTCGCTAAAGCGGACTGACAACTACAGAAGGGAATACAAAAATCCTGAAACCAAGGTCATGAGGGCCTGGGTCTTTTTCATTTTCCATTTTAAAGAATAAAACAATCTTGGATTGCCATGTTTCCTGATTTTCTAAAATAGGAGTTTGTATTTATTCAGGTACCAAAGAAACTGAGAGTTTCATACTTTTTTAACTCTCATCTTTTCACTAGCAAGTTTAAATGAGAACATTACAAAGTAGGGAATGTTACGAATAGAGATGAATGAATTATAGGACATTACACAGCCATGGCAAATGCTAATTGTCTGTACATTGCCATTTCTTACTCCTCGGCTCATGGAACCTCAAAATCTGCACCTAACTTGTGTTTGTGTCCTCTTGGGCTTATTTATACCACTTCTGTTACCCTGAAGGCACAATATAATGCACATATAGATCTTAATGAAAACAATAAACGTCAAGTTTGTTCATGAGCTGTAAACAGTGAAACTGCAGAACTAACACTGTGAACAGAATACAAATGTTTGTGCTCTCGACCCCCAGCATGAGGAGAGTGAAGAAGGATGAGGGACTGGCTTACCTCTGAGGTGCCAAGAGCATGTTCTCCAGCTAAAAGCAGCATGCTCAGGCCTCCCATTTGAGTAGGATCTAAATAAAACAAATAATCATCAATTTACAACCATGAAGTATGGATAATCCACACAGAGACCAAAAAAACAATACTCACAAAGACTAGCAATTAGAAATGCAAGAGAACCACATATAACTTTTTCTAGAAAACTTTCAAAACTCTTTATGTAGCAATAATCTGGCATATGTGCACTTCGTATCATACGTTTGTCAGCCTTTTAAATACCACTGTTGTCCCTATGCCAGTGTAATCTGTTCTTCAATACCAGATGTTTATAATATGCGTTATCTCCTACTGTGATGCTTCTGTCCTTACTGCATGGAGATTTTAGATGGATTATCTTTTCAAACAAAGAGTGCTTATGTTTGTCTTCTAAGACATCTGAGATTATTATTCCCAAATTGTTATTTCTGCCACGTGAAATCAGGGCTGATAAAAAGAGCCAGGCTACCAGAGGAACTAGAGAACAGAGAAATTTTCCAAAATCTAGTGGGCTTTGTTTGAATAATCTTCCTTTAAAATTTTCAAAAACAAATTGAGCCTATCCTAGTGCATATAGGTCTTCAATAAACGTGTTTTTAATTTTAGGAATCTCTGTACATACTGTTGCCTAAAGACATTTAGGAGTTTCTTTTCTTTTCCTTTTTTCATTTTTGTTTAAAGCTTTGCCCTTAAGTATATCTTTATATACAATCTATCTCGAGAATGCTGAAGCAACTGACCACACCTTATACAGTCAAATTTATAAAAAAATTGAAAAAAGAATCTGAGGTAGTTAAAAATAAAGAGGTTATGAAAGAGGAAAATATGTCACCAAACGATCAGGTGGTCAAGAAACAGCTCAATGTTAAAAGATAGTCACATAGAAGACACACATACAGAACTCACAGGAACAATGTGATTTGATGAAACAAGACTCTTTGTTGTTAAGATTCCATCCTTAATTAAACATTCAAGTTAAAACCTATTGTGGCTGTTAAAACTGACACCTAAAACTATTTAAAAACAAAAATCAGGAGGGGGGAATGAATTTAGCAGAAAGTAAAAGTTTAACTTGGCTATTTGGGCAGCTTAACACTATTGTAGCTGTCATTTTAGAGGTCAGGCGGATTGGATGATCACTTTTCTTAAAATTTTTCCCCCTTTCTTTTGCCTCCTCCCCTCCCCACTCTGGTTCAAGCCATTGTTTCTCAGTCTAGTTGTGTAGGACACAGTTCCCTGGCCCATGCTGGTTTTATGAGCCTTGCGCTCCACCTAGGCTGAGGCAATAGGTCACCGGTCATCAGTCGGCCACTCACAGCAGCTCAGGGCAGCTCTCGCCGGCTGCCGGCCACTCACGCTGGCACCGGCTGCTCATGGCAGCACATGGTAGCCCACAGCAGCCCACGGCAGCTCATGCCAACCTCCGGCTGCTCACGGCAGCCCAGCCCCAGGGAGAGCTGTTGTTCACAATCTTAGCTGTAAAGGGCGCAGCCCACTAGCCCATGTGGGAACCAAACCGGTGACCTCAGTGTTACAAGCACAGCACTCCAACCACCTGAGCCACCGAGCCTGCCCTCACTTTTCAATGAAGACAAAAATGTGTTCGTTCCAATTATAAACTAAAATAGGAACACACTTATATAATAATTTTATTTACGTTATATACCAATGTGACTTTGCAAGAAATTTGCTGTATAACTACTAAAACACAAACCAAGAAATTACCATCAACCTTTATATTAATTTATATTTATACAGTGTTATTTAGAAATATCAAAAATACATAAAGAGATATATAAAGAGCATGCTTTCCTTTCACCAACAGGGCTTATGCTAAATTAAATTTTACACAGCTTTCCTTTCTTGGAAATCATACATCTGAGTGCTTTGAGGTTACTCAAAACAGCAAAAGGTCATGTGACAGGACTATGGGGAAAACAAAACAAAAAATGAGATTCCATGTTGAGGAAAAGCATAAACTGGCCTCTAAAAGCCCTACAGTATCCCCTAGATTCAAAGAGCTAGGCATCATGTTTTAATCAAAAGCAAATTAATTTTCTTTCATTGTACTGAAAAGCAACATAACTAGAAGTATCAGACCAATGTTATACACTTATGCACTATCTTAGCAGGGCTCTGATCATGGATTTCCAACATCCACAGCAGGTCCTTATATAATGAGATAAATGCAAGGAAACTGTTTTGTACTTTCCTGTATTTGGCTTTGAAGAACATGGCTTTTAAGAGCTGACCTGTAAATATCTTGGTCGAAGTCTAAGTTCCATTTTCAATTTAAGTACAAAAGGTAGATTAATAAACTGTCAGAAACAGTGCTACAAACAGACGTCTTTCATAGCTTTCTATAGTTAAAATGTAATTATTTTTGGTTTGTGAAGAGCCATTCTATGCAAAAAAAACCTACACAGACTGACCTAGATTTAGAATTGGGAGAAAAAGCAGTGGAAGATAAATGATAATCAAAGGAATTCAGTTAGAAGCCAATCATCCATATATTCTTTTTTGGTCTTGATAATGAAATATTTTATGAAACACTCCAACTAACATAATCTGGTAAATCCAGGAGCTCACCAAGACTACCAGCAAGTGGTTAGAAGTAAAATTATACAAAATAACAGCTAAAACAAAGATAGATCTCTCTTTTGATTCTTCTGGAATATGCAAAAGCATCAGTTTGGTAGCTCACCTAAAATTAACTATACTACAAATTAACTATACTAGGTAACAATTGAAGACTTTGTTCTCCCAGAATGCCACCATTATATTAGACTGCATTTCTTAGGTTTATATATGACACCACTACATACTTTTTTATACTATGAATCACACACTGAACTATTAAATCTCATTAGGCCTACTGGCCCTTAAAAAAAATGAAGCATCATCACAATATTGTTCAAGCTTTCCATATTACCAATGATTCGATGCTCTCATTTTGAAGAAAATTTGCTTGTAATAATGAAATAGGAACCTTACAGCTCAACATCAACTTCACTCTTCCACCCTGCCCAATCTCTCCATTTCATCCTGGGAAATTCCTCTCCTGATTACGGCATTGCAATAGTCAGGGAAGACAGAGCCACTTACAAGGTGAATATAAACACTTTATTTCATGGTTATAAATATTTTAGCATTCCTTACTACCCCAAGAGTATTAGAGGTGCCATAACAAATGGGACCTCCTGGAATTTGCAATGGGCTTGGTCCATATAGGAATGGGGGCAGGAGAAGGGGTAGGATGGGAATTCCCTCTAAGAAACAGATGTCAGGATCCATCTCAGGTTTGGGATGGAGTTGTTCATATTCTTGCCCTCGCTGTTGCAGATCCTCAGATGACCTACATAACTGTATTTTTCTTAAATATGCATGATAACTAAGGTGTTTTACTGGGATAGCTTAATAGTGTGTACGTGTGTAAGCTATTTGGTTACCTTGTAAAATTCCCTGAGCTTCTGACGTTCTCCACACTACTGCCTGCTTTTCCAGAATGTCAATGTCAGAAATTGGTCTATCCACCTTTTTTTAATTATATATACTCATTCAATGTATGCCATGTTCCAAAGCTTTAAGGTATACTTGCCATTATTTCCTTTTGGTCACATATTTTGCTTCTCTCTCTCTCTGTATTATTTGATAAAAGTACTGCTGAAATGCATTGCCCTGTCTGTCCTTAAAGAACAGGCAGAAATAGTGTCTCAACTCACCGGCCATTCCAAAGTTAAGCTGAGGCATTTCTTCAGTCTTTGCTTTCTTGGGGCTTGGCAAGTCTCGTGAAGAGTCAGATGGGAAGGCCCATAGTTTCTTTCGTGGATTGACAGAGGGTGTTGGGGATTTCACAGGCTTGTTTGTGGTAGGACACCATTTGTAGCCAGGATTTGCTTTCATAAATGCATCTTTATACTATAAATAAAGAATAGATAACAGATTTTAATTAACACACAGATTGAAAAAAGTTCTAATTGCCTTCACGTCAGCCCAACCATGTAGATAATGAATGAAGAAAGACATTTTCGGTAACTTCAGTGGCTTTTCTTGTAGAAGAATGACAATGTCAGCACAGGGCTTCAGAGACAGGACATGAATTTATCTACTAAAAGTTCCTTTGTGGGATGAGGGTACAAAGGCAGCAAACTTTTTATCTTTTAACCCTCAATTGTTTTCAGTATCCAAAAAGCTGTCTGACCTTGGTGGAGAGAGGGAGTTATTTGTCATAGATAGAGGCAAGGGCTTTGAAGACCAAAAAACCAGAGTTCAAACCCTAGCACTTCCATTTGGGGCTACGGTGACCAAAGATAGAGACCAAGAATTGAGAATGTAAGAGTCTGGGCCTCAGCCTTCAGTTTTTGCCTTCATAGAGTGAGAACAACAGCCAAATAAATGCCTGGGGTTACTGTAAACAGTGGCAGCGTGGCACCTATTTCAAAGTAGGTATCAGGTACACAAAACAAAGTGTGACTTCATACCAAGGCCAGTAATCAGGTTCTGCTCACTGCTTAATTTGGTAAGTACAGTAAAAATTAAATCTGTGCTTTGATGTACTAGTAAGGCAAATGCAGGCAAACTTAACAGTAAAGAAATCAGTTGTGGGATAAATGAATCAAGATGGAGACTAGGAGAAGGGGAACAAGGGAGGGCAGAGTGATGAATAACTTTTCAGTTGTCTGGAGATGCAGGGCTATGTCGAGGCTCAGAGTCCGGTGACCTGGGTTCAAAACTCATCTATGCTATTAGCTAGTTGTGGACATTAAGCAAGTTGTTCACCTTTTCTCAGCCTCAGTTTCTCTATCTATACAATATAACTGCACCTGCCAACATCCCAGGGTTCTGTAATGAGCACATGAAATCACCAACATGCATGTATGTGTTAAGAACTGTAACGTGCGATGTTGCAATTAATCTATCACAGACGTTATGTCTTTATTTGGAGGTTTCAGTCTTCACTGACAATATTTTCCCTTCTCCTTTATCTTTCTGTGGCTTTGTCCTATAGCCATTTCTCCCAACTCTGCCACTTCATCCCCTTTTCCTGACAAAATAAATAAATAATATTTATTGCTATTCATTATATATTGCCAAAAGTTATGTCATATGATAAATTGTATTTTCCATGTATTCTTCAACTATTATGTTATTACTGCTGGATACTCTAGTAATACAATTCTTTCTATCCTGTGAGCTTGCCTTTTAAAACAGTTACTTTGTGTTTGAAATTAACTAAGTATAAGCTCCAAACAGCTTTTTATTTACCCCAGTAGGAAAAAAGGTTCCTTTATCCTTGGTGTAAAGAAAGTATATGTAATCCAAATAACAAACCTTTCCCAGCACTTCACTTTACATCATATAAATGAAAATGGTACTGTAGATAATGTAATGTTAATAGTCAATGGTTTAGAATTATCCCCTAGTTACCTTAACTCAAATTTTCTAAATAACCTTTTTTTAAAAAAACTAAAAGCTGTACATCTGCATATTGATACATAGCTACATTTAGAGGAAAGTAAGCATAAAAAACTGTAAGACGGTTCTACTTTTCTTACAAAAAATGGGACACAAGGCCAGAGCCAAACTAGAATCACACAGCAGAATATATCTGCTGATATCAAATGTGACCGAAGAGACACCCTAGCCTACATGTGCATGGAGGAGGGATTTACATGTTAAGTTGAGGCAGACAAATAGTCTTGCCTGCCGTCTGGAGGTGGAAAGTGACAAATGGCAGGGTGAGGTGAAAATGGAAGCAGCAGACACATGCATCATTATTGTGTTCCAGTAAAAGGCACATAGGCTGGGTTTGTCAGATGAACAGTCATTTGGACAAAGGTCACCACTCCATAAAGTGACGAAAGACTTACAAACAAATTAATTAACATATTTGTCATGAGAATAAAAGGGGGTAGTTTTATAAGAAGTTCCAGTTGTAAAAGATGCTGGCCAGATGTCCCTAGCACTCGCTTTCTGCTGCTGCTTAGGCATCTCCTTCCTCCCTTGCAATGTTGATCTGCTAGGTAAGTTCTCTCCCATTAAGATATCACATCCTTTGCTAGGAGTCATTTAGGAATTTGCTTGGTGAAAATCAATACGTGTAGTGAAAATGAATGTACTGTCATCCTTATGAATGAGTTATTACCAGCATCAACTAATTTTAAAGTACTGATGATACTAACCAAGCCCAGCTTAAACTAACTTATAATGTGGAGCTGTGCTGGTAACAACATAAAGCAGTGACAATCCCTGACCAGAACATTTCTTTCTCTTGCTTATATTCCACCTCCCCATCTCCATCTCAGTCCTCTGTCAGCGTGGATTAGATGGCAGATACTGGGGATGAAGAGTATAAATTGGAATCTCTGCCTTCAAATTCATTACAATCCACAATCAGCCACATAAATATATTACTTCTTTTTATAGATGGTCCATGAAAGCCTTCCCCTGACTCAGGCATGAAAAATGGTTTTGCAAAGAGTCTAAAAAGGGAATCTATCGATGGGTTGAAGATCAAAGGGCAAGAAAAAGGCCTGGAGTGCATGGGGTTTTATGGAAAATGGTAACTGAGAAATCACAATGAGGGTCAATATGCTGTCACAGTATCACAATATTAACCTTGCAGAATCTTAAACTCGACTGATGATCAATACCAAGACAATATTCATTAGCTCCATCAAGTATATGTTGAGCAAAAGATTTAAGAATGTGGGAGCTAGAGAAAAGAACACCATACAGCCTTTGTCTTGAAGGAGTTTACAGCTTCGATGGAGATGCCATTAAATTCATGTAAAGACACACAGGTCAACACAAGCAATGTACGACCAACCCCAAGCGAGGGCAGAGGCAGGAAGAGCCTCAGGGTGTGAGGATGTCTATCTGTCCTTGGAAATGGGCCCCTCACCAGTTACTTGCTGTGATTCAGCCGTGAGAGACAACAGAAAGGCTTAGTTATTTGTGATGAGGTTGTTAGGGAAGGGATTACAGAGAAGGCTGAGGACAGGAGCAATGAGGGAAGACTGTATATAGTAGAAAGCAAATGGTGTGAGTGAAAACTGTGTGGGCAAAAATCCATTATGACAGGATTGAAAGGGCCAAAGAGATAGGCCCCACCCATCCGCATCCTCAGGGCAGGACTGTTCAAGCTGGGGGTGGGCGGGGAAGCTCATTACCCACTGAGAACACCAATCATGGGGGCAACCGGTCTTATCTTGTAACTAAAATACTGATCTTCAAAACTTCCCATTGAAATGAAATTCACCTCATGGCTTCCAAGTTTTTTCTCCAAATCTACAATCCATTAGACAACCTAAGTGAATCTACTTCACAGACACAGTTACAGACTTACACAAGGTGCTCAGTAAATACTGGCTCCCTCTTCTCCTCCCCCACCCACCACATTTCATTACCAATAGTAATCAATCATTGTTCTTCAGTAATGGTATCAAATACATACCCTCTGTCACAGTATTTTGCCTGCTTCATACATGACAAAGGCATGGTTATATACCAGTAGACATTACTTTACTATGATAATCTTTTAAAAATTGAGTCTCATCGTTACTTTTCCAGATCATTTATAAGAATGGAAATTTGATCTTAAAAAGCACCTTAATGGTAATGAAAGATACACTGAATAATGGTTCTCCAATTGTTTGTTTTAATGGGGGCAGGGATGTGCCATCTAAAAGTCCAGAGTATTTCTAACTAATATCATTGTCTAGATCTTCTCAACAGAGAGAAAGGGAAGGGTGATCCTGGTGAGGTTTAGTAATACGGAAACCTGGGAGTGTCGATAAGATAAAGACAGATAATTCTGGTGCAAATATGTGAAATGTTAATCATAAAATAAAATCGACTAGAATTTGGAGGAGATATTACACAGGAAATTATCTGATATTTTAAAAAGAGATATAACACATTTCAAAATTTTGTAACTCTGCAGGGAAGTGAATGAACGAACGCGTAACATCATAAATTGAGACAGCTGTACGTCTTCTCAGTGGCAGGCAGAAAGCACATTATACGAGGGTGAAAGAGGAAAGGTCAAGTCTGAGAACCCAGCTCTCCTACTGCTAACTTGCTTCCTTGGATAAGTCACTTAACTTTTCTGGGCCTCAGTATCCTTCACTTTAGCTTTTGCAAAATAATACCTACCTCATGGGATTAATCTGAGGTTTAAGTAAATTAAATGTTTATAAAAGGACCCTGGACAAAATAGAGCAATATTCAAAAATGGATTGTTATTGCTTCCAAGATAAACACTTAAATATTTTTTAAAATACAGTAAAAGTCCTGATGTCTAAAACACAGGAACACGAAAGGTCTCAGAACAAGGAAATGTGTGAAACACGAAGTCCAAATATTTGGTTTTACTATCAAATCCCTGCAAAGTGGTGGGGTCCCTAAGTAAGCTCCCTAGCAGGCGGTCACAGTCAGAAATGAGAGCCTGTGAACAGCCGCAACACTGCACCATCACACACAGGGCTGGATTTACGAAAGCAACCTGGGTTATAGCTTTAGGATAGTATTTTTAAATGACTTATAACCAATGATTGCTCTAATGAGATTCATCAGAGAACATGAAACCCTCCTTCAATCATTTTTTTCAACAATGCAAATTAGTACTGGGCAACAATTCAAGAAACAGAAAACAAATCCCCAAACAGGTGATTCTCTCATCAGATGCACTAATAGAAGATAAGCAGGAGCAAGGAAAAGGGTCAGAGAAAATTCTAGCAGGTAAAAAATAAAATATCTCTCTAAAGTGGTATTAATTATCACTCACCATTGCTTGAGAATATGTTTCTTTTAAAAACAAAAACAGAAAGGAAAAAACTAAGTACTCCTCACTCAACTGAAAATGACAATAGATACTGGTGAGTATCATGTAAGTATTCACATTCACATTCCAACTACGCTGAAAGAATATGTCTTGTTCCTCATAAAGAGAACACATTTCAAATTGGGGGTTTTTAATGAAAAGGTTACACATATAAAACACTTTTAAAAATGGTTTCCTGATGGGGGCCTTGAGGAACTGAGCCCATACTTATCACTAGCAACCACCACAATACCTGGTACATAGAAGCCACTGAATAAGATTTTGTTTATTAAACTGGCATGCCAATTAGGCTGCACTATTAACAGAAAAAACATCAGCACAATTACTAACTGCACTGTCTTGTAATTTCAAAACCATTTAGCTAATAAGTTGAAACAAGCATCACTTATAACTAGAAAGCAACCGTATAATAATTGTGAAAGTAGTTGAATATTCCACACTTTGCACTAGAAACAAGACAACATTTTATAAAAACAAAGCTAAACAAGACCCGTTGCAAGGTGAAGATCCAGTTATGGTTTCCACTTACAGTAGATTGCAGGGGGCCACCTTAACAAGATTTCATTACAGCACCTCAATGGTAAACATTGGGAACCTAATTAAGTAACTGGTAAGGGAGTTCCTGTTATGAAAATATTATAATATTTCCTCCTCTTAAAAGTGGCCACCTACTGGGTTTGTAAATTGGCAGTATTTAAGAAAAGGCAAACAATATACTTGGGATAGGCTGCATGTTATCCAAAAACAGCAATCCAAAAACAAACTCAAGTGTTTAATTATAGGAAGCTAATGCAGTTCCCTCTGAGGTTGCAGATAATTGCTTATTTTACCATATAAGTATGACTATGTAAAGATATAAGGCAATTTAATGGGAAAGTTTTACTGTTAATTATTGTTATGCTCATGGAAAGCCATTTAAACATTTATAATCGTGTAGGTTTTTGGAATTGATTTTAAATTTTCCAGATGTTCTACATAGTTAAAATCCTGTCTTTAATAGTAGTCAATTCCTGAAGACTTATGTGAGCATTAATTACATAGCAACGAGGCTAATCATTTATTCTGGATTCAAATTTCCCTGAACAGCGCATAAGAAATTTTTATGTTCCATGGTAGCTTGCTCAACAACTCAATAAAATCACAGCAATTAAAATAATTATTTTCCCACATGCTGAGATGTCTAATAACATGTGTCACTTGGAACACTGTATTTCGTGCCCTGTTGGTTCATCTTTTCACAGAACTTAACCAAATGTTTGGGTGGCAGGGCTTTTCATGAATCAAGATTGTTTGTAAGCTGCAACACTGAAGAAATAATATTAGAATTAGTCCTTTCAGGTTTAACCACAATGATATTGCTTTGCTTTTCCCTTTCTTGATAAATCCATTACACAACATATTTTAAATGTACAAGGAGCTCACATTTCAGATTAATTGAGAAACAGACTGGTCTACCATTTTTGAAGAAATTTCGTCACCGCGATCATTTTGGAATTGATTAATGTCACACCTCTCTGAATAGTTTTCCTGCAAGGAAATGCTTCTCACCAACTCCTGCCTACACAGTGTTCACACGCATGCCCACATCACAGTACATTCTGCTCATGTACACACTGCCATTCACTCACATACTGCTTTTAAATGTTCGTGTTGCACTACCTACAAAATTGAAACAAGTCAAAGCATATCTCTCAATCAACTATGTTTATTACACAATCAAAAAGTGTGAGAGCTGGAAGGGACACAAATGTTTGTCCAACTTCCTCATTCTAATAACATTTAAAAAAAATAAGGAAGCTGAGACCCAGAGATTGAATGACATATGGTAAAGCTACTTAGCATCAGAACTAGATCAAGACTCTTTCCCATGACACAACTAGACAGCAGAAACTGGATTCCTAGAAACTACTAAAAAAAACCCAAACCACCATTCATAGTATATAAATCACCATTCACATCAATCCCCTATATTAGCCAATGGAGTATATGCAATGAGAAAAAGTTTCTTGGTAACACATTGCTCTTGGCACTTCACCAGTGTTTGCAAGGTGACCTTGGAACTGAGACAGGAACAAAGCTCTTCATGTTTTGACTTAACACCTGATTCAGGATTCACCTTCCTGCTGTGAGGCCTTCAGCTGGGCCTCCGTATTTGCTGACCACTGGTTAGAGGATCGGTTGCTCACAACCACGATAAAACCTTGTCACTGGAACCTACCTCCTTGGCCATGTCTGTATATTTCTGCTTTTCCTTTGGATCGAGAACAGCCCACCAATCAGCTAGTATCTTGGTAGCACCTCGGTTATCAAGCCTGGGGTGTTCCTGACGTACAAGGGAGCGATGACGTTTGCAGAATAAGAGAAATGCATTCATTGGTCTCCGGGCTCGCTGTTCTGGTGATTCATCATCTTCAGTCTCACCAACATCTTGCTCTAGGCCATCAGCCCCAAGAACTTGAACCTATTACCAACCAAAACAAAAACCAGATGTTTTACACATCTTGGACAATTTTGCTTTAACAATCAGTCTTAGTTTTCAAAAAAAATTTTTTTTCTTAGCTCCATTTAAACAACTTACAAATTGAAAAAACGATTTTTTAAAAATCAAGTACTGTTAGTGGTTGGTAACCAATTTATGATGTATTCTTCTGCTTAGTTTCTATAGCAACCTGTGCATGTCTCCATTACAGCATATATTACATTGTGTTATAATTGATTCCATTTTTTTCTCTCACTAAACAGTGAGCTCTGTGAGGACAAAAGCTCTCTTACTTACCTTTACAATCACAGCACCTAACTCAATGTCTGGTGTAACATTAGTCCTTAACTGTTGAACGAATGAATCAAACCATCCCATGGTATGAGTCTCAAGATTAACAACAATATTCACGTAAAACATTTGAATATTCAGAGTTGTCCTCTTTGTAAAGTGCTTTTCTATGGCTAACAAATAATAGGAAAATGTATAACATGGAAGTAGATAATAAAAATCTAACATACAGACTCAATGTTTTTGTGCACAAGTACAGCCTCCTATTGTGAAAATCAAGAGACATCTAACATCATTTGAAGAAAGAAGTACATAGTAAATTTTCAAGCTTTCTTGTCTAGTGAAATGCTGCGGTGAGAGGAATAAACTCACCTAGGCTGAAATCTTCAAAATCGGTTCTGAATTCTCCCTTTTCCTAAGCATTTCATTCAATTCAAGGACTTCTGCAAAGCTCTGTTATTGTCCATTCCATCCATGTAATTCTCATTGCTACTCCCCTCGTACCACTCTGGCTTACGGCCTAGTCTTCCTGCTTTTAATCTCTTATAATACTTCCTGAACATGGCTGAAGATCAAATTTCTTAAAGTAGATCTCTGATCACAGAATCTCAGAATATATTAGGATTGTTGAATATCTTCTAATGCTAAAATATGATTCTATGATACTTTGTAGGAAACAGTGCAACTGTGAATAGAAGTCCAGAAAGCTTACTAAAACCATTTCCTTACTTTTTTGTTTCATAGTTAAAATCAAGAAGGATTGATTGAAGCTGTTAGTCTGCCTTTTATAGTAGGGCAGTAGTTCTTAAACTTGGGTGGGTACTGGAATCCCTAGAGATCTTGTTAAAATACAGATTATTAGGTCCCACAGAGTTTCTGATTCTGTAGGTCTGGGGTGGGTCTGGAGAATTTGTATTGGTAACAAGTTCCCAGGTGATGCTCACGCTGCTGGTCTGAGGACCATACTTGGAGAATCACTATTATAAGGCAACCATGTTCTTTTATATCATGTTTATTGGGTAACTGCTATAGACAAGATACTCTAGGACAAATCACTAGCTTAATACAATTTGGTAGTTTTTAAAAGTCTTTAAGTTTAAAGTAAGTATTGCAAATGCATTTAATTAACCATCAATTATCTTCAAACACAAATAGTACAGCACAAATTTAAAAAGTCATTAGCTATCTGATTTGGAAATACATGAGGGATTATTATTGGGGTTAAGGCTACAGATTTATTTTTCTCATTATGTATACAATCATTAACTATGATTTGCATGTTCAAGGAATATTCATTTAGCATTCTGAAACTGACTAAGAAGCTATGGAAAAACCAGGCATAAAAAAATGTATTATGTAAGTTGAGAAAGTAATTACATTTCCCTTCAGAAAAGAATAACTTTTGATGCAGTTACTAAATTATAAAACTCAAGCCAAGAGCTGAAAAAAGAGAGAAATAACAAAAGATCCTGGCCCAAGGAGCTCACTGCTTTGGGAGGGGAGAAAGATATATAAGCAAATAAATTAAAAAGCAGTCTGCTGACTGCAAACAAGGAGCCAGTGAGATAATGAAGCACTAGTGGATGGGTAGAAGTACACAGACGTCTCCCTGGGGAGGTGCTGTCGGAGCTAAAGTTTGAAAGATGAATTAGAATGTGTCAGGTAGTCAATGGGGAGATATGGGGAACTAACAGGGATTACAGCTTGATGGTTTATTTAAACATGCTATTCAACAGCACTGGTATTTAAAAGATTACAGCAGAGGTCCAGGACATGAGGTCACAGAAGAAGGTAGGGGCCACAAGTCATGAAGAATGTGCTGTCGTGTAGAAAACCAAGCATTAACCCTGTAAATGGGAGGTTTCAGATTGTACGAACCAATCAAATAACCTCAGCGGGACCAACACAGATAGTCAACTTCTTATGTGCCAAGTACAGACATCAAAAAAAAAATGTTTTTAACTACTGTTTAATGTTACAATTATTTCAGTATATTAATGAACCAAAAATGAATAAATAAATACGTGAATACATAAACTGAATAAAAATGAAAAACTCTCTATCTGGACTTACTTTTTCCTTGAAATGGCCTGAGTAATATTTTGTAACAAATCAACACTAGTTCCAGACCAGGATATGGAAACCACTGCTGGATGCAATGGAGAGCCATGAGTGGTTTCCAGCAGGGGAAAGACATTGTTAGACTTGTATTTTAAGATAACTCCTGTTATCAGCAGTGTAGAGCATGAATTTTAACAGCAAAACTAGAGGCAACCAAAACTAGAGAAACCAGTTACAAGTTTATTCCAGCTGTCCAGGTGAGAAAGGGAACAGAGCTGAATCAAGGCAGTAATAATGAGCATGGATATGTATGAACAGAGACAGTATTTATTTATGAGATAGAACCGAGAGTGATCGGTATCTAGTTGGACTGAAAGGTTGAAAAAGGAAGTATTTCTAGCTTGGAGGGCAAGACTCCCTCATATACAAAAGACAGTACCTTTTCTCAAATGAGAGAAATTAGACCTGGTGGGGAGAAGGTCAGTATTGAGCAGGCTGAATTTTGAAATGGATCTCAGCGAAGTCTCAGCTGGGATAATGAACTGAGGTACCAACATCAAGGTAGTAAGACTAAGGGTATGGACGAGATCACAGAATGTGGATTGAAAAGATAAGAGGATTCAGTGACTTCCTTCTTTCACTCAGTAACTGTTTACTGGGCCTGTGATATAGACCAGACACTGTTCTAGCTGATGCAGACAGAGCAGTGAGCATAAAATTCCCTGCGCTCATGAAGCAGAAGAGACCTCCACTTTGAAAGGGTCCCTCTGGCTGCTTTGTTGGTAACAGACGGTAGAGTGGGACAACAGCAGAGGCGAGGAGAGAGGTAGAATAAATCATCTGCACTAGAAACGGCAGTGGCTTGGATTAAGATGGTAGTAGCGAAGTTGCTATGTTCTCATGAATAGGAGAATATATTCTGAAGGTATAACAGAATTTGCTGACGGACGGATGAATGTGAGACTTGAGCAAAAGAATACAGACAAGGTTTCTGGTCAGACCAACTGGAAAGTTGGAGTTGCTATGCACTGAGAAAGGGAAGACGCCGGAGGATGGGGTTTGGAGGAGCAAGGGGAAAGCTTCGTTTGGAACACATTCAAATTGAGATTCTAAGTAGATATGTCAAGTAAATAGTCAGAAATATGAGTCCAAAAATATAGAATTTAGGAGAAAGGTCCAGGACAAAGATAGAAATTAAAATAAGAGGCCCAAAAGATGTCAATATTTCAGGGTAGAATAATGGCGGGGCATCACCTGAAAGAAACTAGGGAGGTTTGGTTTCGGACGTAAAAGGAGTGAGTACTGCCATGAAAATAGGAGACAGCTTCAAAGATCAAGTGATCAACAGGTGCAAACGTGTCAGAAAGATCCAATTAAGTATAAACTTGGCAATTTCCTTGAATAGAAGTAACCTACTTCTCTGAACAAGGAAAAGAGGAGGAAAAGATGGGTCAGGAGTGAGAAAAGTGCACAGGGGAGTAGAGGCAATCGAAAGAGGCATTTCTAGTGGCCTCTATTTTTTCTGTGAAGGAGGGAAAAAGGTCAACAGGGGAGAGACCATAAAGGGTATCCACAGATATCTGAGAAACAGGAAAAAATGTTTATAATTCCTGCTGAGATGGTGGAAGAGGGAGCTGATGCAAGCCAAGAACAAAAGACTCAATGGATGTCGAAGGCCTGAAGAATATTAAAACCGTTTATAAAATTTGTAATGACATAAAATACGTACTCATTTATTCTATTGAGCATATATCTATTCAATACCTACTATGTGCCAGGCACCATTCCAGGTTCTAAGGAAGAAGACGAGGACAAGCGGGGCAAGACCCCTCCTCTTAGACTGAGCTCATATTCCAGTCTAGAAAGATAGACATAAGCACGGACACTGTTAAACACAGGGCAAATAGTAAGAAGTGCCCTGAAGGAAATCCTTTGACAAGGAATGAGTTGGGTGGGAGCGACACCTGAGATGATGAGGTCCCATCTGTGGGGGAGGTAGTCCTTGTGCTGAGACCTGAATATGTGGAGGAGGAGCCAGTTACCCAAGACCTGGAAAAATATGTGGCTTTCTAAAGTCACTGGCATGGTTAAGTGACTTTCTAAACAAGCGCCGGCTACTCAAGTGTAAGACCACAGAAAGGGATTTGGAGGACTGACTGACCACAGAGGCTTGGAGGGGGAGAGCATCCAGATGCCACCGAGAGGAAGGAGGACGGGATCTGCTCTGAGAATGCCGACGGCGGCGGGGCTAGGCTGGGAGCAAAGCAAGAGGCCAGAGGAGTGACAGGCTGGGTGCCAGGTGAGCACATCAAAGTTTACGAATACCCCATCTCCACTGCATCTGGACATTACCTTCAAGATCTGTTTCAATCTCCACTGTTCAGAAGTACAGACATGTTAAGAATCATCAATATTTGGAATAAAATATAGAGTAAGTAGTTAAGTAAGATTCAAGTTACACAGGCTTTTAGAAATTCATCTTTCGCGCCATACACGTTCACTGAAGTTTCTAGAATGAATGTTCAAATAAACTGAGAACTTCTATAATAAATGAAGGAATTACCTTATCAATATCCTCTTCTTCTTCTTCCTCTTCCTCCTCTTCTGAGAAATCAAGAAGTTTCTTTGCTAGCAATGGGTGCCACTGAAGACACTTCCGTTTTGGTCGTTTTCCAGCCCCTTCTCCTTCTGCTGAATGATCTTTATTTCTATTACTGCCTTTCATTACTGTGTCCTATGGAACGGAAAAAAAAGGGGAGAAACAGGAAAATCAAAGTAAATTTGATTAAAATTAGTTTATTTAGCATCCTTAGCTTTAATTGGATTATAGTTTTAATGACTAAAGTATCTACTAGCTCAGGCACTTACAGGATTCAGTAAGAATTCTAAGTACATAATCAAACATTCATTTTAGTGGGATAAAGTGAGCTAATAAAATTTGCCTTTTATGAAATCTACTTCCTTCTACTGTAACTTCAAAACTCAAAACCCAAGTAAAGTGTTAGGGATGATTACAAGTTACCATCACCTGTTCCCATTTATTCAGGTAGTGGCTTCTCAAAGTTTTGCATCTGACAAATGTGAACGATACCTCCCAGGGGAGCAGAGGTGCTCACACAGGTGGCCCTCCATTCCTTTTCCGATGGCTCCTATTTTTTTTATTACAGTAATTTAAATGACTTTTGCATTCTACACTATGATAACCTGAGCTTGGAATATTATTAAGTAAAACGAATATTTTGTAAGAATCACGTTATGGATTTAAAATAAAACTATTTCAGAAAATGACACACATTTTTCAAAAACTAGCTGTGTGCAGCCTCCAAGTACACAGTGCATGAACATTAGGTCATACTTAGCAGGGGCGTTGGGGTGTGGGGGTGTGGGTGGTAAGCAGCCTTGGTACCCATCTGTGATACACACCACATATGCACCACAATCCAGTGACAAAATTTTACTCCTTAGTGTATTCCCTCTACCCCTCAAAGGCAGATTGGCTCAAATAGCTAAGCAATAGCCAGGCTAAAAAGCCCAAAATTCTAAGTTACTCTTCAGTGACTTAAAAAAGGAAAGTTTTTCTCAGTGATAAAAACAACACATATTATAAAGGTGAAAACAGCACAAAATGAGGTTTACCCTTCATCATGCTCAGCCCCACAGCCCAGAGGTAAATTACACGTGTCCATTTCTTATATACTTTATCTCAGTTTGTTTGATTCATGTTACATTTACTCATTTGAAGTAACATTAATATACAAATTATCTAGACATACTCATGCCAAAATTCAAATAATGAAGTGAAACATCACCGACTTAAATGATTCATGCAGACAATTACAAACACAAATGCAGCTGCTAACATCACAGAGTAGTGGCCTTTTCCATCAGCGTATGGTTCTCTTGGTCCAAATGCTTGCCAAGTGGTAACAATAAACTTTTAATGCCATGTTGCTTAAAATGGGGTCCAAGAACACATAGCTTCAAGACTCATCCAGCTCTCAAGGCTTCAAAACAATATGGCACAGGAAAATTTATCCTTCTTCCCTATTTCTAGATTTGGTGTTATGCTTAAGTCTTCCTCACTTCAAATGTTTTTTTTGTTTTGCTTTTTTTTTTTTTTTTTAAATTAATGTTTCCTTCTAGAACTTGCAATGATTTCATTATTTTAAAATACTTAAATATTTGATCTGGAATTCATTCTGATAAAAGGAGGAAGGGATCTAGCTTTTTCTTTTTCTTCAAAATACCTAGCCAATTGTTCTAATACCATTTATTAAATAATCCAGGTTTCCTCCATTTGTTTGAAATGCCACTTTTATCCTATCCTAAATTACCACGCATGTGAGCGTACTTCTGAATTCTCTTCTGTATTATTAAATTCTGCCCTCTCCTTGTCTATCCTATCCAGTTTTAACATCCTTAAGGACTATATCGTTTTCTACCTTTTTTATACAAAAATATGTCAAGTCATAGTAGCCATTAGTATTTTTAAGTTGCATATGTCATGATTTTCTAAGTCAATATATCTTTATCATTCTCATTTGGTAACAACTATGTAATATTCAAAAATAAGAACGTATCACAATTTATTCAATCGTTCCACTATTAATGGACATTCAGGTTATTTCTCGTGCTGCAATAAAAAAATCCTCATTTCAATCAAATATTTGTCAAATATTAATTATGATGAAAATCCTAGTTTATTAAAAGCCATGTCTGGTCAAAAAAGGGGGGGGAGGGAGAGAAAAGAAAACCATGCTCCTGTGGTTTTTCTTAGCAAGTCAACGTCTGCTGAATATCTGAAGCAATTATATGATTTGTGTGGCTGCCTGAAGAGTACAAGAAGTTATTGAAAACTCTAAATGGAATTAGTTAGCTGGTATGCTCTTAATAAAGGAACAAAGATTTCTTGTGAGCTGATGATAGACCATTTAACAATTCCCATTCTATCTACAAATAAAACTTGGCGCAGGCAACCCAATTTCCAAAAATACCAATGCTATATAGAGAGAAGAAGAAATGGTTATTTTCGTGGCTTATTAATCACTTCAGGATGAGCTGCTTGAGTGGTAATTAAACCCATACTGGAGGCCCAATATTTTATGAGATAACATTTTTTAAAGAGTAACAGAATCAATGGGAAACTGTAAGTCAGGCAGCTGCTATCAACTGGAGAGGTGAAAGTGATTGCAGTGCCTAGAGAAAAATACAACCTTTAGCCTCAAGGATTTTGATTATGCTTTTTCATTTAGGTGTGAATGTGTTTAAGCACATCTACCTTTGTGTGTGTGTGTGTGTGTGTGTGTGTGTGTGTATACACACATATATATGTGTAATTTCAATAGACAGACAGAAAACAGAATTCGAGAATCAAATTAATGGATGGTATATGTGGCTTTTGGGCTCATAATAATCACATTAATCCCCAAATTCTTTCTCTGCAGGTGACACACTACTACAGACACTGTATGTCTCTTCTAATACTCCCCAAATTAATCTCTACTTCCCCAGAAATACACTAGAACTACTTTCTATTGCTGAGACACTTAATTTAACCTCAAGTAACAATTATTTGGGTACATCCGACCTCCACTAGGCCTTTTTCTGGATGACCCAAGACTTGAAGCAGCCTGGCTCATGAGAACATCAAGACTGGTTAGTTGTGAGGGTTGTCACAAGCAGCCACTGAACCTCTGCACTGAATTATGTCAATAATTCACTCTTTTTATACACTAGAATGGCTTGAAAATTAACCCCTATCTCTCTTACCCTCTTCAATATATTCTTCCCTGAGAGGGGAAAAAGGGGCGAGGCTGAAAATCGTGTATAACCGATGGGCAGGCCGAGGTGGCATGTGGTGTGTGAGAACCACCCAGGCTTTGGGAGAAATAAGGCTGACAATCCCTAGCACCGTGTCTAGAACACAGTACGTATGCAATAAATATTTTCAGCCTGAATGTAAGGTAAATAAATGAATAAGTGAATTGAAGATGGTACACCTGGGACGAAAGAGTCAAGAAAAGTATAACTGATCTAATGACTGTGAAATATCTCAAACTATTAACTGGATACTTTAATAATTTATAGTTTTCGTATTACTTTTTAATTCCCTATGGATCTATTTCCAAAGTGTTGAAAGAAGGCAAAGGAGCAGGGAAAATGATTCTGCTGATTATCACTCAGAAGTCCTAAGAAAGCAAGAGAGAAGAATGAATGAAAAGCCTAAGGAAACTGTGGGGAAGACAAGGGCAAAGAGGACAGGATTTTGAGACTTAACCTCATCACTCATCTTATTTCAACAACACAGAAGAGGAAAAACTGTTAACTTTTGATAGTAACAGAGGACTGACTACTCTTGTAATTTTTTGCCACTAAAACCCCCACACATTGTAAAGTGTGGCTTCTTGTTCTTAAGCAAGAACATATTAAGCAAATAATCCATACGTAATAAATGAAGCAATTGGCAAACTTCATTCAAAAGGCGTCATTCTGCCGTTCTGCACGGCTACTCTAGAACAGCTGAAGTCAGGTTATTTTAACTGTCAGTGGACTGGACTTGAGAGTATCAAATTACGCTGCTGACATTGTCTAACAATGGAGGCTGAAGGTACGGATCCAAAATCCTGAATATTCATTTACCCTATAAAAACAAACCAACTCATGGGTGCCCTTTTCTATACCAGGATGAGCACCTAGATATTCATTGTACTGAACTCAATGTAAATCAAGTTGGTGATATATTAGGAAAAACTTCATTTAACTATATTCTTCGAATGCGGCAAGCCCACCCATTCATGAAGACCTTTACCGAGCTCAAACTTGACGAGAAATTTAAAGAAGCCATATCAAAGAAGAATCAATACAAAGCAAATACCACGTTTAACCAAAGAAAAATAAATGGACCCTGCAGCCTGACAGGCCCCATTTATTCTAGAATGCTGCCTCTACCACTACCTATTTGTTGCAAAATTACTAATCTTGCTGATCTTTCCACTTGTTAAAATTCAGTAATAGCTCTACGGAAAGAACACTTTTTAGATACTACCCAGCACAGAGGCTGGCATGGAGGTTCTCACTCGATGTTAGGAGATCCCCCCTTTGCCCACAAACGTTGTAGAGGGAATATGGGTTTAACTGGCAGCATCTGACCACAAAACAGCCTAAGATGCTGCTCAGGAGAGTACAGATGTCTCCCATTTAACTGGTCTGTATGCTGCCCAGATGATATAACCTCTGGCCTCAGACACTGAAAAAGAAAGATGGGAAGTTTCCTTCTGAGTGCTACACAGTCAGAAACAGTGCCCTGGCACAGTCCAAAGTTCTGTGAATCAGATCCCGTGTTTAACATCTTTTCTTACAACTCAGGCAATCAGTACACTTCCGTCTTCAAAACACTGTGTGAATTTAACAGTGTCATAGGGGTACTTTAGAATTTTGACTGTTTTCCTAAATGTCTAATAAAATTCCCTTCAAATCATATTAATGGAAATTCAAACGAAATGAGACTGAGGCAGGTAAGGGAGGCCCATGAAATGTCACTGTGAGACAACCACACATTCTAACCACAAGTGATGCCTCCCGTGGGTCCAACTAGGACCGCAAAGCTTCACAGCTTTCATGTATCTACAGAGAAGAGGAAACATCAGCCCAAAGAAATGAAGACGAAGTGGTATCTCTAGAGCTTCTGTACAAATTGGACTGACCTACTTAAAAGCTTTCAAGAGAGGCCTGCTGCTTTCAAGACACCCCTTGCTTTCCATGTTGCAAGGAGTTCTGCTGACACAGAAGCTGGCCCAAGTCTGAAGCCTTGCTCACCCTGAAATTCTCCCATTTTTGTCAAAGTTCTTCTCTTTCTCCAAGGCCCAGGTCCCATATCTCTTCCTCTCTAAAGCGTTCTATGAAAATCTGAAGTCTAAAAGCTGTCATTTCTCGCTCTTGAGCTTTGATCATCCTTGGCCTGCTTAGGTCCAGCCCTTATCAGTGTTGTACAGTTAGTGTTATCTATTGTCGCCTAAGCAAATAGACTGAACTTCTAGAGAGGACATACCCCAGATTCTTCCTTTTGTGTCCCAGTGCTTAGTTAGCACTGGGTCAGGTACATAGCACTTGCTAAAGAAGGTAATTACAGGCTGATCATTTCATCACCTAATAGTTAATCACCTATAACAACTTCCCGGAATGATGTGTTCCTAATATTTTTAAAACACCACTAATACACTGCTAATATTTATTAAATACTATGTACTTAATATTCATTATCTCATGTAATCCTCACAAGAACCCGCTGAGGCAGGTGGAAGTAGGAAGACGTTGAGGCAAGTGGCCTAGGGTCACACAGCAGTGGATGAGGAGCGGGCACGGGAACCAGGACGCCTAACGCAAGAGCCAAACGCTCACCTAGGACAAGGAACGAATAGAAAGCCTTCTGCGGACTCTCCAGGCGTTTCCCATAGAACAGAGAGAGCTTCTGGACCAGGGAAACACCTCCAGAGAGCACTGAAGGGCTAGAACGCGAACACTCTCAGGGTTCACGAGAGAAGAACAAGTGCACATCCCTCATGACTTCAAGTGACAATTACATTAGATTAACTCGAAAACTCTTGGAAGATAAAAGCCCTACAAATGCGAATCATTATTATTTATTGTAATTCTAATGACAATTCTAAACTGTAGACAGAGGAAATGAAAAAATCTCATTCAATAATGTAATGCTCTCATTTTTAGAAGCAATTCAGCCACCTTATTCATGCAAAGTGTCTTTAAATACACTCCTTATTGAAAAGGAGTGGCTCTTCAAGTTGAAACTTTAACTCTGTCAAGATGTTATCTATATGCTCTTCTTGAATATCAGTAAGGCACCCACTATTCAAAGAAGGGCTTAGCTGTACTGGCAGCTCTGGGCCCTGTACCCTAACCTCAAGAAGGAAGGAATGTGTATTTTATGATCTCTTATATTCCCTGACACTTAGCCTTGAGAGAGCTTCACGTGGTTCTCAAAATGCAGGCTGCCTTAGGCTACAGAGAGAAACAGCTACCTTGAAAGAGATAAGGCACCCAAATGGGTGGCTTAGAGAGGAATAGCTATTTACTCAGAGAATTCAGTAACAGGCTAGGAGGTGTTCCCACCATACCCACCCACCCCCGCCCCCCCAGGTCGCAAAAGGCCAATTTTCTGTTTTCCTATAATTTTATGGAGGTGTTTATATTCTCAATCAGCAAGTCACCAAATTCCTATTCTTCAACAGGCCCAGCATTACACGTTTTGTCTCTTTTAGTTTCTAAATTAACAAAGGGTTTTTTTTCCACGCATTTATTACACGTATAGGACATAATTATCACACTGACAAGAATTTGAAGTGCAAGAATACAAGCTCATGGGAGTCTCTTCCTCATTCATTCTCAATGCAGTGGAACATACTTACTGATTAGCTGGTGAGCTACGCACTGTGGGAATTAAGTGTCCAGCCTTACCTCCCATTCAACTCTCTGCTCACCTCTGCTCTCCTGCCAGGCTGGACTCTGTTCTGTTTGTCACACCTGCCCTGTGCTACTGCTCTCCCAGGCCTGTACACTGTACCCCAAACCCCAACTCTCACTTTCTGTGCAAGCCTCTCTAAACTCCCATTTCTAAAAGCTGTCTTTATTTGCCCCAGCTCATGTTTCTTTCCTTCCTAAGCACCATTTTTGACCACCCACATTTAATGGCGGTGCCGTATTTTTGACACTTGATTGTATAACAATTATCATTTTTCTGTACAATATATGCATAATGATTTCATGTGAATTCCTCCCACAGAGACCCTTGAGAGTAATGAACATGCCAGATGCTTTCTTCTGAATCTGTCAGAGCAAATATTGCTGTGCTAGATGCTCAGAGAATACGCGAGGAAGTGAATATAGAAACAGTATTTCTCTGCTTTCTTATTATGCTTTTCTTTATGTTGTTTCGCTAGAAGGCAGAAGAGATATAAGGCTTGAAAAGAAAATATGCATGGAAGGAAAAATAAGAACCTAGGAAGGGCTGTTCAGGAGGGGAGCGGGAGAGAACAGAAACAAACTGACAAGGCAGTGTAATAAATGTAATGAAACCTAAGTCACCTCCAAACAAGAGCTGAGTCACCTCCAAACAACAGCTGTCAGTACTAGTCTAAAAACATGTTCCGGGAGCTTTATTCCCTTCTCTGGCTATTTGTCACTGACTCTCATTATTCTCTCAAATAGGATATCATAGTCCCACCTTTAGCTCACTCGCGCTCTTTTCCTTTCATAATTGGTCTGCTAATAAGCCCCAACTCTGAACTCATCCAATCATTTTTCTTCTCTAGGTCTATCCCCCAACCTGCCGGCTCGGCTGCTCCTGTGGTCTGACATCACTACAAAAAGTTTCCAATTTCAGGTTGGCCTTCAGTGCTATTCGGAAATCATTTTTACTTGTCTTATTCAGTCTCACCCAGTGCCCCAGTGCCCACTATAAATTCTCAGTTTCTCCTCAACTCCTACTGATGATGATGGGTGAGAACAACAGTAATAATTTTTATTAAAACAATTATACAGTAAATGATTACATATATATTTATATAAAACATTTCTATACATAATGCAGATAAACATATATAATATATAGTGTTTATTCCTTCCAATGTGCCAGAAGCCAGAAGCTTTATATTTATTAATTCTCTCAATTGCAAACAAGCCTAAGATGTAGGTACTATTAGCATCTCCTTTTTACAGATGAGAAAACTGGGGCACAAATAACATATAGTTTGTCGCTTTTATTAGGTTGGTGCAAAAGTAATTGCGGTTTAATTAACAAAGGTTTTTATTATATGCATTTGTCACATGGGTAGGACATAATTATCACACTGGAAGGAAAACAAGCTCATGGTGTGTCATTTATTGTCAATACAGGTGAATACGTATTTATTGATCACCTGATAACTATGCATTATGTTTATAAATGATATAAAGTCCCAGGTCACACCGTCAGCACATGTTGGCGGAGACGGTCTTGACTCAGGGGGTCTGACTTCAGAGTCTGGTTCTTGACCATTATATAATATTGTCTCCTAACAACAAATCTTACTGAACGATTGATGCATGCTAAACACCTTTACGTGAATTAATTTCTTTAATCTTTGATACGACTCTTAGAGAAAGCAACTACAATGGTCACATTTTATACATGAAGCAACTGAGAATGACAAAGCTTATGCAACATGCCCAAGGCCATTCTGTCAACATGTGAAGGAGCCAGGATTCAAACCGAGATCTTCTGCCCCCCGAGCCCAAGCTTCAGATCACTTCTCCAGACTGTCCTTCCCACCACAACCCCAGTCATTCTGAGAAAATGCCTCTGCTTCCTGGCTAACAAGGAGCTCTTCATATGTGAACTCTCTACAAGTCCCACTTTGCCTTTTCCAAACTTCTTCCATCTTCTCTCAAAGGCAAAGATTCAAGATCAGCTCCTCTCACTCCCAATCTGTGCTTTTAATCTCCCTTTCTGCTACCTTGGGCCATGAGTCCTTCAGTTTCTTTCTTTGATAAACTACTGATAAACTGTCCACCGTTCCTACTGGTTGATACCTGCTCCTTCAGTCTCCACACAATCTCAAACCTAGAGTCCTCTCTGAATCTCTCTCCTCCTTCAGGCATTCCTGTTTTATTTGTACAAAATGACCCCAGCCCTCAAGCCAGGAGGTTGCCTAACTCCAGGCCACCCGGCTCGCAGCCAAACTGGCCTGCTTGGTACTAACACTGTTCATAAGCTCTGCCACCTAACACTTCGGCCTTGGTTCCTAATCTCTGTTCTAAACCCCAGGATTCATTTCCTAGAAAGCACTCATAACTCATTCCAACCACGCCACAGGTTCTGGCTTCCCTACCTTACTATGATTCACACTTACATCTTTGATTACTAGCCTCTCAGAGAAAACACCTTGCCTGGGTCTGGCCTCTGTCTCTACCATATCCCTGGGGAGCATGCCAGGACCAGGTACTCAGGAAATGGATACTCCTTCCCATAACAGAGTGAAATACTTGGCCTCTAAAGACTCTTGTTCAAGCCTGCTTGATTGCCAGGGCCTACAGGCTAATAGCTTCTGCTTCTTGCATATATACTACACGCCAATCCTTAGAGGTATTCTGCTTTGCCTCTTGAGTTATACAAAAACAGCTCCTTACCAGAGTGCCTCTCCTGTGGAGATAAGGGAAGTATGTATTGTTTATCAAAGATTAGCAGGAACCTTGTGACAGGACTCACATCAACTAGCAAAATCTTCCTAGGACTGCCACAGGCGCCCAGATGTCTGCAGTTGTCAATCACCTCTTGCCACTCCCATTTTTTTTCTTCCCTTGAAGCCTGAACATAAAAGAAGCCTGAACCCTGTACATTCTTAAGATTGATTTGCAGATTAGGTCTCCCAAACTCTTAGTTGGCACTGTCTCTAAACCTTTCCTTACTCCAAACTGACGTTTCGACGCACCAGGCCCAGGGACATTGGACCCGTGACATCCACTTCACATAAACATCTGGAAAGCACACACATAGCTCTTCCATTTTCTCCCTATAAATTCAAATCATTGCGAGTGGCTTCTCGCCCTGATATTTAATCTCTCACCAAGTTCTGTCTCTTGTCCCTTCTACCTCCAACACACGGTCCACTCCTCTCCATTCCCATCGCACTGGGTCAGCTAGCTGTCTGATCTTCTTACCTATAGCTGCGCTGACTTCATTTCTCCACACTGAAAATATCTGCTCATGCCCTTCTCCTGCATGAATCTCTGTCTCTCAATGTACTCAGGAAAAAGTCCAAACTTCTTCCTTCATGTAACACACGACTCTTCCCGACTTGGTCTCTGTTTACTTTTACCGCTCGTAATTCTTTGCTCCATTCTCATTCTTAAAGCTCTACCCACACTGAGCCACATGTCATCATTTGGAACTTGCCAAGGACTCTGACCTCATAGCATCTGCACTGCTTTCTGTCACCTCACAGTGGAACTCTGACCCCTGCTTCCGGGCTTAGCTTGGCCCTCACCTCAACCTTAAGCCACAATGAAATGGCCTGTTTCCTTCTTTCTATCCCACTTGACTGTTAACGGAGAACAAGGGCTGTGGCACGTTCACCATGGTATCTCCAGCGCATGACAGACCCAGGCACACTGTGGGCAAATACTTGTTCAGTGAATGAGCTCCGGGTCTATTTCCTAAAGTCTACTCTTATTACCTTTATTCCTTCTCCTCATTTGCCGCTGCTTCTTTCCTAGTCCATCCCCCTGCGTTTCCTTTCTCCTCTGCTCTGGGACCCTCCATCCATCTCAGAAATTCCTAGCACCCACTCAAACTAAAACCAGAACAGCTGGCAATTTTACTTGTTTGGAAATAGTTTCTACACAGCAGTTGTCAAAACGACCCAACAAATAATTGTGACCTCACATGAGAAATAATTATCTATTTCCTTTCCTCCAGTACCATCACTAACACTGATTATTTAATCTTCTGTGTACCAATGTACATACAGCCATTTAAATTTTAAGAGTGATCACACACATTTTTAACAGTAAATCTACTAAACTTTACCTAAAATCGTCAAAGTTTAAAAGAATCATTTTTTCATTTATATGATTTAGGTTATTGTCTAAAAATAATAAAAGGGTCTGGAGGTCTTCCATCATCCTGATCTCTAATTATAACTTTTAAAAAAGTGCTAGAAACAATAGTTCAGTTAAGAATCAACAATCTATGATATCTCCTGTTGGAATCTCTTTTTCCTAAGCTGCTGTTCTTTAATCTAAAAAGATGAGAAATAAATTTAAGTTAGTTAAATTTAGTTCATTTAAAGCAAAATTTCTCAGTCTTAATGGCTGCCAAACAGAAATCTTTATTTTTCCCCAAAGAATCAATATTTCTTATTTTAGTAGTTATAGTATTTATTGAAGTAGCTTATCCTAGCTTTTGCAATGCCCACTGTTTTACACTCTGGAACACTAGAATTGAGTTAACTCATCATTTACTAGATTACATATTACATGACTGTAGGATGCTGCTTATTTTAATATTCCCAAATGCTCAGAATACTGTAACACGTATTTTAATAAATAGTGCTTGAAAATGCAAGAATTTAATGATTTTTATATCATACTGCACATTTGCCAACGAAATTAATTAGAATGCATAGGGAGCTATGATACATTAATATTTTCTATTTAACTAGAGTTAAGCAGAAAATCATTTGTTTAATACTTCCTTCACACTTGGTGAAATATTTTTAATATATTTGTGTTTTCTGATTTACTAGACATGATACCAAAGGGCTGATGTGCTGATCCAGCGTCAGAACAGTGTGCCCTTCAGATCATCAACCCTTCCTCGCATTTTCCATTCAAATGTTTCATTCCTTTCAGGTATTTGGGCTGAACGTGCTCTAACCACAGTGCCAAGTACTGAAAGCTTGTTTTTATTTAATAAATGTATTACATTTATGGCATTTGTTTTAAAAAGTTCTTCACTTTATAGAATTAACCAAAAAATAAGTTCCTATTTGTGTATTAGTATTTCCGTGGCATTTTTTTTTTCCTTTTTAAAAACTGCCAAAGGGAAAATATAAATAGCTAGATGTTTTCTTGACCCTACTTCATTCCTCCTTTCTTGTTTTTCTCTCAATACACAGTATGACAATGGGCATTACCCACAAGATACATGTTCACGGAGGCATCTTGGAGTATTTTGCTTACAGCCTAATTTACATACATCTGCTCCCTCTGCTGGCCAAATTTTTATCTTCTCGCATCCTATTTCAATACAAAGGAAAAGGTAATACTTTACAGTATAAAGAGCACAAACATCCCTCTATAAAGAACTATAAACTTGGAAAACTTACTTAAATAGCTCTTCTATATCATTCAGGCCATGGCATGAATTGAATTAGTGAGAAGCAATCATCCAAGTACAGTGCACTGACTTAAACCCAGGAGTTAAATTTCGTTAGCCTTTTTCCCCTAAGCCACGATTCTTTACTAGGACCATTTCTCATTCATTCAATTCCTCTCTACCTGGAATCTCTCCAGTCTTTTGCAGAGTATTATAGCCAAGTCTTTCCACACTTACACAATGTCACTACGTGGAGGAGGCAAGAGGGAGGGATGCTCTCACTTACATGGATAGTCCTTCCTCACAGCTACCAGACTTAAGGGGCAAAAATTATATAATCAACAGCAGGGGCTTGAGTGCTACCCATATGCCCACTCTCTTTTTTCTTTCACTTTCTTTTTCAAAGATGGAAGTTATTTTGATGAATAAGGAATTGTTTTACTTTTTATAATAAAGCACTTTATAACAGGGAACGAGTACATTTCATCAGTAAATTCTAAACATATTTTCTAATAAGAAAAATCAGTGCTGCTATTTAAACCTCCTGGACTACCCTTAATTGTTACTTCTCAATTAGGTACCATTTTGTAACTTACAAAGCCTTTATGAATACATTAATGTATTCAATACTGCACAATCCTTGAAGTGAGTGTACTTTGCCCATTTCACAGCTAAATGAGAGGAACCTCAGAGACATTTACAGAATCTTTCCAACACCAGGAAGGGACAAACCAGGGACACAGCCTGAAGACTGAGCATCAATCTCAAAACACGGGTACTTTCTTCTACTTATCACTGACTTCAGCTTTTAATCAATACGTTTATTTCGGAAGGGAAAGTAATTCCATTTTACAAGCCTTTTTAGCATTTAGCCTCTCAGTATTTACTTTAGCCAGAGGGCTGGCAAATTTCCATTTCCATTTCAGATGAGTCCTTCCTATGCATTTAGCCATACTAAATACACTGGGGGAGTGAGGGAATGGGGCACAAAAAAGCATATGCACGTGTGACTCAGCACACTTCCCTTCCTTTCGCACTTGTAAATGTTGATGTCGCAGCTCCCAACGTGCTCTCAGAAGTCATGGTTACTGACAGCCCATGAGCGCTCTGTCTTTCAAAACAAATATGCTTTATTGATGGAGAGCACACGCATCTCCGTCTAATTATTCTGAGAGGCAGGGTGGAACAAACATGATTTCTCAACTCAGCATTCTGCATTGAACACAATCAGGCAGGGTACAATTTAACAGTTATCATGAAAGCTTGTCACTTCCCTAAGCAACACAACATGGAAGGGAAGAACACTTCACAAATCTGCCATATAACGCCAGAGCAGCACGCCATTTCTAATGCTTGTTGCAAATATTTTTAAGTACGAGCGAAAATTCAGAACATATTTAATTCAAAAGAAAAAAGAAAAAAAAAGATCCACACATATGCGCAAGTATTTACTGGATTTTAAAATCTGTAATAACATAATGCTTGAGAGTAAAAGTAAGGTTGGGTGAGAATTTGAGAAAGAACCAACTGGTGTGAAAAAAGTATGCTTGAGCAGACTGATTTTAAGAAACAATAAATAAAACCTGTTGTTGTCTGATGCACATCAGAAATCACAATCTAACAGCAAATGTCAGACACAGTATTTATATCCCATTATGGCATTTCTCAAACTGGAAGGTAAGGCTCACTGAGTGAAAGAACTCGGCTTGCTGAGTTCCCTCGGCCGGCTGGATTTGCTGACTACCAAATCTCTACTTGAGAAGTAGACAAATTCCTCCTTCAGCTCTTACATAGCTCCTCCACAGAGACCTCCTGATCCCAAATCAACCTTTTGAAGACCGATTAATGGACCAGCATTAAGAGATGACACATATAAACGATGAGCTGTACCAATAGAAGGCCTGTTTGTGAAATAAGATCTATATAATAGTGAAATAATTTGGGAACCAGACAGCATGTAATAGAGTGCAACAAATGTGGTCCAAACCATTGGGGATTACAATAGCTAGTATGTAATAAGAAGACATCCCTGGTACACGGATACTTGAATTACAAAAGCCACTGGAGAATTCAGATAATTCTCTTTATTCACTTTGACAGCCCCAATTTGTCCCACTGTTAACCCCTTAACTAATGGCTAAACTGATCACTGAGGACACAGCTAGGCTAGGGGTGAACTCCAGATTCCAGGAGCTTCCTGTCACTGCAAACTTTGTGATCACTGCAAACTTGACCAAGTCTGACCTGGCTTCTCTTACAGGGCATCCATACAAATATCCCTTGAACCAACCCTGTAAAGAACTATTCAGATCCTTGCTGTGTTATTTAAGACTGGGGGTAGGGTCTGCAACTTTCCACACGATGAGGTAGCTTGAAAAAAGTCAGGTGGCTGGCCATTCCTGAAATCTCAGGCTTCACTTGAGAACACTGGCTGGAACTTCAAGGTAAAGTAATGCTTAGGGAGAAGAGAGCTGGAATTCTGCTGGCAAATAGAGACTGGTCAAACACGACCTGAGACAGGTATAAAATCTAGCAACATTTCTGTGCTTCTCATACTACTTTTCCTCTTGCTGGTAGAACTCTTGCATAGTGAGAAGCAGGGAACTCTGGGGACCAATAACAGTACCAAACTGAGAGTACATATTCCAAGCATCTAGTTCTGGCTTTCACCTCAGAAAAAGAGAAAGATCCAATACCAAACCTGTTCAAGAACAAATTAGCAACTGATAAAATAGAAAAACTGTGGAAGGTCTTTGAGCATCAGAGATTGGTGTAGATGACCTTGAAGGCCCATTATCATCATTCTCTGCTATGATTTTATCTCATTATCTCCAGATGGGACCAGGCTGTACTGCAGATTCCACCCTCTCCTATACACAGATTTCCATTCTCCTCTCTCACCTCCTACCGGGAAGATAAAGACACAATAAATCAGCTTCCACAGCCCCTCACACAGACTTTATACTGCCAATAATTTTTTTCTTACCTGTATAGGTGGATCTTTAAAAAATTCTAACAGCTGCCTTATATATTTTTTCCACACTGTTTTTCTCAGTTTATGCCAATCCCCTTCCACTATTAACTAACAATGGATTCTAAAATTTATAAATTGGATACATTTTGAATTTCGTATATATCTTCACTAAATTGTTTTTTAATTAGTAACATTTTAAACACTTTTGATGTGCTTTCTTAGAATTCTATAGCAAAGAAACATAACTTTTCCAACATTAAATAAGACCCCCCAACATCATTTAAGAGAGTGCATGGGAAAGCATTTATTTTCCTTAAAAGAAAAATTCCATTTCTAATAGCTTTAAATGAAGGCCATGGAGTCCCCTAGTAAGTTTTTACTTTATAATTAATTCCGTGTATGCTTTATTATGGGGATATTACACTTTCAGAGACCAGGAGATTCAGATGGCTAACAGGTTGGTTAGGATGAAACCACCGTAGCCCTATTTTTATGTTTAGTAAGAACCACATAAGCCACATCTTGAGCAAAACTCTGCCTATTACATTGGATATTTTGAACACCACAATACGCAGCTCAGACAAGTAATAAATGTGGCCAGATCTGAGCCTTTAAATCCTGGGCCTCTTCACATCAAGGAGAACTAGCTGGAACACTGAAGAGCTCCTTCATGATGGAAAAATTAATGGGGAATTACAAGTACTCCGACACATGAAGAGTAGACAAATGGGTCTGTCCCTGACAACTGAAAAGTGCTAAATTATTAATTGTGCCAAGTACAGGCAATTGCTGTCACTATTCTTTCAACACCTATCTTCCAGAGCAGTTTTAAAATAATGTTTCTATCTAAAAATTAGCACAGGTTTATAGGATTGGAAATCTAGTCATAATATATCCATCTGAATATGGCATACCTAATATTTAGGATTTACAAAGTCAAAACGCATGCTCTATAATAAAAACAATAATAAACACTTCCTTTTCAGAAATTTACTTTCGTTTTATTGTAAATAAGGGAAGGCTTGTAGTTTAAAACTGAAAACATAATTTTCATGTATAACAAAGCACAGAGAACAGTGAGAATAGAAAACTATGCCTTTTCTCTGTCTTTTTGCACTTACTCATGCTCCAGGACACTGTTGTAACTACAATCATCAATCCATTTGATCCTCAAAACAACTGTGAGGTCAGAACCACAATTATTCACATTTTACAAACAGGGCAACTGAGCCACAGAGGAGAACTCGCCCAGGTCACACAGCTAGGAAACCAGTACACCGGACACCAGGGTTCGGACTCAAGTGGTCCAGCTGCCATACTATACTGCTGTTCAATACCTCTTGTCCGCATTTTGGTGGCGCTAGAAACATTTGGGAAACAGTTAATTCTGCAAGTGTTTCAATACTTCTTTTAAAAACTGGGATTATTAACTAAAAAGGTTCCTATTAAGTCCTCTGAAGATCAAGGGGCTCAGAGGTAAAATACATGATGATTATCTCTGTCAGCTTTAACCTGTGATTTTCTTTTTCAAGTGACATGTACCACGTAGTGCTAAAGTGACTCAGTACAGTTTGACTTGGCTTTAATTAGCATTATGCGCCTGAACTACAATTAAATCATTGCCTTATCCTGGTAGTTAAGAGGGTTCATATTATTAAAATATTCTTGAGTTCATTTCCAGATTAATATTTGTTGGGTAATTTTTTTCCACTCTGGCTGATTAGTTAAGGATTTCACAAGTAAGACTTGCTTTATTTAGTATTCCCTAAAAACCCTGGCGTCCACGTCATACCAACTTTCAAAAATTCTGAGATTATCTAAAAGGTGTAACTACTACCAAACAGCTATATGTAACCCTAACAACTTCATTCATAAATATAATAGGATCTGAACCACACTAACAACAAAAAAACCTCTGTCGCCACAAAATGTAGGAGAGCAAAAACCTACACTGAGAGTTTTAACTGAACATTAATAATGACAAAAGCGGAAAAGTTGAATGAAGGAGTCTGTGGTTATGAGGACTTTTGCCCAAAACACAACATTAGTCAAAAAGCTCCAGGACACAGGCAGAATTTCAGTAAGGCATCACTTACAGCCGACAGTAAGCAATCAGAGAAATGGAAATCAGGGCCCATTACTCGTGGCAGGATAACCTGCATTACCCTCTTGCAGATGCATCACTAGAGAGAGCTGATGAAGAAAATGAAGGCTGAGAAAGAAAGGGAATGGGGTCTCTTTCACATGTGACTTTCAGCCAACTATGATGAGTTTCAACCCTGGGTGAGTTTTTCCCCCTTTGCTTCCTTCAGTTCGTTTAGAAACATCATCTTGCTTAGGTTGTACAAGTTCTGACTTTGCAACTAGCCTACGGTGGCCCCAAATGACCACTCTCAACATTCCTTTTGGCAAGCACCTGATTAAATACCCTCTGGTTAAGCAGATTTAGGTTGATTCCAAGAACAAGACCCCACCAAGCTGACAAATCAGGGTCTTTACTCTGTCGGATATTTCTCCTCTCAGAAGGGTTTCCTATTTCTTACAACTTGCTTCTCCATGCTCACAGCCTCCTGTTGGTCTATATAAGGTCCTGGCTCCTCAATGTTATAAATTCTTATTTTCCATCCTCCAGTTTCCCTACAGGTTACACCGTTTACTTCTGCTATCATTCTGGCAGGAAGTTATCTGAACACCACCACAAAATCAGGACTGCATTTCTACGACAGCCAACTTTCCTTTCTAAAATATCTAATTCATTTGCCCATGTTGTAAAACAACTCATAAAAAAGGATTGTCACTACTATGGTGCTGCCTTTTTTTAATCCCCTTTTTTCCACAGTCAGAATACAAGATGAAAGGCAGGAAGTGGCCTATCAACAAGCAGTCCTCCATTGAAGACAGATAACAAAATACTGCAGTTCAAAGTGTATTTATAAATGCAAAGTTACTATTCTTGAACAAATTCCAAATACAGTATGTCTTTGATCTTAGAAAAGCATTTTTCTCACTGTTTATAGCTGACATTGATGGTTCAGTTAGGCACCCACTCCCAACTATGACAAAAATGTTCCCTGAAATTCAATCATGTGAGTTATTCGCTTTTAGTTGTCAGCCTAGAAGTAGCTGCTTCTGCGCTGCCACTGCTGCTGCCTGGGATGCGTCTGCCCTCCGTAATGCTCTGAGAACCTGTCCTAGTAACAGCATCCATCTGAGCACCCGGCAGAATTCTCAGTTCCTTCTGAGTGATGTCACAGTCCTGGATGTGAGCCAGCACCTCCTTGGACGGGGATGAGTACGATGGTTACCTCAGCAATAGGAAACTAGGAGAAAAATTTTGAGCACCTTCCATCTAAACTGAGTTTGAGTTTCATATTTAAACACAAAATCTATTCTCAACCTTTCACATTTCTATTACACACAGGAAAAAAAAAAAGTCTAATGATAATATGTAACTTCAATAATGAAATACAGTTATTTTAAAACTATAAAAATATCTCGAGTATCTCCATGGTCCATTTTAAACAATTAGAGAAAACAAATGCCACAGCATTTCACCATTTATTCAAACATATTTTCTGAACTTCAACAGCTGTTGTTTGTGGGCCTTTTAATATAAGGAGGAAACAAGCTATTAACATGGTAAAATTATGGGGTAAGCGCCTATCACTGATAACTAACAGTCCTGAAAGCTCAGTGAGTAGGGAGAAACAGTAGCGTCTAACTGAACACTAAGGAAGACCTGTAATCCTGGGTGAAGAGCCCCCATTACAAAAGAATCTTTCTGGGCACTAAGGAAAAGAACACCTTCCATGGAAAAGAACTATGCTTTTAAAGTTAACACATGCACGTGCGTGCACAATGTCCCCCCATGCCCCCATCAGTGTAGAGCAGATAGATTGATAGATATTAGACAACTCTGTTGGCACTTGGACGGTTAAGTATTCTATACTTTCATAAAATACGATTTTGTTTGAACATGACCCTAAAAGCCAAATTTAACTTTGGAAACTCATCCACAAACTCAGCACTCACTATGTTCCTGATGGGCAGCCTGATAGCTCAACTTCAGAAAGGAGCATGAACCACCCACGGTGTGAACACACAGTAACTCAGCACCTGCAGGCAAGTCCTGGGAAGCGTAATTCAAGAACGACCAGCAAAAGCGTCACTGGACCTGTTCAGCATTAGGCAAATGTTGTCATAAATAAATCCTTATAATACCCTCAAGTTTTTCCTCTCTAGCAAAATAAAAAACTTTCCCTTCATGCTTATCAAATGGCAGTGATTTTACAGATAGATCGGGAACACATAGAGAAGTATAGATTTCTAAAATGTTCAACTCCCCAGCATATGAAACCTGAATCTTACCATCATTGTGAAATACAAATAAAATACTAAAATAGAAAGAAAAAAACTCCAAGAAAGGGCGTAAGAATCAGACTGTAAAATCAATAAATGAAAAAAATTTTTCCTTAAATACACTTACAGTAACATTTATACTCCATGATTCTGATTGAGAAGAAAAACTGTAAAAGTGTATCTATACCTAGAAAAAATACTAGGAGGGTAAACCCCAAAATGTTCACCATGGATATGGAGTGGAATGTGCATTGAGGGCGATTTCCATTTTTGTCTTCATGCTTTTTAGTGTTTTTGACATTTATTATTTTATAAGCAAAAAAGAAAGCCAATAAGTTATTTTAAAATCAAATTATTTAAAATGTAATTTAATAGAGAACAAAGTAGCAGGCTTCTGAGGTACCAAATCAATATGCTGCAGTGGAAAGTCATTTTCTGTCTGATCCTGTCTGTGACCATGTGACATCTTTTCACACTTGCTAAAAATTAACTACTTCACTACATAATGACTGCAATGCAGCAAATGAGCCTTTAGTCTGTAATTCAATTACTGTGGAATGTTTTACAGTTTGAGTATTAAGAAGTGAAGCATATACTTGACTATATACGTAGACATAAAGCAGACGCTCCACATATCATATGCTAATTAAAAGTGAATTTAAAAATTCCGTTGTCTATTTATACCCAAATCATCCTAGCTTCTTAGTCAATGCTCTGACTAGTGGGAGAGTAGAAACATTGTTCTGTCTCATTTCCAGGGACCTTCAGTGATTTCCATACTCTGATCAAAGGCCAAAGTTGATTAACTAGAGCGTTCCCTGGGCTCCATACTATTTTATTCACACAGCTACAGTGAAATTATTACCTTGGATAGAAATCTTCATGTTTGCAGGTTTGGCTTTCACACTTGACTGAAGCATGCATACTACAAAGGCTGCATTCAATAAATGATGAATGAATGAAAGAACCGTCCTCGAAATAACTAAGCTTGGAGACAAATGACAGAGATGGCTCAAGAAATCACAGAGAATCATCTATAATCTCAGTAACTTAAAACACTGACTGAAAGGAAACTAGCAGATGTTCCTTAAGAAAGGTTTCCAACAACTTAAGTCTTTTTTCCCCTTCTTTCAACCCCACTCATTCGCATTCACGTTCTTAACATCTTCATGAATTTATTCTCTATCTGCCATTAAAAAAAGAGGAACAAAATTAGTTTTTATTTGTAGTATATTTATAAAATCTGATTTTTCCTAACTATAGATTACCCTTTGGGCTTCATCACAGTGCAGTGTTATGAAGAATGCTGAATGTGTGTATCACTGTCCTGATTACGTTATCAGTAGCTGCTTAGAACATGCTTCAGGTGTAGCTGTACGTACAGTCGTCTCCATGATCTAGCCAGTAGGTGTTAGATTCTGGGAATTTATATCTGCAGCCCCCCTGTTGCTCGCTTTACTCTGAGACTGGAAAATAAAATTTACCCTCAGTTAAGCAAGTGAGTAAAACTATCCACAAGATACTTCACCTTAATAAAATATTAAGTGCAGAAATCGCCAGCATTTCTACAGCGTCACAGTACCAACTTCTTTATTCTTTATATGGATGGGCAGGCAACCTCAGCGTCCCAAGAGCAGAAACTTCCCATGATTCATCTGGTTCAGCTTAACTCACAGTAATACCCTGTACTAAATTAGCATTTCTTAGTTAGGATGCTTTTGGCTTTCTGGGTGGGACAATTCTTCACTAGGCAATACTGTTTCGCTCACTGCTGAATCAACACACACCTCAGCTCCTTCTGTAAACTTTTACCCGCAGCCCCAATTCTAGGTGGTAGCATCTCCCAATCACTGACATAAATAACGTCTCACAAATTTCCAAACACTCCCTGGGGAATGGTAGGACCCCCGAGTTGGGAATCACTGCTCTAAATAAACCCAGTATGTAAATATTCACATTTTAAAGAATTGAATTAAAACTCCTTAAAACAAGCTTCATAGGGCTTTTCCCTCAGTGACTACAAACTAATAACTATATTAACTAATGACTACGTTATCTAATAACACCACCATCACCTCACTCCCCACCCGTTGCACTTTCAGGAACATGCAAGGCTCACCTACTCTGTGTTGTTAAGGTATCCTTGGCCAGCTTGAATATTTTCTGTGAACTTTGATCACTTATAATCTTGATGTCATAAAACATCTATGACCGTTAGTGTTTCCATATCTATCTGTGTGGATTACATATGAGCTATCTAATATCTAAATTGGTTTAACCTTGTTAAAACAAGCTTCTAAAGCATCAGTTATTTGCATTACCGCATGCTCCCACTATTCAGTTCTTTTAAAAAGCACCACAGTAAGGGAATGAATCGCTACACGTTCTGTGCTAGGCTACCACAGCACAACACACATTAAGATACTCCGAAACCCAGCCAGCAGTATTATTTTTGCCAAGTTTAGGGACTTGTGGTTAGCCAAGCAATGCAAAGCGAATAAGGCATTTCTAAAACATGAAGGGCAATTCTAAAAGTTTCAGAAGAGCAACAATGATCCAAATTGTTCAATTAATTAATGAAAGGCTTTCTGGAATTGTAAATCTGCACTTTTTTAATGACAAGAAATAAACGATCACTTGGTGTGGAAGTTGAAACAGGAGTATTTCCCTTATCTACAGGTGCGGCCGGTCCTATAGGACCTGGCAACACCTGAAGAGGTCTTTTAAAACCTCATATATAGCAAGACCTAGAAATTTAATAGTATCACAAGTGGTCTCTCATAAATATTGCATACATAGCGGGCTTCGTGGTTTCTGACTGAAAACCCAGCCTCTTTCTCTCAGGTATGGCGAGTCCTCATGCTTTCATAATTTGGTTCTGTCACCAAAGTCAAGCCACTCAACATTGTCATTTTACTTGGAAACCATTCCCCCTTGCTTTTTACATGTCTGCTGCCACTTGCACTTCTTGGCCACTTTTTAGAAATCTTGGGCTAATGAAATCCTATTTGGATTTCCGCATGTTGTGCCTTGGGAAGAGATACTCCTTGAGGTGGTAAATGAGTCTGCCCAGGGGTAGCTCTCGTTAAAACAAGAAAGCCAGATGTGTTCATTTATGCCACCCTCAACTCTGCTCTGGGAACACTTTCCAGACCTAAGAACCAAACAGCCCCATGTGGCCAGTGAGCGAGGTTTGGCCTCTTCGGTCCTCCATCATCCCAAAACAGGACTCACTTGTCAGGGTCTGACTGCCTTCTGGCCACAGTAATACTTACGGGCTCAGCAGGAAGCATCTGAAATCTTGAATTATGTCCTGCTATATACTTGTTCCTCCCAGCCTCCCTTGACCCCTGGGACGCAGATTTGACTTTCTTACTAGAGTTCACTGCTATCAGACTTCCTGCGTTAAAATGCCAGCTCTGATTCCTCCCAGGATGTCACAGACTGGGCTGTTCCAATGAAACAAGGGGCATCAAGTAACATAATCAATTAACACTCATTTTAAAAAAATCATTTTGGCAAGGAGTAATTTTTAAAGGCTGACTCTTCATGGAGGAATTTGAGGCGTGTGTTATCAAGGTGAGAGGGCTTTCCAACTCCCCTCAGGACAAGTTCGGAAGAAAGCGAAAACCTGGACTGCATTCACATCTCCTTGGTTTTGTTCACTTATTAATTTGTTTTGTTTACTTTCTCCATTTTATGAGGACACATCCTAAAGCAAGTAACCACGCACTAGCACGGAAGTCTGTTGCTTTGGGGATCTTTTCAATGCTGCTGGCTGCACATCACGCACTTCTTAAAGAAGCTGCCCTTATTTATCTTTGTAAGGCCATTACTGTACTTGCCACGTATTCAGTACTTATAGCTGCAGCTGGGGAGCCATGCAGCTTCCGCCTTTCGGAGCAGCCCGCCCTCGACACAGCCTGCCCTGAAGTGAAGCCCAGAAACCTCCATGAGCCTGCATTTTGGTTAATATATAATACATTAAATTATTATCACGAACTATAAATTCTGTACAAGTTAAAAATTATGTATCTATTGTTGTCATCTTCAAAATAAGACATTTGCTATGCAGCATACCTGCAACCCATATTACAACCATCCAAACTTTACAACTTGCAGTATTTCATTCAGTAAGAACATCTGATGGCATTCATACCATTTTAAATGGAACCGTATAAATCTACAGTCTTTATTTTTTTTAATGAAGCCCTTAAACACAGTTGTGAAAGAAATCCCAGAGTAACCTAACCTCTCTGTGCCTTGGCACCTTTATCTATAAAAATGGGGATAATAATAGCATTTCCCACAATGTCAGGATTAAACCAATTTGATTATCTACACAAAAACTACTTAAAGTACTGTCTTGCATAAAGTGTATATGTACCTTACATAGACTAAGTGTATATGAGAGTTTGTTATCATTATGATTAATCATGGAATATAAACATTCAAATCAACTTGAAATAAGTTACAATTAACTACTACTAATCATTTACCTCACAGAGCCAAAAAGTAACAAATTCATTCAACATTATTGGGAACGTTATATATAAACAGATGCTGTGCTAGTTTGATCTATGCCGCTGTAATCCAGTGCTCTCATTAGTAAACACTATAAGTAAAGGAATACCTCTGCATTTCAAAATTCTATGGGTAGAAAAAAGTAGGGGAAGCCTTAATATAGACAGCGGGAAATTGGTTAAAAATAAACAACTTATAGTAATAACAATTCTATGAAAATGCTTTTATTGACATGAATACGTGTTTCAGATAAACGGGTAAGTAAAACCAAAAAAGGACAGGTTACAAGGGATATAAAAAGATTATTTTTTATAAAAAGACATGCTAAATATGTATTTACATATGCACAGACAAGAAAAAAAGTCTGAAAGAATGAACATTAAATTGTTCACATTATCTCTGTATGATAGAGATTATGCACTCTGGATTCTGGATGAGTGCGTTTTCCTTCTTTTTGGTAACTTTAACTTAAAATATAAATAATTAAAAAAACCAAAATATAAGCAAACACCAGGCTAAGCTTTTATAAAGAATAAGCTTTTTTAAATGCTAATTGGCTAAACAGAGATTAACCAATTCATTCATAAACTTGTATGCACTATTAAGATTATTAGCATGTTAATAATTAACTATTTGGAAAAAGAACTCAAACACTAAAAAATCTTTGCCAGGACCAGCACAGTGATTCTTAAGAACCTTACCTTAAAAAAAACTTTGGAACCATACAAAATATGTAATCTGTATCTGTTACAAGCACAATGTCCTACACCTGTCAGAAAGCAGGCATTATTTTCTAAATGATGGGCATTCTAACAGAGGGCCAGTGTTTTCTATACTTGCCACATTTTTATAAAACTAAGAATTTAAAATGGTTAGGAAAGCTCTAGTCCCAATGTTACTAATACAGGTTTCCAATGTCATGTGTTTTTAGAACGTCAGAGATGTAGAAACAAACATTCCTTACAATAAGTGAGCAATACAACAAGTTTCTCATAGAAACTTTTCACTTTAAAATTATTTTAAAGTTTTATGAATCTAGATATTCATGAACAACTAACCTTCAGAGAAACACACTTTCTGTTTCAATTATACCCTCTAGATAAGAAAGCTGCAGGGCTGATTCTAAACACAATTATAAAGTGCCACCTAGTGGATAATTTTATCAAGTTTCTCTGCTTACACTTAGACGTTACAAAATAATCTTGAGAAAAGCTCTTCTGGGTCGTCAAAGGGTACAAACATTCAGTCAAAAATAAATAAGTCTTGGGGATGGAATGTACAACATGGTGACTGTAGTTAACACTACCGTATTGTATATTTGAAAGTTGCTAAGAGAGTAGATTTTAAAAGTTCTCATTGTAAGAAAAAATAAATTTCTGCGTAGTGGTGGATGTTAACTAGACTTATCATGGTCAGCATTTTGCAATATATACATACGAGTCGAATCACTATGTTGTACACCGGAAACTAATACAATGTTATGTGTCAATTTTATCTCAATAAAAATAGATAGTGGCTCTGCATGAGAAAATAGCTACACCTTACAGCATTTCCTCATCAGTCACCAATTTGAGCTGGTGGATAACATACCACTTTTAAAAAACACGTGACTAATAATATTGATTTTAAATTTGAAGTGGAACCTCTGCCACCACCACAAAGAGAATAAGGAAGAGCCCAATTATCTCCTGAGTGGTCCAGGACGTATAATGACAGTATGCACAAGTTAGAAAGAAGATCCAATTTAACCAGCGTGCTTTTATCATCCACTTCAGTTGATAATAAAAGATTAGCATCATTATATCAGTACAGTAATTACTGTTACCGCTGCTCTACGCTGTAAGAGAACAAATTCACTTGGTCTAAATAAGCTTCATCTGGTGTTTAGAAATCAGTAGGGTTACCAGCAAAGCCTTTAAGGTAGCATACCACGTCTCTGCACGTGCAAGCCGCAAACGCCCTCTGTTACCATTAGGGGTGGCAGTCATACAAGTTATGACCAATTAAGTTGAAATTAATGAAAATAATTAATGTGGAATAAATACATAATCAAGGCAAAGGCATGGGCTGATATTTACAGTTTTACTCGACAGTTCTGATAAAAGTTTAGGGCTAGACCTCAGATGAAATCCAGTTCTACCTAAATTTTCCTAGTTATAGACTCAATATTTTGCTCTTCAGAGCAGTCTATAAATATTTTTTAAAAGCTCTAATTATCTAGATATTTTCGGATTCCCACATTGTAAAATAGGAATGATCAACTTATTTGAAGAGCATCCTCCTCACTGATGGAATAAAAAGTTTTGACTTTGAAGAGTTGTCTACAACATGTTGCAACTGGCTTCCTTGGGAAAATTTTGCCTGTTGTATTGCTGTTCTTGGGTATCTTATTTACAGGATATGTTCTGTTTAAGGAGCTACTCTTCTACAAATGAAATGCTCATTTAAAAAAAATTGACAGAGATTGCAAAGCCAGTCCTTGGAGGTCACTGTGTCCTCCAAGATACAGATGAGGAAACAGAAACTCATACGGTCAAAGGTTAGTTTAAGTTCACCAAACGAAGAGTTAAGATCCAGGCAAAATTTAGAACTCTTGCCACTATATCACACTGTCTTTTTATTCTTCTCCAAAAAGAAATGGAACCTTTCCCTGAAATTCTTCTTAGGGTGCTACAGTTGCATTTTTCATCTATAAGGTCCATGTGGCACCTGCTGTCCAGGTGTGTATTAAAGGCAAATAAGGGTGTTGGAACTATGAGTTAAATATAGCGTGATGGGGGTAAAGCAGCTTCTGTGGAGCAATTCACATCAGTGAATTCGACAAGGAGACCAAGAGACAGGGAACAGACCCAGGAGTTATTAAAGTGGGAACCATTATTATTTACTGAGAAGGCAGAAGCTGTTTCTGCTTCCCACCATTAAGCTTGTGTTAGCTGAGGAGGCACCATTTCCTCAACAGGCGCTCAAAAAGTGATGGCCGATAAACAGATGTCCACAGGCTAACCTTCAGCATTTTAGAAGAAAACCTTCTGTTTCTCTCAAAACCACCATCTTTTATCTCGTTATCTTGCAAAGTACATACACACACCACACATTCTTTCAGCTCTGAATCAGTTCCCATTTCCAAGGTCTGAAAATTTTATCTGTGTCTTCCTGTCAGATTTGAGGCAACTGACCCTTCTATGTAACTTTTAAGCTACAGTTAAAAATGTCCCTCTTGTTACTATTTTGCTATTTCTTATTACTCATAGGGCCATATTTCTGATACAGTAAACACACACATAAGTGAAAATCTGAAAACTTGGATTCAAATACTCTAAGCAGGAGCATGTCTTGGCTAAATCGCCTAACCTCTGCATCTCTGGTTCTCCCCATCTGGCCTTGGAGAGGCCCCTCTGGCTCTAAATTATTCTAAGGCTGCATTTCTTGAAAACACTCTACAATAGATTTCAACGCAACAAAACTTATCAGGCCTGTCTTTACCACTACTTCAGCAAAGGCTTTAACAGAAGTCTGAGGAGTGTAGTGATAGGACCAAATTTAAAAGGGGTTCTTTGTGGGTTGTAAGTGAATTGCTCTTGAGAAAGTCTCTGCAGACATCTTACTTTGGCTCCTCCTCTATGCAAACTGCTATGGGAGCCTAAGAAAAGCAGCTTTCAAACTTGTAAGTGTAGAGGTTTGGTATTGCTGCCGCCAGGCTGCAACGGCTGCCAGGGGACGGGAGTGAGTCAAAGCCATTCTATGCATCGCACGCCTCAATGTCTTCCCTTTCCTTGGCAGCTACATCCACTGGGATCAGTCATCCAGCTAAATGTCATGAGTCCTAAAGTTATTACTAGTGCACAAGCTTCCAGTCTGAAACTTTACAAAATGATGTAACTTTAAAATCATTACAAAGGAGATCTTTTTATGTTATTATTATAAGCTTGGAACAATTTGTGAAAAATTAAAAGGGTCGTGAGACAATGAGTTGGAGTTACACAATGTGTGCGTCTGAAAGAACATTCACATACACCTTTCTGGATCAAAGGTCTTACTGGCACTTATTGAAAGAAACAAGGAGAATCAATAGGCACAGTTTTATATAGTACTTCACAATTTGAGAATTTTCAAAGATCTTTACATGTGAATACTTCATTTTCAGACTCCTCTAACACTTATTTGCAACTTATAAGGCATTACAACAGATGATTTACTTACAGGCTCTTTTCCCTTGAAAAATGTAACTTCCTGAGTATTATTAATGTTTTTGGTCAAATTATATCATATGTAAATTTGAATGTGTTCTTTTTTTTGAACGGGAGAATAATTAACTTTACATTTTGTAGTCATCCCACTCTATAAAAAGCAGTTCATTTCTGTCCTTCAACAAAAATGAAATACTTGAACACTGTCACTGAAGACAGCTTTTTTTATACAAACTGTTCTATGAGTCTTTTAGATAAAAGTAAACGAGCAGATAAAGAAAAGTACATGTTTAGATATTAGAAAATGTATTTCTAACAAATAGGCTTCTTAATTTTTAATGATTCTACAAGTTATGCTAATTTTTGAAAGAGTTTATAGTAGACTGACGTTATCCTGAGTAAGAGATATTTCTAAGGAAAAAAATTAAATGAATCTTACTAATAATCTGTTTTCTTATCAAAAGCAATTTGGAAAAAGGAGCATCTTACTATAAAGAAGACACACTTTCATCTTCATCAGTATTATCCTCATTCTCCAACAGCCTGACAATTTTTAAACTTTGGCTACACCTTTAATTTTGTGAGAAAACTATACAAATCAGTTAAAGAGGAAATGAATAATATGATTTCTGTGTTTTGGAGGTGGGGGGGTAGGTAGGTGCTGAAGCAAAAATGCTAAGGTTTAAAAAAATGTAGAATAAACCTTTATTAAAAACAGATTTTAAATGGCCATTTTATCAGAAATTGAGCTTTTAGGTACAGAATATGAAAACTCACTACCTTATCACAAGAAAAATTCTGCTTTAATGAAACAGATCTCATTGCCATTACATCCAACTCAAGGTTTTGCCACTATACAATTCCTTGCATCATTTCTACTACAAGGAATGTTTTCTCCACCAACATGCCCTCTTTTTTCCCTCAAAATTCTGCTAAAACTTACTGAATATGGAACTCTTCTTATTAACTCAATCTAACTTTGATTGAAAAACACTCATATTTATTTTGAACTCCTACTTTGTTCTTCATTCTAAATCACAGATTTATAGAGTTAAGAACAAACTTTAAAGACTATCCAATTTAACTCTCTCATTGAAGAAAAATTCAGGTCCAAATTAAGAAATTTGCTCAATGTCCCAGAACTTGTTCTAGTACAAAGTTATCCATGGGATTAATTTTTTATTTTCATTCAACGTTGAGAGAATCTAAAAGGTAACATTTCTGAAGCCAACTGAAGTTTATTTGTTTAATATTTTTTAAAAAAACAACAAAAGCAAATCATTGATTCTTTTCACAAAGTATAAAAATTTCATTTCCTTAAAAATGACTTCATTAAAATTCATGTCATTACATTCATTTCATTAAAATGACCAAATGTCATTCAACATTCAAAATAAATGTACTGAGCATCTACTGCCTTGCCAAGCACCTCATAAAAAAGGCAAAACAATATATGAGAACTAAGAAGGCATTCAGACTTTTGAGAAAATTTATCATAAGGTCATAATATTCTCCGGAAAAGGTTTAATTACCTCAACACACCATATTCCAACGGACTACAGCACTAAGTAAATTAAAAAAACAAAACAAACAAACAAAAAAAACCACAGTGTATATACTCTTCCTCTGTTCCACCTGTTTTATACCATCCCCAACTTCAACCTCTAAATAATTCACACCTTGTACTGTATGTAGGTGATGCTATCTCGAGGAACTGGTGACAGTACAGATTCAAAAACATTGTAAGTCTTCCATGAAGTTTCTAGCTGGACTACAAAACATTTTCAACTTAGGTTCATTCCATGAAATGCCATATTCAACTATGCTTGAAAATTGTAGTCATATTATCCTAGATCCCCTTTAACTTGACCACTTTGCATCGTATGTCTATAAAGTAGCTAGGACCTTTCTACCAGACGATCAAATCCTCCTAATACTTACTTTCCAAATTGTGATTTCAGAATAAGAACAATCTTTCTCAAATAACCTGCGCTAAGAGTTACATAAGTAAAACCATTCATTTGTTTTATACTTGGGGAGCTAAGGTAAAGAGATCCTTAAGGTCTCACACAAGTGACTTTAACATATCTGCTCTAATTCTCAATTCAGCATTCCAGATATAAGATCACATTTCAACTGACAGCCGTCAAATAGTAGGTAGGCATTTCCAATTCGCAGTTTTAATGAGTTTTATCAATGGTCATAATTTGGTGTTTAGGACTTTTGCCAACCACGTTCATCTTTCTGTACCTGTCAGGGAAGAAGAGTGACAAGTAGAAACATGGAAGATATATAATTTGCAAGAAAAGGATCTCAGAAAACAGAGTCATAAAATTAACCTGGATTTCTAAGTACAATACAATTTATTCTTTTAATACTCTTCTACTGTGACTATTTAGTTACAACAGAGGCTCAACAACACTCTTTTTCTCCCTAGACATCTCCCTAAAAATCTAGATATATCTGTATTTTGTATAATTATGTGACTAATTACATAAAGCTCCACTGTGAGCTTACTTTTATATATACTAGGTAAGCCAAAAAAATGTATACAAGTGGACACTTTGGTCAACGTTGCTCAAGCAGTAGTTCGCCGTAATCAGAAGTGTCTGGACCCTGATGGTAACCACTCAGAGCACCTCTTGTAATTGCAGAAGTCAGACGTGACTTGTATTCATCTTCTGTTATCGGTATATATTGAGTACTACAATTTTTAATAGCTTTTTCCCTTCTTAAAATGTGTATACATTTTTTTGCACCCTCCATATTACTAACTTTTATGTAACAGATTGAAAACATGAGTAAAAGTTAAATATGTAGTTCAAAATTTATTCTTGTTAGTTTTTAAAAAGTTCTCTACCAAGTTAAGCACATTCAACACAGAATCTGTAATAAATGCATTTCCTGGCTGCTTCTAAAGGGAAATTTTATATAATACGTTTATATACTTTATATACATTATATTCACATTGTAAATTTTCTACTATATTTAAGGATGATCCAACTCATGAACACAATAGTTTATTTTAATATGTGCTGCAACATATTTAGGGAATATATGAGTTTCCCTCAGAAGACATTAAACTAAAATAAGAACACTAAATGAGTGCTGTAGGTTTTCTGAAGCACTTTCAAGCCTGTTCAAATTAATAACATACTAAGTGAATTAGTACTACAAAGGAGACTTTTATCACTGATAATTTAAAATATTAATGTGAATACTTAACAGGTCAAGCCTTTTACATTAATCAAAGACATAACGTAAGATCGGTTAGAGTGAACGTTCTCCTATCAGTAAAGTTTTCATGTCAGGTAATTTCTCCCATTTTTTTCCGTTGTAAGTCTAAAAGGATATTTCTTTTCTTGTATTCCTGAGGAATAAAAAGTTATCTGCTCTTCTAGAAATAGGATATTAACTGCTTCTTTTGGGAATAGAACATTTGGCATAATATATTTTTGTGGCGTTTTTATCAAGTAAGTAGTTAGGAGGTGAATTATCAAAGACAGTCCGGCTTCTTGTTCTTCGTGGCCAGACAGGCCAGTAAATCTCAGGTCTTTTGTGTGTTTCAAGGCTGGAGGTGGAAGTTTAACAACCGGCCTCTCAGTAAAAAGTAACTGAACATTTAAAAAAAAACAACGCAAAATAATGTTTTAAATTCCAAATTTGATTTAGAATTAATGTTATTAAAAATAAATCCTTCGTTAAAGTTTTTCTCCTTCTCATGTTTTTGGTTACAATATTCTTCTCTTGCCTTATTCTCCTTAGCCTAAAATCTGCCAGACTTAAAATGGAATTTTCAAAAATAAGGTTGGTAAGATCATGACACAATCAATTATTTTATGTCCCTCAATGAACATCAGAAGGAGTCTACTTAATCGTGGTTCACGGTCAAATACACAGCTCTTTGGCCAGGACCCTCAGGAGTGACTGGCAGTGTTTAAATGTACAAAAAGTTAAGGTAGAGTTTGTGTCCCTTGCTCTGTGTGGCCTGTTTTCTGATGTCCATTGCCTTCGATCCAGAGTTCAGAGGCACTCACAAAATGAATTCTGAACAAAAAACACACTGAGGAACTCTCGGTCCTGGGAGAATCCAAAGAGTCAATTATTCCTTGAAAATGGCTGTAGCACTAATCCTATTCAGATGGAATCCTTTTATGGGAAGACTGAGTGAAGGTAGCAGGGGAAGGAACTCAGGCCCTCACTCACCGTGTACCTGTAGTTGAGAAGTTCCTAGCAGAAAAACCACAGGAGAAAGGAATGGGCAACTTGCCTTGAGCATAAGATGAAAACAGACCCATTGAATCCAAGGAAAGACCCAACAGTAAAAAGCAACATTAACTCAAAGATGGTAACTGGAGTGTGAGAAAAGACGGGGTTAAGTTGGGCAGCAATAAACAAAGGGTAGGACACACTGCCCTGGTCACAGTTGAGGGGTTAGACGAACAAGAGGAGAGCAGGAGGGCAGAACGCAAGCTTTTACACTGAACAATGCCTTGGTTGCCTGGTGAATAGTATTAAGAAGCCAAAGGCATTCATTATACTTTCGCAAAAAAAGATAAGTATATTCTTTCTGTAGAACAAATCAACCCTAAATAACAGAGAGGAAGGGTAGTTCGATGTATGCCCCACTTGCTGGGGTTATGAGAGAAAATAACTGGTCACTGTGACACTGTTATGGGCCAAAAGCCCAGTAAAGTAGACAGATTCAGCTTTGGTAGTGGTGTCCAAGCATCCAGTGAAAAACTATTCATCATTTCAATTGAAGATAGAACACAAACTATTAGAGTCAAAAGGAATCTTATAGATCACTGGTCTACCACTCTCATGTTTCAAAAAACCAGAGTGAAACTCAAGAAGAAATGACTTGCTTATGGTTTAAAAAGCTATTTATTCACTGGCATAACTGTTTACAGCACTCATGATTTTTGCCCCTTACTTATAAGGAAATTACTGCTGAGCAGTCAAAAGGCATTTTAGTGCTTACTACATTTATATCTTTCCTTTCTTCATTCAATAAACACCTACTGACTAGTAAGTACTATGCACGAGACTACATCCTGGTATACTTTAAGGAAAACTTCAGAAAATAAACGTGGCAAATCGTGGTAACAACTTTGCCGATAGGTAAAATATTGAGATCAATCAACTAAAATTGTGGACCACCAAGTACAGATTCCAAGATTATAAAGAACTAGGATGTGAAAATTGGAATGGCATATCCAAGTATAACCAGATACTAAAAGTACCATTTTTCTGAGAAAAACAGAAGTGGGTAAAGAACAGAAAAGGGAAAAAAGTCACAAAAACAAGTTCAATCATTTACTCAAGTTCCTGGGACTTGTCCTATGCAGAACAAAACACAGGCTGAGTAAGTCACTGCAGTTTGCAAATAGGCTTCTGTGGGTCACTCTTCCTCAACTTGAATTAAAGAGGGAAAAAAAATCAGTAAACGATGTATATTTCCCTGCCCAAACTGTCTCTAGAAGTCAGAAACAGTTGACAATTTTCATTTTACATGAGAACATTACATTATAATGTGGCTTTCTTGGGAGAAAAAACTTAGCTAGCAAACATATCCAGCTATTCCAGGATGTCTGGATTTAAGTGGGTTTGAGAAAAGATGCAAGTAACAACTGGAAAACCGAGAAAACCGAGAGAAATCAAAGCAGCTGTTGCGAAGAATAAACTAATTTTAAAAAAAGAAAAAAAAAGGTCATCAGGATTATTGTTAAGATGGTGTCATAGGCAACTCAAAAAATTCTTTAAACAAAAATCTAGTAATTTAAAAGAACTATAGGGGATATACAGGGAGTACATAAAATCCAACAAGTTTTATGGAAATCCATTTGTCATTACATTGGCGAGTCTGAAGTTGGGCATATCCTTTGACCCAACAGTCCCACTCCTGAACATTTATCCTAGAGAAATAACATGTACATAAAGAGGCATGTACAGGAATCTCAAGAATTTTTCCTCTGCAGCTTTATTGCTAATAACAATAACACGAAAAGTAGAAACAACCTAAAAAGCCATTAAAAGAAAGTGGATAAATAACTTGTATTTTTATATAGTGAAATACAACTGTGATCACAACTGAATTATAAGTAGAAGCAAGGATGACTCGCAAACATAATGTTTAGTTTTCTAGGTCCAAGATGGTGACCCAGAAAGAACTTACCTCCTCCCTGGAACACATTGAAGCTACACCTACAAACAAAGCAATTCCCCTGAAGAAATGAGGACTGAACAGCTTCTCCACAACAAACCAGAGACCGCAAAGAAATGGGCAGGAGGGCAGGGGAGTCGCAGAGACTTAGCTTTGGAACTCCACCCCCAACGCGCTGACGAGCAGTAGGGAGGGATCGCTAAAGGGCCGCACGCAGGCTCCCCCGCCCTACCGCACAGCGGAAAAAAATGGTTTAAAGGTCATGTAGGACATACGTAAGGAAATCCATTTTCAAACCCTAGAGGATCTACCAAATCGGAGAACTGCGCAGGCAGTTCGCTACGGTGTTGGATGCACAGGAGAGCGCCATTTGTGTTGCTCACTCTGGCCCTCCGCCTTGATTGCACGATCCGGACACTCCAGCCAACCCGCCAAGGACGCCCCAGCGCACCTCAGTCCCCAGGCTCATAGCAGATCGGCAGCTTGTCCGTGGGAGTCCCTGCGACCTGTGCCCTCTCCAGCCATAGCTCCAGGCTCTGGGCAGCTTTCCCCCGGAATCCCGATAGTTGGAACCCACTCCAACTACAGCTCTCGCCTCCATGCGGCTTGCCCCTGACACTTCCCACAGACCCCACCCACTTCAGCCATAGCTCCGGGCTCCAGCGCCACTTGTCCTTGGGACTCCTGGTGGCCTGACCCCGCTCCAACTACAGTTTCAACCAGCTGGCCAAGGCAGTCCGGCACAGTGTGCCCCGGAACTTCCCACAGCCCAGCTATAGATCGGGGCCTTATGTGGCGTGCCCCCAAGACTCCCCATGGCCCAAGCCCATTCTACTGCTCCGGCAAGCCCGCCAAGGCAGCCCAAGGGTGGCTTTGCCCCGGAACTGCCGCAGCATGAGCCAGCCCCAACTATAGTCCCAGCCGCCCCCCACCAAGGTGTCCCTGCCAAGGCTTGCCCATCCTGGACTCCCCACAGTCTGCACCTGCTCCATCTCCAGCTCCAACCTGCGAAGGTGGCCCCAGTACAGCTTGCCTCCAGGTATTTCTGCAGCTCCAGCTCACGCCAGCTCCAGCTCCAGCTCACCTAACAAAGACGCCCCGCACACGCACTCTGTAAAAAGGAAGTTCCTACACAAAGCCACTCCTTCAAACTTCGGACGGCCTTTTGTGTCACCTAATTTATAGAAACAAACCACCAAGTCTAAACGAAAAGACCACATGAAAGAACAGGGGTGGAAAAACCTCAGAAAAAAGAACTAAATGAAACAGACATAAAACATTTACCAGATAAAGAATTCAACACAGTGGTTATAAAGATGCCCAACACAGGCTGGAGAAGAACAGATGAACACAGTGAGAACTTCACAAAGATAGAAAATACAAAAAAGAACCAATCAGAACTGTGTAACACAGTAACTGAAATGAAAAATACACTAGAGGAAATCAACAGCAGATTAAACGATGTATAAGAACAAGTCAGAGCTGGAACACAAGGTAGTGGAAATCACCAATCAGAATAGCAAAAAGAAACAACACCTCTTTAACAATGAGTATCATTTAAGGGATCCCTAGGACAAAATCAAGCCTATCAACATTTAAATCACAGGGGTCCCAGAAGAAGAGAGAGAAAGAAAAGGACAGAAAACCTATTTGAAGAAGAAATGGCTGAAAAATTCCCTAAACTGATCAAGGAAACAGACATTCAAATCCAGGAAGCATAGACAGTCCCAAACAAGATGAACCCAAAGAGACCCACATCAAGAAACATCATAATTAAAATGACAAAAGTTAAAGGTAAGGACAGAATCTTAAAAGCAGTAAGAGAAAAGCAGCTAGCATCAAGAGATTCCCCATAATACCATCAACTGATTTTTCAACAGAAAATTTGCAGGCCAAAAGGGAATGGCACAATATAGCAAAGTGATGAAAGGGAAAACTTACCGCCGTGTTTCCCCAAAAATAAGACCTAGCTGGACCATCAACTCTAATGCATCTTTTGGAGCAAAAATTAATATAAGACCTGATCATATTTTACTATACTACAAGACTGCATATAATATAACATAATGTAATATAATGTAGTATAATATAATATTATAATATAATACCAGGTCTTACATTAATTTTTGTTCCAAAAGACACATTAGAGCTGATGGTCCAGCTAGGTCTTCTTTTCAGGGAAACAGGGTACCAATAATACTCTACCCAACAAGGTTATCATTCAGAATTGAAAAGAGCTAAGAGTTTCTCATGATCAATTGGGATTTATTCCAGGGATACAAGGATGGTTCAATATCTGCAAATCAAACAATGTGATACACCACATAAGCAAAATGAAGGAAGAAAATCAAATGAAGGAACATACCTCAATAAAGGCCATATATGACACACCCACAGCTTACATCATACTAAATGGTGAAAAGCTAAAAGCTTTTCCTCTAAGATCAGGAACGAGACAAGGATGTCCATTCTCACCCCACCACTTTTCTTCAACACAGTATTGTAAGTTCTAGCCACACTAATCAGGCAAGAAAAACAAATAAAAGGAAGAAGTAAAATTATAACTATTTGCAGATGACATGATTGTATATATAGAAAACCAAAAGATTCTACCAAAAAACTGTTAGAATACATGAATTCAGTAAAGTTCTGGGATGCAAAGTTAATATTCAGAAGTTTATTGCACTTCTATACACTAATGAACAATCAGAAAGAGAAATTAAGAATACAATCCTATTTACAATTGCATCACCCCCCCAAAAAAAAAGAACAAAAGAAAACTAGGAATAAATTTAACCAAGGAGGTAAAAAACCTGAATTCTGAAAACTATTAAGACATTAAATGAAAGAAACTGAACAAGAAACAAATGAATGGAAGGACATACCGTGCTCATAGACTGAAAGAATTAATACTAAAATGTCCATACTACCCAAAGCAATCTCCAAATTCAATGCAATCCCTATCAAAACATCAATGGCATTTTTCACAGAACTAGAAAAAATAATCTTAAAATTTATATGGAACCACGAAAGACCCTGGATAGCCAAAGCGATTTTGAAAAAGAAGAAAGCTGAAGGTATCATGTTCCCTGATTTCAAAATATACTACAGAACTATAGTAATCAAAACAGTATGGTACAGAAACAGACACATAGATCAATGGAAGAGAATAGAGAGTCTAGAAACAAACCCATTCTTACATGGTAAATTAATCTATGACAAAAGAAGCAAAATATACAATGGGAAAATACAGTCTCCTCTTCAGTAAATGATGTTGGGAAAACTGGACAGATAACATGTCAAAAATATTAAAAGTATAAGACCTTCTTACACCATATACAAAAATAAACCCAAAATGGATTAAAGACTTAAATGTAAGACCTGAAACCATAGAAGTCCTAGAATAAAACATAGGCTGTAAACTCTTTGACCTCTCTCTTAGCAATATTTTTTAAAATATATTTCCTCAGCAAAGATAATAAAAAGCGAAAATAAACAAATGGACTGCATCAAACTAAAAAGCTTTTGCACAGCAAAGGAAATCAACAAGATGAAAGGGCAACCTACTAAATGTGAGAATATTATTTGCAACTGATATACCCAAGAATGGGTTGATATCCAAATTATATAAAGAACTCACACAACTCAACATCAAACAATGCAATTAAAAAAAATAGGCAGAGGACCTGAATAGACATTTCTCCAAAGAAGACATACAGATATGCCCCACAGACACATGAAAAGATGCTCAACATCACTAATAGTCAGAGAAATGCAATATTAAAACCACAACGAGATATCACCTTCCACCTGTCAGAAAGCTGTTCATCGAAAGATAGTAAGTAACAAGTGTCAGCAAGGATGTGAAGAAAAGGGAATCCTTGTGCACTGTTGGTGAGGTTGTAAATTAGTGCAGCCAGTATGGAAAACAGTATGGAGAGTCCTCAAAAATTTGAAAACAGAACTACCATACAACCCACCAGTTCCACTTCTGAGTATTTATCTGAAGAAAATGAAAACACTAATTTAAAAGACATATGTATCCTTATGTTCATTGCAGCATTGTTTACAATAGCCAAGATACAGAAGCAACCTAGGTGTCTAAAAATAAATGAGGGATAAGGAAGATGTGAGATACATACACATACACACACACAAACACACACACACTTGATTACGACTTAACCATAAAAAATAATGAAATCTTGTCATTTGCAATAATATAAATGTACCTAGGAAGTATAATGTTAAGTGAAATAAGTAGGACAGAGACAGACAAATACCATGGTTTTACCTATATGTGGAGTCTAAAAAAAACAAAACAAACAAAGAAACAGAAACAAACTCGTAGATACAGAGAACAAACTATGGTTGTAGAGGGGTGGAGGGTGAGGGGATGAGAAGAAAAGGGGAAGAGGATTAAGAAGCACAAACTTCCAGTTACAAAATTAGTCAAGGGATGTAATGTACAGCATAGGGAATACAGTCAATATAAAAACTTTGTACAGTGGCAGACAGTTACTAGCCTTACTGTGGTGACTCCTTGCAAGGCACATAAATGTTGACTTCCTATGTGGTACAGCCAACACTAATAAATGATTGTCTATCGACTATAATTAAAAGTAAATTTGAAAAAAAAATCATGATGTTGAACAGCAAAAAGAGGTGTTGCAGAAGAAAACAGACATTATATTATTTGCATAAAAGTCAAAAACATGCAAAACTTAATGTAGGGGATACAGAAATATGTGAAAAAATATAAGGAAAAACAAGGAAGTAATTAACTCAACCTTCAGGACTGTGGTGGAGGTTAAGGAGAAGTGATGCAATCTGGGCCAGGCATAGTTCTGTTTCCTAAGCTACTAGTGATAGTTACTCAGTTATTCATGTTAATGTTATTCTTTGTATCTTCTTCACGTTATAAATATGCTCTGTATATGATAGCATTTTCTAAGTACTATGGGGGTTACTTATATTTTTAAAAAAGCTCTCAGAAATGAATTTAACAAATTATTTTAAAGGTATTTTTTAAGTATCTTCAAGTAACAAATACCCAGCATGCACTGAGGACTTCTTAAAATATCTCTCTACTTCACACAACAACTCCAAGATAAATATTTTCATCCCTAGTTTACATATGAGGAAAATGAGATTCAGTGTTGTTATGTAGATTGCCCAACCTTACACAGCTAGCAGACGTGAGATTCAAACCATATCCAACTCTGAAAACCATGATACAACTGCAGGGACTGCCTAAAATATAACAACAAAAATAAATTTCTAACACAAAACAAAACTGACTTGATATACTACAGTTCACTATTTGAATTCATTTTAGCATTTAAATGGCCCATAGATCATATTGTAATAGTCTGTATTCATTTTATTTCATAGTACATCTCTTTATTACATCGTAATCATAATTTACCCTTGAAATCTATGAATTCTAAAACTGGCAACATATACCAATTATGTTTATGGAAGGTCTCAACTTGGCTGCAGTTCTTTTCATAACTTGAATTTCTCTAAGACCGGAAGTTCAAGGAAAGTTAGTTGTTGGTAGGCTGACATTTAGCACTGTCATTTCACTACCCTACCATGGGGGATTCACTCAGGCAAGCCAACAGACTTGTCAAGTGTCACAGAAATTACTCACCCCCACTCTATTTCCTGATCTCTTCCAATCATATGTCAAAACCTAATTTTAAACTCACACAGGGAACCTGATTAATGTCACCTGGTTTTTTTCTACTCCATTAACTCTGGGCCTCTTCAGCACACATACAACACAACTCATTTATATAATTGTCAGTTTTTTATTTTGCTGTTTTTGTTTGTGCGTTGTGACCATCCTACAAGAACCACTGACAAGAGTTTACAAGTTTATTCCTTCTGAACTATGCCCTAACTTCTTCCCCTGAAGTACCACTGTACTCTGTAAACAGTAGTCACTTAATAAATGCTGATTGACTTACTACAGTGGAACAATTCGCCTCTGGTATTTCTCAATATCCCAGTGAATCCTCCACACCTATAAACATGCTGGAGATGATACCAGGTACCGCTAGAGGCTTGGGGTCTTCCAGACGGTGCCTGGGACAAGAAAAACACAGAGAGAGACCAAAGACAGTCAGGAGAAACACAGAGAGAGGGAACATGGAAATAAACAGAGAACAGAATAAAGAATGAGAGGAGCAAAAGAGTCAGGAGTTACAGAGATTAAGCATCCAGAGACACTCAGAGACAAGGAAGAAATCAGCAATCTGAACTTGGGTTAGGAAATCACATTTTGGGTAACTATTTACTCATGAAATAGGTGCCCTCGTGTTACTAAATTTGTGATATAATCAACCATTTTAAAGTTATTTCTAAGGTTTTTCTGAACTTACATCTTTATTAAAAGTCATCTTACAGGGTCTCATCTTTGGAGATACAAGTACATATACACAGAAACAAACATAATCTTCAAAACAACTCAGCTGTAAATAAAGAAATATTTGTCCAGTTCTCCAATTTGGAAAATTGTTACTTCAGAGAGGTAATGTGACTTGCCCAAGGTCACAAGTAAGTATATGATAACTGGGCCCCAAATCTTCTGATTCCAAAATGCAGTGCTTTTCTGACATCCCATGTTGTCTCTATTAGAAATGAATCATATACAAATCCAAACCGTTTTAATAAAATTCAAATTACACATTCAAGATAAAATTTTCTACCTCTTCAGACACTGAACTATTCAGGTTATTCACTACGATACTTTACCTCAGGGCTTCATTTATTTAAAAAATCTATCAGGGAAAAAAAATTGGAATAGAAATATATCATCAGAATGATAGAACGTTTTAAACAGAAATGAAGTGAATATCCACTTGACAGAATTTTTACATTTAAAAAAGGAGCTAGAGTTCATTGCTTTTACAACTTTATAATTTCAAAGTCTAAGTGATTCAACAAATTTCAGCTGAGATAAAAAATGCTCCACATTTCAATAAACTCTTAGATCTAAATACTAGTAAATTTGTCTCGAACTTGTTCTCTCATAATGTTTCACCTAAAGTCTACACTGCAATTCAATTTCAGGGTAGTACACGTATAGTAGAAATGATTTAATGTACCACGCTTTGTAAGCATTAGTATTTTCTCTTGAGGAAGACTTACACTCTTCTAAATAATCATGCCCTTTTGGAAGCAGGAATGTAATTGCCAGAAAAGCTCATTTGATACAAGTGTAAGCATGTTATTGGATTTCACAGCAAGACAAGATAATACGAATACAAAGAAATTTCTATTCAAGTGTGCATCCATACATTTTTCCAGGTTCAGCAATTTTCAAACCACCAATTTTCAAATAAGGCCTAAATTATAGTACTGCTCTGCCCTCTAGTGATTGGCTAGGATGTGCTAACTAAATGCTCTCACTTATTTTTTAATTGCTTTTTGAGCAAACCTTAGGATTTTATATATATATATACATATATATATATACATACACACACACACACACACACACACACACACACACACATATATATGACGGCTGGTTTTTCATCATTGAGTAGTGAAAGTAGTCATCTTTTAAGATATGGCTTGTGGTATGAACACAGTGCAGGAAAGAGACACAATTTCTTTCCATAGGAATTTTCTACTTAACTATTGCAAACCAGAAAAAAAATTTAATATAATCTATTCTAATCCTTACTCATATTTTTATGTCAAATAATTCCATTCAATTTCTTTAAGAACTTTACAAATTTCAAAGCTATAAATCCCCAATTCTATTATTTTGGAGACTGAGGTATCAAGGTGAGTAGTACTATATATACCACACATAGATGAACAATTTTCTACTAATTATAATAGAGCAAGATACGCTTTAAAAAAATTATAATGAACATCATTTACCCTTAATTGTTTAAGTGGCAATTTAGACCTTTCCTGAATCTCAGTGTCGTCATTAGGAAACTGTCACTTTCTATGTGGAAACATTAATCAAGGATGCCAGTTAAGACATAGTTATTATACAGAGATTCACCCCAGTATTTCAATCAAGGGAATTTCCTTCACGCTAGTTTTTCTTGCCATCAACCTCTGTGAGGAACCAATGCCTTCCTAGAATAGCACTGCTATTCTCACTAATGCCAACTGTATTAATTCTGTGTCTACACTCGTGTTAAACATCACATTTGTACACATGAATGTAAAAGGACACGTGAACATGTCAGGACAATCCATAAGCAATTGGGTGGTGTGGTTAGGAGCACAAACATAAACCAAACAGCCAGAGGTTGAATTCCAGCTGTCACAGTCACAGTGCGACCTTAGGCAGATTAACCTCTGTGTGCTTCAGTTTCCTCGTCTACAAAAAGGGGACTAAAAAGAGATACCTACCAAAAGTAATATTTTATTTGGGTTACACAGGTGTATGTATTTATCAAAACTCATAAAATATACATTTAAGACTGTGTATTACACTAGATGTAAATTTTATATCGAAAGAAAAAACTTTTGATGCACGTAAATACTGAACTCCAGTCAATAATATACTTGCTACAGTATGCAGTGCCAAGTATAGCGATGTCTGTAATTTACTTTCAAATGAATCAAAAAATGAAATTAGGAGGGATTATAGGTATGTAGTAAAATAAGGATAGCAAAATGTTTGTGGCTGAATCTAGGTGGTAAGTATATGAATGCATAATGCTATATGTTTAAAGTTTTATAATAAAATGTTAGGTAAATACATCTACCTTTCATAGAATTCATATGAAGATTAAATATCTATTTAACTGTATTGAATATACAGAAAAGTGTCTGACAGTCAACAATGACGAATGGGAGTAAGTTTAAGCAAATGAGTGACCTACTCTTCCCTAGTTGGAGAAAAAAGATAAAAAGTGATAAGGCACTGAGCTTCCAAACTGGAGTGGGCAGTTGCCACCAAGGGGGTTGAAGCTCAAATTTCAAGTACATCATAAAACTGCAGGGACCATGTGAAGAACATGGTCTTTGAAAACCAGAAAGAGTGTATTTGAATCCTGGCTGTTTTTAATTAGCCAAGAAGCTCAGAAAATTTAGAATGTTCTGAGCCTCAGTTCTTTCATGTATAAAATGGGAATAATGATACATACATCTAAGGATCATTGTGAAGATCAGAAAAAAATACAAACACACACAGAAATATTAGCACATAAAATGCAAAGAAAACTGCAGTTATAATAATCATTATTACTACATAGGGGGACTCATACACACTCGTACACTCTGTACATGGAAACAGAAGTGACTACACATCTGATTCTAACCTAGAAATTTCATACGCAGGTGGCCCTATGACTCCAACGAGCTTTCTAAAGGATCTTTATTAAGACAATAGGCCTTATTTAAAATTTGACTGAGTGTAAAAGAAGAGCTGGCAACAGCAGGGCATTCATTAATCATCCTTCTGTAATACCGATTATAATAAATATAAATCCTACAGCTGAGACATTTGGAAAACATGTTTGCTGACAATATTTTAAAGAAGGTAGGTCACTTCAGTGCATTTGAGGGAAATATTAGCTCCTGGGTAAGCTTTGATTTGAAACAGTCTAAGGCAACATATTTAAAGAAAAGAATATTAGAACTATACAAGATGACTTTTATGCTCCCAGGGACTGGGTTTGTAAATCATTATAGATTACTCCATGAAAACAGTGGCTCAACATATAGTTTTAGCTAAAAAGAGAACCAAAAACTTGGCAATGAAAGTGGGAATACTGGAAACCTTATACAACACGGCTTCGGCTTTGACCACTGTACAAACACTGCTTTCTTCAAAGGGCCCTGGGATCACCTCACCCAAACACCTTTTCAAGGCAGTTAGATGTCTCTATATTTTTCACATTTTTGTTGAAAACTCTTCCCAGTCTTCTTCTGTCCTATACTCTATTGATTTTCCCACCAGAGATCTGATTGTTTTTCCTTCCTTTATACTTCTCTTAACAAAGAAGAGTAGGTGTTTTCAAAAGTTCTGTCTTAGCCACATTTCCTACTTTCACCATTTTCAAAGTTTCAGTTCTACCTCTCATGTTATACCTGTGTGCTGCCTGCCTCTTTTCCAAACTCATCTCAAATTCCTTACTACCTCCTATACATGCTCACAATGATGTCCTCTCTGTGTCTCAAATCCAGTCCATCCCAAACTTCACCTCCCGCTTCCACAAATCAGTTTCTATTACTATCTCTCCACTTGGGATGTAGTTGTCATTTCAACACATACATTTAAATGTACCCCATCTTTGACTTCCTTTTCAACATCCACCACTGCTTTCTTCCCTCTTATGAACCTCTCCAAGCCCCCAACCCAAGTTCAGTCTATTGCCAAGTTCTATAGATTAGTATTAGGTTGGTGCAAAAGTAATTGCGGTTTTGCCATTATTTTTAACCTTTTAAACCGCAATTACTTTTGTACCAACCTAATAATTTGGTTCACGTGACCAGACAGGATCTGCATTCTTTGGGAAACAGTGAAAGCTAGATTTATAACCACTAAATACTCACAGACACAGACACACACAGGCTAAATAGTAGTAAGCATCAAGCATTTGAGAAAATCTTCAATGATGGAATTATTAAAAATGAGTATCTAATAATTTTTGACCTGAGAGTTGGGAAAAGACTTACTTGATTTTGTGAGTTGGCTACCTCAATCCAAATATCTTGAGATACATCCAAACAGAGTATGACCTTCATAATGTCTCTCATAGTGGTGCCATTTACAACTCTCAAACTCTATTAGAAGAACAAATTTCTTCTTACCTAGGATAGCTAACGCCTCCAAAATCAATTTTTCCAACGCCTACTCCTTTTCCCTTCCAATCAATCCCATTCGTATAGTCTGCTCAAAAATTTTCAGTGGTTCACCTGCCTTCATGAGGAAAGAACTCAACTCACACTGACAATTCAAGGCTGTCTGAAATCTGGCTTTCTACCAATTTCCCATTTTAGCCTTACACACGAGTATATCCCATCCACATGGCAAAAGGGGGCTATTCGCCTTCTCCATACTTCTTCTGTATTTTCCCCTCTGTGGAGAGTTCCTTGACATTACTACCTGGTGTTGAAGATCTTCCTCAGCACTCCCAATGACATTGGGATTGACATTTGTCTATCTCTCCTTTCTCTGCCTAATTAGATTTTGCCTTCTATTGTCATAGCATGACCCTGATAGTGTCTGATACATTGCACATAGTAAACAGAGGAACAGAAAGTAGATTATTTTATCTTTAAACAAAACATTTTCTCCAGTGAGATTACTGTAGTAAGTTCAGGTTCTAAAAAGAAATACAGCAGAGCTGAAGAAAAAGTGCAAACACTCTTAAAGGTGGGCAAAAATGGTTTAGACGTTCAATATATGCCAACAATTGAAAAAGTATATAACTAAAGCCTGTATAATCCATGCTTGTTATGGTTAGAATGTTCACATGTTCAACGAGGAAAAGGCAAATCTGTTATAAAACCACAAACACCAAACATATACATGCTAACTTGCAGAGCAGCTTTTACAAGGAAAAAAGGTATTCTCGTAGCTGGTACTAAATTATCTTCAAAGGAAGTTTAGATATATTATAGAGAGATACTCAAAATTAACAAATAAAAGTTACTGATACGAGGGACAAATGACCAAGTTGTAGTGCATGAAAACTATTAGAAAGGAAATAGAATACTTTCACTGAGGTAGCATTTTCTGCCGATGTAGAAGAATACTTCCTTTTCTTGGATCAATTAATTGTAAAATGCTAAACCACTGACCTAAAATGAAGGAAACTCTTGCTTTCCTTGTCTAGTTTATGAATAAACTAGCAGAGTAAGGTCATGACCAAATTAGCTGTTGAACTTTTAAAAACTTTTTATAAAAATAGATTTCATACTTTAAAATTCACAAAGGATTCATAATACTGCTCCGTTTTGTTAAAACAATTACAGCCTTCAAAGAAAAACATGTAGATTATAAAAATTTACTGTTACGCTTAAATAATTTACTTGTTTGGGGTGATAATTTTGTTAATACCAATAGTATAAAGAAATAACATTTCTAAAATAACTATAATCCGCTGAATGAATGACAGATGGCTTATTTCTTAATATTTTCGTATAGTTGAGCTTTGACTGGGCTTCAATAAACTTGCAAAATTAACTAGGGAAAGTATAATTAAAATCAAACTTCTATCACTTATGTTGTGTAGAAAATATTTTAAGATATCCAACCATATAAAAAGTAAATGTTATTATGTCCTAATGATTTAAAGCAAGTCCATCCTGAATTCAATTCAATTCAATTTAATTTCCTGTAACAAAGATATGTAACTAGAAGGCAGGTGTTTCCCTTGTGAATGCAGGCAATAACATGCTTCAAATTCAATTTCAAGGAACAGGTAAGCAGCAAAAACGTCAAATGCCACTTTTGACCTACTGTCCATTTTGAGAACAAACACATTGCTTAACAGCCCTGCTACGTGCTGGGTTAGCATTGCACCCTCCAGCCCTTTTAATCCTCATAACAATCTCACATGCTTGGTATTCATCCCATTACACAATGTCGCTAAGTAACTTTCCCGTGCCCCAATCACAGTAAACAGCCAAGTTAGATTTTTGTCTTGTCTTAAGTCCATCATCTGAGGCCACAGCCCAAGCTTCTGAGATCAAGCAACAGCTTAAAAAAAAGGTAATCCACTTAAATCTGTCTTCTACAAGGAACCTTTAAGTTTCTGCCTACCCATATTAATCTCAAGGAAGCAACAGGGAGCACTCAGCAGTTGACAATCTAGCGGCAAGAATAAAAGTGTTTATTTATAAGCACTTCAAAGTAAAAGTTCTAAAATATTCTCCTGCAGGTCCACTACAAATGCTAATGTATGAAATACTTTATTACAATAGAAGTAATCGGTTAAAAATTCTATGATTTTGAAGATTAAGTAAAAATTCATAAACGGGTGCATCTTTACCCTTAAAAAGATATATTGTAATAGGCTTATTAGAAAGATGTATCGATGCTCTCTAAAATGTGAGTCTCAGTGAATAATAAAGGCAACACCCATCATTTAAACAGGAAAAACTAAACTTGCAAACCAGAAAACTTGACCATTTCTTTAAGTGTTCATTTCACCTAACTGAAACATGAGCTGTACACCGCCCCAGATGACAGCACAAAACGAATGTTATAAAGAGAGGCTTGGTATTTAAAAAGGGGATTGACAGCAGCTGCTCATTTCAAACTTTTATAATATAAGGCACCTATTTGATGACGTGGTAACTCTAATAATGCTGAAAACATAGTAGGGAGTCAAAAACTATCCTGAAGGCATGGTTCAGCATTTCATGCACATGTTCACTGGGGTGGTGTGCACATGAATACCTCAGATTTTGTAGGTCTCACCGTCTGTCTAATCTGGTGATTCTTCACTGTAATTAGTGTGGCATTACTGAAAATGCTCAGGGCAGGGTTCATCACATCAGTGGTAGCGCTTCAGCAGCGAAGCCTTGTTTAGAAACCAGTTCCTCCCCATCTGGCTGGCTTTCTCAAGGAACCTGTGCACTGGAAGCGCCTCTGGTAATGGTTTTCGTACCTTAAAACATTCCCTCAGGTGCAATACTTCTGCTACGAAGAGACACTTGGTCATAAATGGCCTTATAGTGACTATTAAGGAACGCTGAAATAATTACATATTTAATCTGCTTTTTAAGAGGAGTAATATAACCACGGCAGAAGCAAGAACAATAGCAAACTAAGTTATGAAAGTCAATACAAAACCAAAACACAATATTCTTATCTATCATCTTTGTAGATCAATTTGAATACAGAAATATCTTAAAATTGCCCACGCCGCCAGAATAGAACACCTAAAAGTATACTTTAGTCAACGTTTTCTGGTACACATTAACTGAATCCAGGTACGCTGTAGCATCTCTTAAAAGCCCAGCCTGAAGAAATTTACCTGCCTTAAATCTCACCCCCTTCACATGTGCTCCACTCACAGCCACTGATGGGCTGTTAGAGAAGCACTTGGCAGAAGGCTTCCATGTCTTAACAAACCCTCACTGACTCAGCAGACACTACAAATGAGCCACAGGTACCCAGAAATGTTTTGCTGCTCATTTAAAGTTCTTAAACCTGCTAACATTTATTGATTATAGGACTTAATTGCAAACTCAAAGGCACAGAAGAGACTTTTATTTTTGAAGAACACTCCTCTCCCTGAACTCAGATGAGGAAAAGTAATTATTTCCAGGTAGACCAGGAGATGCTTATTAACACCAAATTCAATGGAATGCAGGATTAATGAAATGTGAACTCCTATAATACTAATTTACCGAATGTTTACTGAGCAACTTCCACGTGCCAGATACTGATTCTAGGTTTTGCAGATACACCCATGAAGAACATATTCTCTAGAGTAAACTTTAATCCCTTAGCTTCTTGAAGAAGTTATATGAAAAAACTACATGCGTGCACTCATACATACAATACTCACATGTATATACAGAATATCCAGCAAATGCAGTACATATTTTACACTAAAATGCACGAAAATTCTGAGAGAATTGTTATGAGAAACTTTGCCCCATTAGATTCATTTACTTTCCTGGGGAAACACACTTCTCTATAATATAGATCAGAGGGAATACAGACTTCAATATAAAAATACTTAATTTATCCACCACCTTTCATAGAAATACTAAAAGGTGAAGTCATTCGTGAATTTATTTATACTGTCCTTAACTAGTAAAATTTTCACAATCAGTAGATTGATCCTACTGTTGAAAAGAAATACACTGCTAAAGTGGATTATATACAAGGCTGTAAGTTTGAGTCATTCTGTATCTAGCTTTTTGGGGAAACTGAAACTAAGGGTAGATGAAAGAGTTAGGATACATTTCAACCAATTAAACTGACGCTCACAAAACTAGATCACTGCTCAATATCTTATCCTTTAGTCTATAAGCATACAAGATGAGATAAATTTCACAAATCAATTTAAAAACATTTTTACACAAAAGTGTTTAAATCTCAAAAGTTCATTTCCTTTTGATTATATTTTCTGTTTTAGATAGGCACCAAATCACCAGAACTGAAATTATTCCAGAGACAGAAGACACACACACATTTTTTAAAAAATGTTCAAAGACAAAACCAAGAGTTAAGTTGAGTCTACATCAACATCCAATAAGTAAATGCACTATTTACTCACCACTAATCCCAAACATCCATCAACTGGTTTACCTAACAGAAAAAGCATACTACTGTAGAGTAGAAAGAAAGGAGTTCTACACATTCAATGGATTACATTTAGACTACTGAGAAATCCAAACAACCATTACCTGACTTAAGAGACGCTATCAGAAGAAAGCCTTTTCTTTCTGTTTACCAAAATATAAAATATATACCATTTTGTTTGAACTCACAATTGATTCACAAAGTAAAAGAATACTGCCTTGAAAAATGTGAATTGGCTTGACTATAGCACAGAAACAGATATAACTCAAGAGTAATCCTTATTCCTCAACCTAATTTTCAAATACACTCTGTTCCTAGATCACAATGAATACACATAGAAACTAATTTTTACAATGATGTGATCCCTCCATTACACAAAACACTCTGATTTTCAAGTTTTTAGACTTGTCCGTCCCTTCTAAGAAACTCATTTTCACGTACAGTGACTTCAAAGTGGAAGAAATATGAATTCAGTAATTTCAAATCTCCCACCTCAAAGATCCAAAGACATTTTTAGAATCTTAGAGGACTACAATAAACCAGGTTTTTTGTTTATAGACTGAATAATTATAGAGCATATTTTAACTTTCACTTCACTCTTTGGTACGGAAAACCCTGTTATGGGCTGAACTGGTTGCCCTCAAATTCATAGTCAAAGCCCCAAACCACAATGTGAATATATTTGGAGATAGATCCTATAAGTAGGTAAAAGTTAAATAAGGTCATTAGGGTGGGGCCATTATCTGATATCATGTTTTTCCGAAAATAAGACCTAGCCAGACAACTAGCTGTAATGTGTCTTTTGGAGCAAAAATTAATATAAGACCAGGGTCTTCTTTTACTATAAGACTCGGGTCCTAAATAATATAATGTAATATAATACCGGGTCTTACATTAATTTTTGCTCCAAAAGATGCATTAGAGATGATTGTCTGGGTCTTATTTTCGGGGAAACGGTAGAACAGGAGTCCTATTAGAAGAGCTTAAAGAGACACTAGAGCACGCTCTCTCATGCACAGACAAAAGGCCATGTGAGAACACCTGCCAAAAACAGCATTTGCCTACACCTTGATCACGGACTTGTAGCCTCCAGAACTGTGATGTTTAGGCCACTCAGTTTGTGGTATTTTCTTATGGCAGCCCAAACAGACTAACATGATCTCTAAAAACGAAGAGCTTACATTTTTGAGGTAGTTTTACTCTACCAATAGTCCAGCTAAATGAGCAACTAATAATTACAAAGATGATCCATTTATAAAAGAGAAGAGATTGAATCCACTTGAAGAATAATTCACCCAGAATATAATTTTTTACATATGTGTGATTCTAAATTAAACAAGTGGAATCGTCATTTTAGAAAAAGCATAAAACTTTGAGCCGTAAGAGATACCGCCATACTGTGCTTGATTCTAACAGTACGAGGAGACAATGTCTATAGAAAAGCCCTCTAAAGAGTCTAAATAATTTAACTCTCATTGGGAAATATTAACAGGAAATCTTTAAAGAGAAATGCTGATTCTTTTGAAACCAAATAGCATTTGCTGTATATGGAGAAGAAATTTCAGCGACATTGTCTCCTGTTCTTGTACTTCGCCTCAAGATCACATAAAATGTTATTTCTTTAATGCTGACCTTATTAATATTCTGAGTGAAGGTCATATATCCACATTTGGCAGTCACTCTGTCCCTAGGACTTCTATATTCTCTGTGGCACGAAGTGAATTATTCGATCACAGGGTGACTAATATTTCTACAGGACTCATCCTTTTAGTGATAAGCATAAAGACACTTTCAATTTTCAGTGGAATTGTAGAATAATGTATAGCTTCTTATGTACTCAGGCCAATTTTTTTGAACTCTTGGAGGAGTGAGTGTGTGTGTGTGTGTGTGTGTGTTTATAAAAATGCAAACACATTTTAGACATACATACACTGTCAGATGTTTTAAAGGTATTTTATAGTGCATTCAAGATTCCTGAATTTTGATCACATTTTTCTTTTTTTAATTACCATTTATTGAGTGCTTCCCATGTACCAGACACTGTATCAGGCATCAGACATAATGACCTCATTTAATTATCACAATCCCACAAGGTAAAAATCATTATCCCCTATTGAGAGGAGAAAGCAAAATTTTAGAGACACTGATTTAAAACAAAATTTTAAAGAATTGCCCAAATTCTTTCAATTAAAAATTGCCAGAGCTAGAATTTATACGTAAGTTTCTCTGAATCCACAGATGTCTAAGAATGTTCCTTCCCCGAATCTTAAGGAACTATAAGCTATCAAAGAAAAGCATTTTTTATATACTGCTAATTTTTAAACCTTCTTAATCCACAAAGCTCTGGTAACAATGTTTCATAATACCTGTGGAACTAATCTAGTCAACATCAGCTAAGGAGTTCTATATGCCTAGCAATTTTCTAGAAGGCTTAGGAGGCCATAAAGCAATGTCACTGTATAGTGCATATGACTTCAGGTGGAGAACCTTAGAAACCTCCTGATGTAATTGTTAACCTCACTACAGTTTCTACAATCTCTCTCTCCAGAATGATTCTTGAAATTGATCTTAGGTGGAGTTATTTGGCTACTATTATCTGGTAATATTTTATATCACTATGGGAGAAAGCAACCCCTTTTCTCATGCTCTCCCTTTATCAAATTATTAACAGATAGTATTTGTCAAAGTTCTGTAACCTATTAAACATAGGTAAAGAATTATTATAAGTATTATTATTTCCCTTCTTTAATTCTCGATGCAAACTGCAGAGGATTCAGTCTGCAGTAATTTTCATTCAGTTTAAAACTACTTACAAAAACAACAATGTCAGTCTATCATATATACTAGAAACGTTCACTGCATGGTGGGAAAAGTGCTAATGTTCAAAGCATCAAGAAATTCTTATAAACACAGTAAGCACTTTGACGTTGCTCTTAGTAATATTTTTTTGAATATATCTCCTCAGGCAAGAGAAATAAAAAAAATAAGTAAACAAATGAGACCTACATAAAATTTAAGTTTTTTACAGCAAAGGAAACCATCAACAAAACGAAAAGACAACATACTGAATGGGAGAAGATATTCGCCAATGAGACATCCGATGAGGGGTTAATACCCAAAATATATTAAAAACTCATACCACTTAACACCAAAACAAACCAAACAATCTAATTTAAAAATGTGCAGAGGTCACGAGTAGACATTTCTTCAAAGAGGACATACAGATGACCAACAGACATATGAAAAAATGCTCAACCTCACTAATTATTTTAGAAATGCAGATTAAAACCACAATAAGATATCACCTCACACCTGTCAGAAAGGCTATCATCAATAAATCAACAAACAGCAAGTGCTGGTGAGGATGTGGAGAAAAGGGGACCCTGGTGCACTGCTGGTGGGATTGCAAATTGGTGCAGCCACTATGGAAATCAGTATGGTGGTTCCTCAAAAAATTAAAAATAGAACTACCTTATAACCCAGCAATTCCACTTCTAGGTATTTATCTGAAGAAATCCAAAACACTAATTCAAAAAGATATACGTACCCCTATGTTCATTGCAGCATTATTTATTATAGCCAAGATATGGAAGCAACCGAAGTGTCCATAAATAGGCAGTTGGATAAATAAGATGTAGGTGGTACATATATACAACGGAATATTACTCAGCCATAAAAAGATGAAATCTTTCCATTTGTAGTATTATGCTAAGTGAAATAAAACAGAGAAAGACAAATACCATATGATTTCACTTATATGTGGAATCTAAAAAGCAAAATAAATGAACAGAACAGAAACAGACTTAGAGAACAAACTGAGGGTTGCCAGATGGGAGTGGCATTGGGGAGCTGGGTGAAAAAGGTGAAAGGATTAAGAAGTACAAAGTGGCAGTTACAAAACAGTCATGGGGATGTAAAGTACAGCATAGGGAATGTAGTCAATAATATTATAATAACCTATATATGGTTTCAGGTGGGTACCAGACTTGCGGGGGGGGGGGGGCAGGGGAGATCACTTCACAAGTTATATAAATGTCTAACCACTATGCTGTACACCTGAAACTAATACAATATTGAATGTCAATTGTAATTGGAAAAAATAATAATACAAAAAGAAACTCTTGAATTGTATCAGTTCCTAATTCCTTACAACTTGTCACAGATAGGGTATCATAGCTCAACTGTGTTCCATGGAACAACAAAAAGACGCCTGGTCAAATAATCTTACATGTTAAACAGATACATTTACTACAGGATTTCTTGGAAGTTTAATATACTACCTGCACTCTGTCTGTCTAGAAGAGCTATAAATGGGATTATGCAGATATTTAGTGCAAATATGCACTGTGCCTTCTTATCAGTCTTTTCCTACACTGATCACTCCTCTTAAAAGATCATTCCTACCCCATGATATTAGAGTTGGGAGAGGTAGTGACATGTGCCACTTCCAAGCATCGGTTTTAAGAGCCCCCATTCCTTTCTCCTTTTGCTACAAGATGAGTACATCCCAAAGAGGTTGCTCCTTCAGCTTTGGTCCAGGAATGAAGAGGACCTGGAGCAGAGTGGCAGCAGACTGATAAGGAACATGAACATGAGGGAGAAACTGTTACTGCTGGAAACCACTAAGATTCAGGGACTCATTAGATAATGAACTATATAAATTTGCCTAAACTGAATGATACGGCATGTATCCTAGATTAACTGGACCCTGGCATCTTTTGCCACAAAGTATTTTCCAGGATTTGTTTCCTAAATTACTCCTGGTGTTGTAGAGCATCTTTTCTATTCCTTAATTAACACTGCATTTAAGATGAACATGATCTGTAAATTTCTGCTGGTAGTCAATAAAACACATTTTATTGAAATAATCTGACTAACATTCAGAAATCATAGACCTTGTCAGATGGCTAGTTAAAAGTAAAGACTGTCATATCAATGCTGATTAACAATTTGGTTTTCTGAACAGGTCACATAGTGTCCTGCTTTACTTTCTAGTACGTGTTTGTATTTAGTAAATTGAGAATACTTCCACAAATTTAACTTTCTTTAAACCTCACTATGCTCAACTCCTTTCCAGATTGGCAGTGGAGAATATATTTGAAACTTCAGTATCAATATTCAAATATTCTACAGTCTATTCTGCTAACCCAATAAAACCATAATCAACTGTATGCTAACTGATATTCTTAAATCTAGAATGTGTTTTTCTAATTTAATTTTGCCTTAAAAAATAGCACAGAAAGGAGCAAAAATTACAAATAAATCCCAATGTTCCCACTGGCATCAAGACTCTGTTGGGTGTTAAAAATTGTAGTAAATACACATTCAAGCTAAATTACATACATTTTTACTATGTGTATAATCCTAAACAATGACATTCAGAAGAACGGTTCAGAGGTTTATATTTATGCTCACATCATAAAAGCAACATTCAGTCATATACTCACTAAAACAAGTAGGCACAGATATTACAGACAGATTTAATAAGCTAACAAAAATACTAATGACAGAAAAGACAAGATTAATTTTCAATTAATTAAAAAAATTAAAGAATAAGTTCATGTCCTGAAAATTGCAAGTGAACCACATTTTCTATATTTGTTCATTTTAATTGACATCAAATTCCTGAGTCTTATAAATCACCAATTCACAATAAGGCATTCAGGCATCAGGAGAGCAATCACATTTTATTCTCAGATTCAGGACACTCAATGCATTTAAGTAACCATTACTAAAATTAAACTTGATATATTATTGGCATATTTTAAACCATTAAAAAGTTTTTCCTAAAGAAACAACTTTGAAAATAACTTAATGTACGAGACAACAGATGGAGTATCTACAAGTTCCAGAGTTTGATATAATTTGTCACATGTATATATTTTACAATCTCAACTTTTTCTTCACTGTGTGGTTTTCATATTCAAGTCTCATGATGATGCTATACATGCCTCTATTAATTTTAATAGGTAAAATAATACCCTCCATGATGCTCTGATAGTGATTCATTTTTCAATTAGAGCCATGGCAGTAAAAAACATAAATAAATAGTTTTTGGGGAAATGACCAATTTAATATTTATTTAGTTATAGATATTCAGGACTTGAATAAACTGACTTTTCACCAACAGTATATTACTGTGGAGAAACAAATTAGAGATTTTGAAATAGTTAATTTTTATAAATTCATGACTTCAAAGGAAAATTTAACTTACTTGATGGAGATTAAAGTGTCACTTTAAAAAATTATAATAAAATTGTCAAGAAAAAAATACCCAATTATCACATTTCCCTGATCAATATGGAAGGTGAATCCATCAGATGGGAAAAAGTTGAGACCAGCTCTGATGGCACAAAGTCCTTGCCTGCTTCCCTGCTTCAAGGTGAGTAAGATGCACCTGCAGTGCTGTTCTTACCGGTCAAGTCAAGCCTATCCATTGTGATTTCAATGGAACATCAGAATTTCCAGCTTCTGTGATGCAGCAGGATTCTGTGAAAGACCCACAGCAAAAGTAGTTAAAATCCCCCCAAAAATGAGGTAACAGCCAAACGATCAAAATCAGGCAAATTGTTAAAAATTCCTATGTTAACACTATTTAGAGAAAGTGGCCTAGAGTGTTTATGCCAATTTTAATTTATCAAAAAGATAGTCACTAAAATTATTCAATGGAAATTGGGAGACTCAAGTTACAGAGACTGTAATTAAAGAATTACAGGTGATCACTTCTCAGCTTTTTGGCTAAAATTGGGTATAGAATTACAGGTAAATCCCTTGGAAAAATATGACTTAATTGGCATCCTGACTAAATTCAAGTTATTTTTACATGACTGGCCCAACTCAACCAGACAAGCTATGGTTCTGATATTAATATCTTATAACTTATCTTTTAAATTTTTAAACATAATGAGTGAAGCAAGATAGTTTAAAAAAAAACAAACATGGGGTATGGTGGAAGCACAAATAGAGAAAATCTTAACTCACATTCAACTACTACGTGAGAGACAATTTCCTGCCCTCCATCCCCTTTAGATTATAACAATATATTTCTTTATGATCAGCAGGCTCTAACACACTCTAGAAATAGGACATCACTACTGGCTTACAGCTTTATCAATACTATCAGTCATTTTATAGCTTGTCTGAAGTTTTTTCCCTGATCACTATGTCAGGATGATAATGGAAGAACTGGCTCTTACACATTAAATATCAAAAATGTGTAATGATTCATTTGAGTAATCCTATCTAGACTTAGATGATTCAGTTGTCACCGCACTACTGAAGAAAACATTAGCTGGAAAGAATGAATAAAATATTAAATGGTCTCATGTAGCTTCACACAAGATACTACTCATTCATCCGTATTTTTTAAAACAAAGCTATGGATGAAAGAATAAATCTTTGAAGCAAACTACAAAGGATACATATGAATACTTTCAAATTAAATGGCCACGGTTTTGCTAAGGATTGTACAATTCCAACAACTGACTAAATAATGGTGTAAAAGTCCATTCTTAATAATAAAGCAAGCAACTAACATTATTAAAACTTCTGTTATAAGCAAAACACACACTATCATATATTTATTTGCATACTTTTTCTTCATATAAATCCATAAAAGCCATTATTGAGAAGAACCATGAAAAGAAATATTGTAAAATAAATGAGTAAAAATTGTGATGAAAAAAATAACTGTGTCAGGTAAATAAATTGGTATAAACCAAAAATTCAATATAATTTGTACTGCCAAAATTTGTACTGCCACCATTAATTTTGACAGTATGGGTGTAATTCTTATTTTGCTTGATTTGTTTACTTTTTAGTTTAAGAAATGAGCACCTGCTATCTGAGAAAATTAAATAGGCTAATAAGTCCTATCTACAGAACCTCTTTAAGAATCAAAAATAAACTGTCAGTGACCTTCGGGTACTCTTTTAGATTTTTTTTTTACAATCTGGACCCCAAAATGGACCATAACTATACCTTATTTTGATTACTGTTCAGTAATTTATCACCTATGATGAGTGGGGAGAGAAAGGATGGAGGTTGGCTGTGCTGTGGCCAATATGGGTTTTAAAAGTCTTAGGATAACAAAGAGTTGGATTTAACTTACTAGGAGAGAGAGAGAGAGAGAGAGAAGCCAGGGAATCAGCCACAGAGCAGAATCAATTTCAAGGCTGAAGACCCTGCCTGAGACAGACTCCCTTTGATAGCCAAACTTAGAGACTCCAGATTTTATCTGGTTATTACAAATGCCTACATGAGGAGCTTCAGAAAGGCAGTTTCAGCATAAGCTGTTCTGCGTTTAAATTGCAAGTACTTCACAAAGTGTTTGGATTTGATGGACATGGATGGCTATGTGAGGTGTCAGAAGGACAGGTGGGCAAACAGAGGGAAATGCCTTCAGTGTGAACATAACACTGCAACATGGTGGTTTGAATGTGCCCTCAGACCAAAGCCAGGGCAGATTTTCCTCAGAGCCGCCCCTGCCTGTCTGTGTTCTCTGGGTCCGTTAGCTTCTTCGCAATCCTTACTCTCTCACACCCCACCTTGGTTCCTGACTCCCCAGGATTTAGCTCCCACTGCCTCACTCAGAACCTGTTCCCTTTCCCTTTATAAGGGCTCTCTTTCCCACCCATAGTGCTGCCCCCTCAGGATGCCCACCTAGCCAGGACTGATCTGGCAGAGCTCAGGATTCCCTCTGAGAAACTGCATCACAGCAGGTGGAACAGCAGGCTATCAAAGATCTAGGATTTGCCTTTTACCACAACAGGGCATATGACTTGACACCTAAAAAATCCCATCTTAAATATCTGGCCTAAGCAACCAATGAAATATCCCAAAGCAACTGGCTGTCTGCCACCGTTTACATATTGCCCCTCGGGGTGCTATGTTTTGAAAAGCTTATTATAGTAAAAAGGGTGAGATACCACTTCTTACAATGAGGCCAACTCCCAATTAGTGTTAATGTCCAGTATAACATTCAGAGGCACATCATGGCAAAATCCCCTTCTATGCCAACACTGTGTGTTTTGCACCCTGATGTCACAACTACCTCGTCAGTGCAGAATGGACTCCAAGGCAACCATGGTGCCTACTTACATGGAAGAATATTTAATTCCAATGAATGATTGCTTTTCTGATGTTTTCATCAATTCTCTGGGTAATAGATTAAGCTTTAACTAACTGATTTTCATACATAACCCTAATTCAATCAAGCTCAATAAAAGTCATTCTGGACTGCAATTATTTGCTAAGGAACAATTACATTCAAATGGAAAAAAATTGCTGGGCATCATACAATGCATGGTACAGATGCCTCTTCATTTATGGGGCCAGAAACAACAACAAAATAGCCAAACTGCCAGAAAGAGCAATAGATTTTTTCCCCCTCATCCTCCTGAAAATAGAATACTCATGCTTTTACACCTGAAGAAAACAAAATGGAGCACCCAAGAAAGCAAATTTTTAAATTATAATTTTCAACTAGGTTTATACTTTGAAAGAGGCTGCATTTCTAATCTAAGAGTCAGCATGACCTCTGAGAACTAAAACAAGTCCAAGTCAGAAATAACAGTCTTAATATCCACTCTTTTCCTCAATCTTCCTTCCACTGGCTTCCTCCATTTTCCCAATAATATGTACTGCAATCTGCACTTTATAATGCAGCTTTTCTTAAGAGTTTTCTTATTTTAAAACTACTTCTTTACACAAATACAATTCTTATATTTTCCTCAAATCAGCCATGTATATACTATATGTTTACAAGTAAAACTTAAATGTTGTTTATAAATGCACTAATCTTACTTCTATGTAATGTAATCATATTTGTAGTCCAAACAAATTCTCACTGATGTAACTAAAACCTTCCCTGTCCTGTGTGTATAAGGTCCTCCTAGCCACCACCTCACTACGCCCTGTATTCTTTTAATCCCTCAATAGTAGCATCAGGTGCATTACACAATAATGTAGTACCAAAAATGCGTACTAGAAATTATGCAACTTTGGCTAATGAAGTCCACGCTCTGGTCACTGTGGTCCACCACAGGCCAAAGGATGTTTTTCCTAGAAATGATAAGCTGATAGTCCGGTCTGCAGTCAAATCATTTGCTTAAATAAAATATCTTCATATAGACAAAGATAACCGTAGGGAGCTATACATGCATATATATACACACATACGTGAGTGTGACTGTGTGTGTGTGTATACATGTACATATATACAGCACATCTACATCTACATCAAACATATGCTTATCATACATACGTTATATATATACATATGTATGTATATACGCTTTTTAACAAAACTGTTATCTTTATTCATACTTTATTAGTGACAATAGAAGATATGAATAAAGACACTTATTAATATCACCACCCTGCCAGTCTTTGTAGTTAAAGCTTAAACCACAGCTATTTCACAGACATTTTTGATCAGGCACAAATCTTGCACAGAAATTACAAGTGCCAGCTATACTGTGAATGGAAATCTCTTAAAAGAAAATGTAAATCTGAGTACACCTCTTTGTCACTTTGCATTTCCTCATGACCCAGAGCCTTTCAGTTAAGAAAGCTTAAATATAGTGATAAAGGCAAAACAAGTCATAAGTGAATGTCCCTAGATATCCAAGAGTAAACCAAAGTAACTACTACTAAGTCATTACAGATTTGTCCACCTGTTTGGACTTCCCAGGAAGGTGTCAGAAAACACTAGCAGGCCAAGACAGGAAACTCAAGCACTCATTTTTTGACATACACCTCTTATAATAACAAGATGAAAGATTTGGAAATCCTCTCCCCTTTATTACTCAATATTTACCAATTAGAGAAGTACACTTTAAAAACTACCTACCACCTATCTATATGCCAACAGCACAGAGATGCAAACAATATACAGTTTCAGAAATCATTAATGACCTACTATGTATTAACACTGAAACAAGTATTACAAGAGTTGCTGTTCTCTGGAAGCTGATCATCTATCTATTTGGGTAATGGTGCAGGTGCCTGCCCATTAACTTGATAATAGACAAATGTGTAATGTCAAAATGGTAAGCAAAGAATTCAAAAATAGTTAGAATGTACTAGGGTATCTTCATGCAGGGAACGAACAAAGCTGGAACCTCAAGCGCCGGTGGCGATGTGGGGAGAGGATGGAGGAGGGTGTTACTGGCACAGGCGCAGGACAAGCCATGGTTCAATACTAGGAAGCATGCTATTAGGTTGGTGCAAAAGTAACTGCGGTTTTTGCCATTCTTTTTAACCTTTTAAACCGCAATTACTTATGCACCAACCTAATAGAAGGGCAGGAGACAGATCTGGTTGAAGGGCAGGGTTCACAGAAGAAAACAGAACATGAAATGTGGGTAAATGAGAAAGTAACGTAATTTGCTCTTTTTTTTCCCCCTCTCACCACAGTTTCATAAACAGCAGAGGACAGTTAACAGCATGGTGTTCTGCAAAGTATACTGACCTTAGTGCCAAACCCTGCATCCACCCTTTATTCCCCTGCAACTGTGGGCCAATTCCTAAGACTCGCTAAGTCTCCATTCCACATCTGCAAAATAGGCATAACAATCCCTACACCTCTAAAGGTTGCCTTAAATTATTAGAGGGTATTATAAATACAAAAGGCTTGGCAGATAGTAAGCGCTCAATAAATGCTAGTAGTCTCACTAGATTTAAAACTAAGTGGTAGGAAAGCATTTAATAAAGGTACGTTGTGAACACACTGAAGTTTGCCTGGCATATTCTCAGCATTTAGATGCTAAGTGAATCGCTAGTTTCAAATGGTGTTTCACTGCAGATTTTGTTTTACTTTCGGTGGTTTTTAACATATGATTAATTCTGACAGTCTGAGAAACCACATTTTACTCCTACCAATTTCAAAAAGCGTTAGCTAATTTGATAATATGGATATCTTATTATAATGATCATTTGCCATAGATGATTGTTTCAGGGATCAATGGTGCAACCATAAATTTCTGCAGTTTCCTTAAGTAAAGGTGGAAAATGAGTAGGTATTAGTCCAGTCAGATGGCCTGGCAGGGAGGCACTGAATGCCTCTTTTATATTCCTGTTAACTGTATAAATGTGCCTTTGACCTTCTCAGTTAGGGAAACTGCACGTTTAAGGCAGAAGGAGTTTCACTTCCAGGAAGAGGATGAAAACAAGGTTGCCTGCAGATACATCAGGAATGCCGACAAGAAACTGTCAGGTACTTTGGGAAGATTCATTAGCACCATCAAGCCACTGAGCACTGAGCTGGAAAATAAAAGATTAAGATAATCCAGCCCTGTGGATATCTCGCCTATGCGTTACGTGGGTTCGCCCAAGTAAACCCTGGCCTACACACTTTAGCAATTAGCCTGTACTGTCAGGGAGGGGTTCTGTGAATGAAACCCACTGGAGGAACCTCTGGGCCGCCTGGTCCTTTGAGGTAAGAAATTGTTCCTGCTTTCACATCAGCAATAATTCACAATATACAGAAAATTCCTTACTTAACTTAGTCCAAAGTTATTTGCTAAAAAAAGGAAGTCAGTCACTAGCAATTTACGTAATTTTTAATGGAAAATACTCTGTTCTATGAAGTAAAGGACACTAGTCTTTCTCTTTAATTAAGTTGCACAAATATAATTTAAATATAAACATAAATATAATTTAACTTTTTGCTACGTTATGGAAAAGCACACTTCTATTAAAATTTATATTGTGCTAAAACAACAACAACAACAAAAAACACAACTGTACTATCCAGAAGCAGTCCCTGTCCCTTTCAGGTGTGCCTAAAGTATTACTAGCAAACAGCATAGCAGAAAGACCCTTGCTCCAGATAAGGTAATTGCAAGAATATTCCTGTATAAAGGCACAAAGGAGTCTGCTCACAAGTGATCTGCAATAAGCTCCCTTTTGAAGTTATTTATTCACAAAAGCAGTATTCCTGGGACAAATAATACCATACAGTAATTAGCTATTTTAAATCACAAAGATCCAAGAAACTTTCCTAAGAGGGAAACAGGGAAGTCCAATCAAACATTTCCATAGCTGAAACACAGACAGATGGATGAGAAAAGCCATTCAGCTGGGTAGTGACCAAGCTGGGGCAACACCCCACAGAGCTTTTCCCAGGACACCACATGGCTGACCCTGTAGAATCTGATGTCACTGTCCACTAGATATTCCATTAAATCATGGAATCACAGAGTGTTGGAGGCAGATGGGAATTAGAGGTCACTCCAGTTCAGCCCCTTCTACCACACAGCAATCTAGATGCAGCTAGGCCAGCACCAAGAGCCCCCAGAGCAAATGGCTCTTCTGGGCTATCATCAATCAATTTGATCTGCACTTTGCTATCTGTAGACCAGCGGGCGGGGGGGGGGGGGGGGGGAGGCTCCAGACCAGGTTACCTCACACCCCTGTTCTTCCTGTGGTCTGCCATAGCAGCAACGTTCAGCGAGAAAAGGATCATAAAAAGGGTCTAACTTTTCATTCTCGGGGTTAAGTCAAAGAATGCTTCTTGATTCCAGAACACTTTCCCCTTTCTGGTCTGAAAGTAGAGATAACCTTTGTGTTATAGAAGCAAGCATGCAAAATAATTCTTTGTGTTTCTCAATATTCTCATAAATACTTGGGGTAAAAAGTTAATGTTGGTTGTACATGTGTGGGGGAAAGGTGGGATAAGGGAACTCTGTACATTCTCTTCTATTTTGCTGTGAACCTAAAAAATAAAATTTATTAATTTTTTTAAAAAGCTAGTATCCATTTACTTCATTCTAACAATATTAAAATTACATACTGACTAGAGAACGCCAACCCAATGCCAGTTGAGAATATATAAACAGTAATTTTCCCTTAAATGCTCACTCCCACCAGAAACCCCCAGTACCAATTAAAATTATGTCCTCCATTAAGACTCAGCACACGCCCTACAACCACCTCTGTAGTACAGTATAAATGCTCCACTGGTGTCTAATCCTCAATAAATGCCTTCTGCATTAGCTGCTACTGCTCCTATGGCAGTCAATTATTTAAAGTAATATAAAATATGTGGATCAAATTAAGACAACTCAAAAAAAAAAAAAATCAAAGGAAATATTCTGCAAGTACCTCCACTGGTAGACACAAGGTTTATTCTTTGTCACTAATTCCAGTATGGTGACCCTCAGAGCTCACTATTATAAAACCCCAGGGGCCACCAAGTCATGGGGAATACAAGATGACAGGCGTGTCCCGAAGCTGCCCTAGAGACATCTGTAATAACCATGGTTCTCAATACCGCTAACAGTACTTGAAAACTTTAACATCTTTCCAAAGAAAATCAGATTTTGTCACCTTTCCAGTTAAAAAGGAAACTGACTTGTGGAAGCCTTATTTAAATGGGAAAAGAATCGGCCACGAAAGTGTATTTTTCTAAACAGGTGGTCCCCAACTTAAAGATGATTCAATTCATGATTTTCCAACTTTACCACGGTGCGCAAGCAATGCGCACTCAGTAGAAACCATTCTTCCAATTTTCAATTTTGACCTTTTCCTGGGCTGGAGATATGCAATACGAAGCTGCCTCCAGACCCTGGGCAGCGGCAGCGAGCAGTGGGCAGCAGCTCCCAGGCGGCCCCGCGATCACAGCTGACACTGTGTTGCCAGCCTGTTGTGGATCTTGTGTTCTGAGAACATTTAAGGACGGCTACGCTAGGCGACGGTGTCAAATAGGTGAAGTGTATGAAATGCATTTTCGACTTACGATATTTTCCATGTATGATGGGTTCATCAGGACGCAACACCGTCTTAAACTGAGGAACATCTCTACTGGCCTTTCTTAAACAGAAAATGAGACACATATGTACGTATCTCCAATTTTCTGGTAAAAACACTGATTTGGGAGGAAACAGTCCTTGCTCACAGTTCACATACCTTGAGGGGGACTGACCTAAATGTACCCTAGCTTCAGGGATAGGAATGTCACCGAGCCTCGGCCAGCTTATTCCATCTTCCTGGACTGTGCAGTTGGGTGAGGAATGGGTATGAAACCTGAATCGGGCCATAGCACACAAAACAAGTAACAGCTACGTTACACTGTCTTATGACTAGTGCCTGAAGTGAGAGCCGAAAAGAAAGTTAGAATGGTTTGCAGTTTTGTTGTAGTAAGAGAAAAAGAACATAACAATACTGGACCACATACCTATCTCCTGAAAGGAATAAAAGGGGGCACTGATTTATTTTACCTTACTTCAAATCTTAATTTCAACAAATTTATCCAAAATTTGTGACACATCATGACTTTTAACAAGATGTTAAAATTTTCAATCTGTACTCCTGCAATACCATTTTCTCTTTCAATTTGTATTTCCTATAAAGAGAAGTTTCAGGTTTCAACAAAAACACTGAAAAACTGGTTAATGTTAATCTGACTTCTAAAACCAATTCTAAGGGCCTTTCCAGTGTCTTTAAATTTGTCGTATATGCTCTTATACTTTAGTGGAGAGTGGCACACAATTCATTCTCCATGCCTGAAATTATATTTTTTCTTAGGTTTAGGAGGGAGGAGGAAAAAAAAAAGGAATACTTGGGAATACAGTATTTTGCTTTGGTAAGAGTTAACATAAATATTGCTGGAAAAACATAACTAATGTTTGAAGAATCAAAACAAACTAAAATGTAACACCAAAACTATTCTAAATATGTTTTTTAAAGGGAATCTTCTGTGTAATATGAGTTACTGTCATAGATAGTAATAGTCATAAAACCAAAGACTTGTATGACACAATATATTGGAAATTATTTTCTTTACTAAATCTCTCGTATTAGCTTACTTGACCATTTAAATTCAGACCTAGGACATAGCTATGTCAACAAGGCTTTTAGAGTGTTCTAGAAATGTCAAAGGTTGCTTCCACAACACACTTAAAACTGACCTTCAATTATTTTACTTTGGGAGTGAATAGTAAACAGTCACATCTTGGATTCTAATTTTGGTGTGTGGTTCATAGTCTTCAATGAATCCAGTCAACATCAAGAGTTTCATATAATGAATTTTGGGGAATCTTCAAGGTATCGTCTAAGATACGGACTCGAACAGACTTGAAATTCAAGTCTATTTGTTTATAGTACAATCTGCAACACAGGTTACCACCATTGCTGACAAGATCATTTTAATTAGCTAATTAGGTCCCCTTCATCCCATTCCCTTTCCTCCCTCCAAAGCAACCATTTTAATATATTTACTGAGCATTTTGAATGTATGCTAATTTTACATAGAACTAAGAATGGTACATTAGATAAACAGGCAGAGGAGAAGAAAGATGCCATCAAGAGAGAAACTTCTTTTGAAGTTTCAATATGAGAATAACACTTTTCTTCTATTTATTTTCTGAGCTATGTTTTTCGTTCTCAAAGCAAAACAGAGTTGAAGATTCAACTCTCTGCCCACTCCACCTTCACCACCACCTTGAACTTGGGTCACCTAACTCTTGGTAAAAAAGACGGTAGGAAGAGAGAAGGAGCTGATAATGCGACTGTAAACCTGACAATACCTAACATACCATGTGATATCTTTCGGAGATTACAAAGCCCTGGCAAGTCATCTAGAGTTCACTGTATAAGGTTCCAAGAAACAGCACAGTTTCTGTCCCATGAACTACTGAGCAGAGAGTTTCGACAACACACAGAACTGTTTGCTCATGTGTAGCATGATTTAAAATAAGACCAGCAGAATGAGTCCTAAGCAAAATTAAAGCTGGAGTTCAGTGTCCTCAAACTTTCTTCACACATCTTCTCACCTCCCCCCAAAGACTCTTCACCTCACCACAGGCACCAGCCAGTTTCATTCCACTACCCTCCACATAAAAACCTGCTTTTCCATGAATCACTGAGAAGTTTTCCAGTTTTAACTAGGGGGTACATTTTGTGTGCTAATGGGCATTGTGTCTAAGTAAAAAGAAAACTACTGTGGAGCAATAAGAGTAGCTAACCTGAAAGCACCCCCCCCCATTTTATAAGTAAGCACCATCATCTTTATCTGCTTATATCACTGAAAGGTAACACTATAGTCTAAATTTAGCATCAACTGGGATGAACAAAAGTCTGAAAAGAGAGAATAGGGGACGCCTACCTTAAGTGAAAGCATGAAAAATGGCAAACTGTAATATAAGTCAGCAGTGCGAAGCATGTAGAAAGATATTGGACTTAGTAGAACTACACTGTCCAGAAAAAGGGGATGAGAGCCCCCTCTACGGTGCTGTCTGTATCAGGTGAGATCAGACCAAACTCAAAGCTGAAAGATTATGGACAGGGGCTAAACAACTCTGGTGGGGGCTGAGTGGATGAAGGAAATGAAAATGTGACTCTGGAAAAGAAGAAGTGCTGTTTTCACAACCTTTTGGGGTCTTATGAGGAAGAGGCATCAGATATAATTGTATATGGTGATTTCAGAGCTTAAAACTGGAATCAATTAATAGATGTTTCTATTAATTGAAACGGGAGGCAGTCTGTGGTGTTCAGTACAAGGAAACACTTTCTAATCATCAGAGATCTGTCCAAAAATGAAGTGAGTCCCTTGGATATTTCTCCCTCAATGGAGACGTTCAAGTAAAAACTTTAGGAGTTACTGTACAGAGATTCACGCGGGGCACAGAGGGCTGGATCTTGGAGTCTAAGATCCAAAATTTCAAGATTCTCCAGCCTTGCGAAATCAAAGCAAATGAGAGTTGGAAGCCACGAGGCTTGGAATCCATTATCCCCAGCCCAGCAACCACAGCGTTATCCCCTTGCTCCAAGTGCCGGATGTGCTAACGCAGTAACATAGCAAAGGAAACCTACCACGCTTATGCTCATATTGTTACACTGAAATGAAACTGGATTAATACAAGGATTCAAAACAAATAGTATTTTTACCTATGTTCTTTGAAATCCAAAACTCCTTATGGACATTCAGATCTATACAAAATTATTATCCTAATGGACATAACAAGCTTCTTCCCCCAAGGCAGAGCCACCAATCGCTTCAGTTATGTTCATCAACTTCACAAATAAGAAAATCTCTAGAACAAAAATTATCAGAGAGACAAATCATTCAACCACAAAACTTCTCTATGTGCACTTTTTAATCACTATTTTACGTACATCCCCAAAGACTGGGCTACTAATTGTAAGAGAGCCAAGGATTTGTCAGACACGAATACTTGACTAGGGATTTTATTTTCTAATTTGTATCTTACAAATTAGATACACATTTTTATTTCATTACCTTATGAAATTTGCCTTTCAGCAGATTTTCAGCTGAACTTGCAGGGTGGTAAATGCACCCCTGGAATTGAAGATCCTAAGAATAATATCTTGGTAGGATTAACATACTTCATAACTGACTTCCTGTAGGATTTTACCATTGTTCCCCTGCCAGAGGACATTCCTTTTCAGTTAAAATACCACTGTACAGATAAAACTTGGATACCCGCAGGTGAGCTCTTTTTGTAACTGCACATTTTTGTGTGAACCATTCTCTAAAGGTCATCCCAAACATCTAACCTAAAAGCAAAAAACAAACTCCCACAACTCTAACTTTCCAAATCATATTTCCTCAGTAAAATGAACTTTAAGTAAAATACAGGTGGCTACACCTAGATACTTGCAAAAGCTGAGGAGTAGTACTAGACAAGTAAAAACAAGCATTTTTAAGACTCCATGGAAGGTTCCCATTAGGATCTGGAATTGGAAAATGTTGGCTAGCTCTTGACTGCTGGTGCTAACAAAAGGCAACTGGATTAAGTATTCTGAAAACCATTTTCAATTCACTTGGGAATAATTTGAAAAGTTTTTAAATATCTAATATTTTATACATCACTAGTGACGTTTCCTGTGGTTAAAAGTAAATTTTACATTTCTTAGGTACAGGTCAGAAAGGTAGCTACTGGAGAGAATTGAAAGTCTTTGGTAGCTAAGGAAAATGAACATGAGATTGAAATGTCACCAGGTTGCTATGGATAATCCACAAATAGCAAGAAGAATGCATACACTGGTAATATTTATATGCAAGAGACCCGTATTAAAAAAGACAATGTCTTTAAAAACAAAACCCCAAAACTTGTCTTAAGTTATTAGCTTTTCCTTTTTCATTTTTTAAAGATAACTAAACAAGCAGAATGGTTTTATTACAACCATGCAAGAATAAGATTTATACTATATGTCAAACACAATGCTTCATTAATATCTTATATTAATAGATACCTAAAGCAGGGGAGTTATTTGAAACTTTTATTTTTTTTCTAACATTTCATGTTCTCCCACTGCACAAATATTCTATGGTGATTTTTTTCTTCCTTTGAATAAATATCTTCACTCTTCATCAAAATGGTTTACTATCATTACTGCCTGCCTAGGGCACTTTGTGAGGGAGATGTGATTAGGCAACAGTCAGATGTACAAAGTTAAATGCGGGATGAGCACAAAATGAGCCCAAGGGCTTAGAGGCCTAGGCAGAGTGACACGGTGATATCATCCTACCCTCATGGAAAAGCTGAGGGTCCTGGTGGCTAGAGGTGAGGAGGTAGATCAACAGTCGGTTCTAGTTGTCAGAGTCAGTTTGTGATCTTTTATTTATATGGAAGATAACATGGAAAGAACCAGAAAAAAATTTGAGCAGACAGCAGACTCTGTGAGTCATCCAAACACACATAGGTTAAACCTGTTGTTGAGAGATGTCATCCAGGGTCCTCACCTAAGAAGAATGGGGAGAACGGGCTCAGGGACTGAACTGTCAGGTACCCTTCACAGCCTGCCTTTCGACAGTTCCATCATTCCTGTGAGAAGTGTTAGGCAAGACGCATGAGGGATCGATCAGAACCCGTACCCATGACTGACACTGGTGAGTATTTTTCAGGAGCTGGTGCGAGCAGTCGTGGGGGCCTGCAAATCCTGAAGTCCTCTCTCCCTCCAGCACCCTACAGCCTGCCTGTGGTATGCACTCTGTTGTTCCACGACTTCTCCTTGTTTACAATCCCACACATTTCAAAAGATCTCTACAAGCCAAAGCGTATTTCACTCACTGAATTATGTTCCCTTGACCAGATCATATTCTATTTCCTGTTAGAACTGGCTGAAAACTGAAAGATAAGCTGACTGCTTTGGTGGGCAGAAATGACAAAGAAATGACAAACTCATCAGGAAGGGGCAAACCCTATCTGAAAATCTAACATCATTTTCCCCATTCCTCACCCAAGAAATATAAGTAGTTCAGTTCAAAATAATTTAGGCAATGTCAGCAACCCAAATAATACCAGGTTTGTTTCTTTTCTTCGGAGGCGGTGTAGGGGTGAGGGTGTGGAAAGAACATATTCAAATATAAAGAGTAGATGTATTTACTCTTGAGACACTTGTTTAACTCATCAGAATGTGTAGGGGCCTCAGGAAGTTCTCACAAATGAAACTCACTGTTGAATCAATCACTCTCAACCCAAACACAATCACAGGAGACACTTAAAATGCCGATGCCCAGGCCCTTTGTACCCTAAAACCACTTACAGGAGAATAATCTGTAGGGTTGGTCTCAGGCACCCTTCGTACTGAAAGCTCCCCGGGTGATTCCAAAGTGCACCGAGGCATGAGAACCACTATTGATAAATATCCAAGGACGGAGGTGATAGAAATTAGGTGATAAACACTGCTACTGCTTGTGGCTGAGGAGCTCAGATGGTTAAAGCATGGGGTTACAATGGTCACAGGTAATAATGAATCAGACTGGTTAGGCATATTATTTTGTAGCATGACTGCACCTGTACCCCACAGGCATCCCTCCAGTTTATGCCACACATAAAAATGGATGTGTAGGGGAAAAAAGACATTGAAAGTTTCTCAATACAAGCAATGCAGAGTTGTCTTCAAATTCGCCTGGCATCAAGGAGGGGATGCTGCAGTGTCAGTCACGCTCTTTCCTATGCCCTCTCCCCTTATCTGCCAGCTACAAACATGTTTTGCAACACAGCCGACTAATATTAAGGACGCACCTGTGGCTACAAGGGCAAAGTTTCTCTCCATGCCCTGTAGGCTACAACCAGATGGATGCTACCACAACTGGTAAATAGATGGAACACATTAGACACTAAATGGTGTGTTTGTAGAAAGAATGAAATGTATCCCCTTTATCATACTACCACTAATGAGCAGTGTGAATAGGCGGTAGGTGATTGTAATGGCAGAGGGTAAACCTTCTGGGAAACTGTCTAATTTATTTGACACTGACTTAAAAAAACAACAAAAAACAACTCACTCCATAATACGGCTTGACATCAGGTGCATAATTACTGGTATTAACTGAGGGACTACTGCCTTCCGTGATGTTTTGGTATCTTCGTCCCTACATAATAGTGGGTCCTCATACGTAGAAACAGAGATTTATATATTCATAGACGCTGGATAGTTTTCAAATGAACAGATATAACAGTTGTTAGTTTTTTAAGCTGTTTCCTTTTGGTTTTGATTTGTTTCCTCCTTATTAGCACTTAATTTGCATTACAGCTTCCCCTGTGAAGCAGAAGTACTAAGGGACAAAGCTACTGAATGACGGGGAACTTAATAATTCTCAGATCACCCAAAGCCCACAGTCTCAGCTCTACAAGCTCAGTAAAAAGAAATCCACATCTTATCAGGGAATAAAAAATTAAAAAAAAGAAAAGCTTCACTACCCTAGAAATTGCAAGCGTCCCCGAGCTCAGATCAAACATTTAAAAAGTAAACACTACACAATTATAAGGAAATCAAAACATTTTTTTCAAGTGGGAAAGATCAAGGAAGTAAAAATGCTGTTTTTGAGGAACACAGTAGTTTCCTGTCTTGAATTTTTCTACACAAAAAGATGCTTCCCCTCAGGTACTGATTGATGCCTGTTACAAGAGTTTCTAATTTCTCAATTTTGTAAGTTGCTATTTTACTTTAATACTGGAAAACAAGCCCCGAAGCTCAGTTTACAGAGCAAAATAATGTAAACTACACATCTGAACCAAAGAAAGATCCTAAATATCAGTGACTGTCAACACTTTGATGCCATGTCTACTTGGGTTTATGGTTCAAATTCAAAATGTATCCTAATGGTCTGTGAGTCTTATTAATTATATCATAGCATTCACTGCAATAACTGCAGATTTTGTTAAACTAAATGGAAATAATCTCAATGAACCCTAAAACAAGAAGTTTTCTCATATAAAACTCGTACATATAGGTCAGAAATAAGAAAAAATACTTAATCTCCCTCAACCTCTTTGTTCACTGAGGGGCTTCAAAAAACTAGTTTTATATTTTGACATCTGAGTTGGGAGACATTTTATTTATGAAGAAGTTAGGTAATATGTTTTATTTTCATTCCAACATAAGAAAAAATAGGAGGCAAATACCTGTTAAATACACTTCATTTGCATGTGCACACAATTTCCATTTATAATCAGCAACTATTTGATTCAATATCTTTACTAGAAAACATGAAGCCCTTTATATCTTTCTGTACTGTTAAAAATTGTTAGTGATCATTTCTTTCGTTTTTTTTTAAATATGGAGCCCCCCAGTGGCCAAATATTTATATTACCATTTTAAGAAAAACAGCAAAGGAGTTCTCTTTCCTTTACCTCATTTCCACAATAGAACTATTATACATTCTTGTTATGTATCATTTTCTAAATAATTTAATAAGTGTCCTCTTCAAAATAAGCCATACTTACATACCATCACATAGTCTCCTTAGAAAAAATATATATTTGAACCTGTTTAGCCTTAGAGAAGTAGAAGAGGTTAAGTGATACTCAATAACACACACAACAAAGTATGTGTCAGATTTGAAATACACTATTCTTCCTCAATGAGCATGTGCTAGGTGATAATAAAACTCAGTGAGTTGACTGTGGGTCGAAATTGTTGCTTACAGCACTTACCAATATTCTTGCCTCAAATTATAATTGCTCCTACCACTTGATAATCTAAGTCTCTTTTCTATAGACACATATAAACATTCCTCTGCCTTTGGGAAACTAGGAACTGATTTCTACTGACCAAGACCGTCAATGAAAAACACACTAATCACATAGGTATTTACATGAGGTACCTGACAGCTTCCAGAAGCTTCCCTGGAATATCTAATTTAATTGTTAGAGTAATCCTGTAAGGTAAAGCAGGATTGAGCTCTCCTGCCTGCCAGGTACAATCTTGCCAGGCATGTGAGTGAACTGCCTTGAAGTTCCTCTCCAACCCCAATCAAGGCCTAACAGGAAGGCTTCACAAGCTGACATTCTGACTGCAGCCGAGTCACCCTGCTAAGCCACTCCCAAATTCCTGACCCACAGAAACCGGGAGATAATAAATGTTTACTGTGTTAAGTTTCATGTCAATTTGTTACCCTTCAATAGATAACGAGTATAGATTGACACTAGTATTGTCTCCACTTTACAGAAGAGCCGGGGAGTGTTTAAGCTTCCAACATTTATAGGAAGAGGTATAGTTTTCTTTTTGTGGAACTACGGTCGTGTCTTTGTGTTTTTTGGGAACTTATCCAAAACATTTAACCTGTAATAGTCCAGATTATTCAATCAACCATATAGAACATTTCTTCTAGCTTTGCTTGTTAGGTTATCCTTAAACATTTAAAACAAAAAACACTTGAGTATTATTATGTAATATATAGCCTATTTTACCAATGGCCACGTCTCAGCTTGTATTTCCAATTTGTAACATGACTTACATGTAAGCAAGTGAAAATCACCTTTCCTTGTAACCAGTATAACTCAAGCAGTAAGGCTGCTAACACAGCAAATAAAATTTGATTTAATTTATCTAAATGCGCAGATGTACATGGTGAGTAAAAAGCACTTGCTGTATGCCAGAAACTATTATAAATATTTTATATTAGCCATTTAATCCTCACAACAACCCTATGAAGTAGATTCTATTATCCCCATTTTACAGATGCATACAGGTAAGGAAGGTTAAGGAACTTTCTCAAGGTCACACATCATCAATGGCAGAACCCTGTTGGAGCCCCGGCAGTCTTACCCTGCTTTGTTTAGAAAAAGCAACCACAGACTTGCTCAGGAAAATAATCGTATGGACTATTATATATTTAATAGCTAAAACAGAAAATAATAATCAGAACTGTTTGTTTTTAGTCTCCAATGACATAAGTGCAAAATTGAGTAAATGCTTACAAACTTTTATGGCAATTCAATAGTGATTTTATGACAGTTAAATCTAATGCTTAAAAATGTGACGTGCGGGCAGCAGGTTAGCTCAGTTGGTTAGAGGGCAGTGCTCTTAACAAGGTTGCTGGTTTGATCCCCGCAATGGGCCGCTGTGAGCTGCGCCCTCTGCAACTAGATTGAAACAACCACTTGACATGGAGCTGATGGGTCCTGGAAAAACACCCTTAAAAAAAAAAAATGACTTGCCTTTTGTATGTTTTGAATTTTTTAAATGTTTTGGAGACAATCCCAAGCAATGGCAGAGCCATGTTTGAGGCCCGGCACGCCTATGCTGTCTTTCCTAATGTCTAATTTTTTCATTTCATAAAGTACTATGGGTAGTACAACATCATGTGCTTCAGAACTAGAGCATTAGGGTTATAAAGTCCCTTATATCTGCATGATTGAACTACTCTCAATCTGTTTTTCTCATCTGTAAAATGGGATAAAATAGACTTCATTTTTATTTTTATGAATATTAAATAAAAAACACAGATTAAAAACACCCTGCACAGTGCCTGACCCACAATCAATACTTACTTATTTATTTATGTTTTATCTTTCCCTCCTAGGCAGGTTTTTAAGGAAGCCAGTGAAGCTTAAGCTTCAGGGTCCTTCCCTTTCCCAGCCCCATCCAGGACATTGTGCCTAATTTCGCATTCACAACTTGCACGTATTCCTTTTCTTAAAGGGGCCTCCAAATTGTATGCCCTCCAGACCCCACAAAACTGAGGCTCTATCTCTGTTCCTCCCATTAATTATTTCAACACAAAGCAATGGGCTTCAGTCTGGGTAAGTGGAAGTAAATGTATTCCACCTTGCTGTCCCACTAGCTATAAAACCTGGGCAGAATGTACGTGACAGCTATTTCAGAAATGGAATTAGGAGAACAACAACAAATGCTAAAGTACCATTTTCTCCATTATCGTATGTGCTGGGTGGGCCTCTGGTAGCAGAGGAAGTAGCAAACACAGGAGCCCACAGGAGCAAAATCTCTGTGCAAGGGAAAACTTCATTTCTGATATAAGGAACACTGGTTCCAGAGGGTGGGGCAAGCCCCCATTGCTTTTATTCTCTCTTTATCCTCCCACCACTTATCCACGGACATGAGCACCACCATGGGAACCGCATAGTAGAGCATGGTAACTAAAGCCCCAGCTTCCCAATCAGGGAACCAAAACGAAAGTGGGAAACGGCAGGGGCGTTCTTAAGAACTCTTGGTCTCACCCCACGCTACAAATGCATGGATCTGATCCTAAACATCACACACAGACACTGAGAACTGAACTATCGGATAGAGCACCGCTCAATTCCTAGATTGGCCACTGGGTGGCAAATGAGTGGGACAAATCCAAGTAACACTGAAAAGCCTCTGAAAACTGAACTGATACAGGAAACCCAACACACAGACGGCTCGTTGGAACTTGAATCCTGAACTTAACTGACTCAATCACCTACTAAAACTAAAATGCCAATATTTTCCATAGGATTAAAAAAAAAAAAGACTCAGAATCTCATAATCATCAAAATGTTCAGAATAAAATCCAAAATTAATTAGAATATAAAGAAATAGGAAAAAATCTCAACTTGCATAGAAAAAGGAAACATACCAACTCTGAAACGATGCAGATGTCAGAATTATCTAACAAAGATTTTAAAGAAGCTTTATAAAAATATTCCAACAAGTAAGGCAAATACTCTTGAAAAGGACGGGAAGATAAAAAGGACAGACAGTACAGCTGCTCTGGAAAACAGTTTAGACGTTTCTTATACAAACATGCACTTACGATATAATCATATAATCCCACTCCTAGGTATTAACTTGGGAAAAAGCAAAACTTATGCTCACATAAAAATCTGTACACAAATGTTCATAGTGGCTTTATTCATAATTGCCATACATTGTAAAGAATCCAATGGCTAAACAGATAACTATAATGTGTCTATGTGATATATGTTATATATAATACATGTAATACATATGATACACACACACAGAGGGTGCCAAAGAAATGTATACACATTTTAAGAAAGGAAAAAAATGTATTAAATTTGTAATACTCAATCTATACCGATAACAAGAGATGACTACAAGTCATGTTTGACTTCTGCAATTACACATGGCTACGTAATTCAATTCAACTTTGAAAAGTAATACATAGATAACATCTCTTAAAATGTGTATACATTTTTTCAGCACCCCTGGTATATATATGCCACTCAGAAGAAAAAAAAGAATGGGCTATTGATATAAGCAACAACTTGGCTGAATCTCAGGCATTACAGGAAGCGAACAGAGCCAGTCTCAAAGGATTACATTGCATATGATTCCACTTACATTACATGGTCAAAAAAACAAAACTATAGTAACAAAGAAAAGAAGAATGGTTGCCAGGAGTTGGGAGGCAGGTGTGAATACAAATAGTGCATTAGAATTTGGGGGTGATGAAGCTTTCTAAATTTTAACATTGGCCTATACATAAACCTGTTCATGTTTTAAAATTCATAGAATTATAAGCAAAATGCCAATTTTTATTCCCAGTTAACCCAAAAAGTAAAACAAAATAAAATAAAAATGAAAGCCCAAGTCAAAAAAAAAAAAACACAGAAAAATGAATTGCTGGGGTGTTTATAAAAAAGAAGCATTTATAAGAGATGAGTTTTATCAATACACTGATTTACAGGACATTTGGCCCTTTGCACTAAAGGCCAGTGGAATCAACTAAATTGTGTCAGAACTGAAAATGACTTACAAAGGTGTAATCCTACCCAATATGCTTCCTGTTCTACTGTATATACCAAACCAAAACCAAAATAGCACAAGGAAAGAAAATCAAAGAACACTGTGTCACTGTCAGTCACCAAGCAGCATCAGGTCTTGAAGCTGAAAGATCTCTAAATTACCTGAGATAAAAATCTCTTTGCCTTGGGAACACCCATTCCAATGTTAATAAATCCACCCAGAAATGCCAAGCTATATTCTCCATAACACCATCTAAGCAGTGTTTTTATTTTCTCTGCCACATTAAAAAACACATGAGGGAAAGCCATTTCCAGAAAGATGGTACAGACGTACTTGTCCCTAATGCTCTCACTAAGTACAACTGAAAACACTGGACATTACATATAAAACAATCATAAGACTCTGAATGCTAGAATAAAATAGACTAGGGACTTCAGGACCCAAGAAAGAACAACAGTAGTGAGTTCCCTAGATTTCCTTTTTGCCCCAGACTATCCTAGACTTGGAACTGAAGATGCCCGCAATCCAGATATGCCAACAGGGCACAAACACCAAAGTTCCAACAAAAGCCAGCTCTCTCTAGCTGAGGACCAGGAAAGGGGTAGCCTACTGACACAGAAAACTTTTAGACAGTTGCTCTACACGAGCCAAACATGACCCAAAACTGTGGCCCCATACCTACCAATGCCAGCGAAGGCCAGGTGTAGCACCTAGACTACCATTCTTACCAGTCTGTAAAGATGAGCCACAATTCCCACACAACGGGGTGGTGTCAGAGAAGGACAAGTAGGTAGGGAGCTGGCGTCTCATCCTGTCAGGTGGTAACAAGTGCCTCCCCCCATATAGAGAGTCAGTGGAAATCATGGGCAGACACAGAATTTCCACCCCCCGCCTAAGAGTAATAATGCTTCTGTCCCTCTCCCCACTGGAGTGGTGCCAGAGGAGGCCTAGTGGAATATCAGATTTTTGACCACTGCTCAGCAGAAATGAGGCCACCCTCCTACCCAGACCCTTGGTGTCAGTGTAGGCCATATTTAAAGCAAGAATGAGATACTCCTATCCCTTCCAGCGAGGGTGGTGTCCACACAGGCCTATTGGGGCTGGAGGGAAGACTCCGACCTCTGCCTAGAAGTAACAAGAGCCCCTTTCCCCGTGGGGATCAATGGAGGCCAACTGGAGAACCTACACTTCTCATCTCGCATCAGTAAGATGGTGCCGTCCCCTCTCCCTACTCCCAGCAGTGTCGGAGAAAGTCCGCTAAAACAGAGGTTTAATTAAGATTTAAAGTTTCACAACATAATGACCCACATACCCAGGTTTCAATCAAAAGTCACTTCTCATACAAAAACTAGAAATATCCCAAGTTGAATCAAAAAAAGACAATCAATAGATGACAAACTAACAATGAGAGAGATGTTAGAATTATCTGACAAGGATTTAAAGTAGCCACCATAAAAATGCTTAAATGAAATCTGCAAATATGACTGAAATAAATTAAAACAAAATGTCTCAGCAAAGAAACAGATATAAAAAACAAAACAAATGGAAGAACATTTTGGAATGGAAAAACACAATAACCAAAATAAAAATTAAAAAAAAACAACTTAATGAATGGGATCAACAGCAGAATGGAAGGGACAGCAGAAAGAATCAGTAAACTGGGAAACAAAAGAAATTACCCAATCTGAATAAAAGAAAGAAAACATACTGAAAAAACTAAACAGAGCCTCAGGGGTCTATGGAACAAAAACAAAAGATCTAAAATCCATGTCACTGAAATCCAGGAAAAGGAAGGAGAAAAGAGGGCAAGGCTGAAAAAGTACTCAAACAATGGCTGAAAACTTTCCAAATTTGGTGAGAGACATACATATCAAGACCCATCACAGTCAAACTTCTGAAAATAAATCTTCCTACCCCTAACTTCATCCCAATCTTGAATGCAACGAGAGAAAAGAGACCTTACTACACAGAGGAAAAATAACTCAAATGACAACAGGTTTCTAATCAGAAATCATGAATATCAGAAGACAATGGCCCATTTTTCAAGCTGAAAGTAAAAAATTGTTAACCTACAATCCTATACCCAGTGAAAATACGCTTTGGGAAAGAAGAGGAAATAAAGACATTCCAGATGAAGGTAAACTCAGAGAATTTTCACCCACAGACCTAACCTTAAAAAATGAGTAAACAAGTTCAATAAATAAAAAGGAAAATAAATAAAAGAAGGAACCTTGAAATAGCAGGAAGAAAATAAGACATGATAAACAAAAATATGAGTAAATACAATAGGCTTTCCTTCTCCTCTTGAGTTTTCTAAATTATATTTGATGGTTGAAACAAATTATAACAGTTATGCAGTATTAAACGTATGTAGGTAAAGTATTTAAGACAATTATACTATAAATGGAGGCAGTAAAGGCACGTAAATCAGGAAGTAAACGCAATAATTAAAGAGAGAGTGGCAATGGATTAAAAAAAAAACATGATCTAACTGTGCTGTCTACAAGAAACTCATTTCATATATAATGACACAGGTTGATTGAAACTAAAAGACCATAAATGGCATATGCAAACATTAACAAAACAAAGAAAGAGTGCTACATTAATCAGAAAAAGTAGACTTAAGAGCAAAGAAAATTACCAGAGAGGAAATTTAATTACATCATGATTAAAGGGCCAGCCATATAACCAAGAATATATACCGCGTCTCCCTGAAAATAAGACCTAGACGGACCATCAGTTCTAATGCGTCTTTTGGAGCAAACATTAATATAAGACCGGGTCTTATTTTAATATAAGACCAGGTATAATGTAATATAATGTAACGTAACGTAACGTAACATAACGTAACATAACATAACATAACATAATATAATATAACACTGGGTCTATATAATAATAATAATATCATATAATGTAATATCAGGTCTTACATTAATTTTTGGTCCAAAAGATGCATTAGAGCTGATGGTCTGGCTAGGTCTTATTTTGGGGGAAACATGGTACAATTTTAAACGTGTATGTACCAATAACAGATCTACAAAATATGTAAAGTAAAAACTTACAGAACTGAAATGAAACATAGATAAATCTCCAGTGACAGTGGGAGCCATCAACAACCCTCTCAGAAAATGATCGATTAGAGAGAAAATCAGAAAGGATATATAAGAACTCAACAACATCAAATAATATAATCAAATACACATTCTTTTCCAAGTGTCCAGGGAATACATCCAAGAAAGACTATATACTAGGCTATAAAACAAGTTCATAAACAAATGTAGAAGAATTTAAATTTTATAGTGTTCTCACAGTGAAAACAAATTAAAAATCATTAACAGAAAGATAACAGGAAACTCCTTAACTCAGAAACCAAACAATATAGTTATAAACAGTCCATGGATCATGGAAAATTTTTAAAAAATACATTGAACTGAATGAAAATGAAAATATAGCAAGTCCAAATTTGTGGGATGCTGCAAAACCAGTGCTTAGACAGGAATGTGCAGCACTAAATGCTTTCTTTTAAAGGAGGAAATCTTACAAATCAATAATTTAAACTCCCACCTCAAGAACCTGGAAAAAAAGAGCGATATAAACCCAAATAGGCAGAAATTAAGAAAATAACAGAGAACAGAAATCAATAAAATTGAGAACAGAAAAATTATGTTGGTATTATCCTGATGTCAAAACCAGTCAAAGAAGTACCAAAAAGGAAAGCTGCACAGCAATATTCCTCATTAGCACAGATGCAAAAATCCCTAACAAAACATTAGCAAATAGAATTCAGCAATGTATAAAAAGAATTATACAACAGAACCAGGAATTTATTTCAGGTAGGTAATGATGGTTCAAAATTAAAAAAAAAAAAAAAAAAAAAAAAATATCAATAAATATAATCCACCATATTAACAGGTAGGTAAAAGAAAAATCATATGAACATAGCATTGATTCAGAAAAAGTGTTTAACAAAATTCAATGCCACTCATGATAAAAACTTTCAGTGAGAGATGTCAAGGGGAATTTCTTCAACTTGATTAAAGAGCATCTAAAAATAACCTATCGCTAACATCATAACAGTAAAGTACTGAGTACCTTTTTCCTAAGATCAGAAATGAGGCAAGGATGTCCACTCTCCTTACTCTTACTATATAGTGCTCAAAGTTCTAGCCAGCACAGTAAATCATGGAAAGGAAATACAAGGCATATAGACCTGAAAGGAAGAAATGAAACTATTTGCTGACGACATGACTGCTTATGCAGAAAAAAAAAACAACACACACACACACAACACAAAACTTCTAAAATGAATAAGTGAGTGTATAAGGTCAAAACACTCAACAATCAATTGTATTTTTATACATGAACAATGAATATGTGGATATCAAATTAAAATATTTTTATATACTAGAAATGAACATGTAGACACCAAACTTAAAAATATAGTATCATTTACAATAGTCAAAAAATGTTAATTGTAAATCTAATAAAACATGTCCAACACATGTATGCTGAAAACTACAAAATGCTGATTAAAATTTTTTTTTAAATCTAAATAAATGAAAAGACATACTGTATGCAAGAACTAGAAAGACTAATAAACATAAATATGTCAATTCTTCCACAGATTTAACACAATTCCTTAAAAAAAAAAAAAAATCCCAGCAAGAATTTCGTAGATACTTAAGACACAGACAAGATTATTCTAGATTTTATATGGAAAGGAAAGGAACTAGAATAGCTAAAGCAATTCTGGAAAAGAAGAACAAAGAGTGAGGAGTCAATCTACCTAATTTCAAGGCTTACTATATAGCTATAGTAATCAAGAATGTATGATATTGATGGAGGAGTACACACATAGATCAATGAAACGGAATAGAGAACCCAGAAATAGACCATATAAAGATGCCTATCTTATTTTTTACCAAGGCACCAAAGCTATTCAGTGGAGGAATAGCCTTTACAAACTAATGGTGCTGGAGCAATAGGACACCCATAGGCAAAATAAGGACCTTGAGTCTTTATATAAGACTCACATCTTATATAAAAATTAAGTCACAATGAATCATGGCCTTAAATGTAAAACACAAAACTATAAAACTTTTAGAAAAAAGTACAAGAAAATCTTCAGTATCTGGGGCAAGGTTAAGAATTCTTAAAACTTTTGTTCTGCCAAAAAACCTATAAAGAAGATGAATGAAAAGATAAGCTACAGGCTGAAAAAATACATGTCAAATACATATCTGACAAAGGACTAGTATCTAGAATATATAAAGAACTCTTAAAATGCACCGGTAAAAACTGAACATGCAACCATCATACGACCTTGTAATTAATTGCACTCCTGGGCCTTGATCCAGCAGAAATGAAAACTAATTCATAATAGCCCCAAACTGGAACCCGCTCAGATGTCTTTCAACAGGTGAATGGTACTATGTACTACACGACTTTATTTCTAGAACACTCTCGAAAAGACAAAATTATAAAAATGGAGAACAGATTAGTGGTTGCAAGGAGTTATAAAGGGGGTGACTGTGGCTGCACAGAAAGAACATGAGGGATCCTTGCGGTGACAGAAACGTTCTGCATACTTACTGTACCTATGTCAGCACTCATGCTGTGAACAACGTACTATATACTTTTGCAAGAAGTTACCCCTGGCAGAACATGGATAAAGGGTACATAACATCTCTCTGTATTATTTCTGAAAACTACATGTGAATCCATAATTATTTCAAAATAAAACTCTTGGTAAAAGAAATTTATAAAGCAATACTGATTTTAAAAAAGAAGAAAAAGAAAGAAACACACAAACAAAAAGCAGGTGAGTATGTGTGCTTCTCCTTCATGTTCTCATTCCTTGGGTGGAAAGTGTGCCCTTTGCAGGGCCTTGGGCTAGGGTTACCAAGGCAGCTTTTACTCTCACACCTTACCTGGTATCATTCATTATGGAAGCTGCAATGACCACGTGCCAATGATTGCTTAAGTTTGTATTTCAAGCCAATTCCTCTCCCGACATATTTTATTGATAAATGAATACTCAATCTAGGTGTCTTACAGGCACTTCAAGCTCGACATGTGTCTTAATACATTTAAACATATCATCTTGTCCCTCCAGCCCCCAGCTCTGCTTCTCTTGGGGCTGTTCCTGTTTCAGCGGTTGTCACTATACTATCCAATGCACTGGATGCTAAAGCTAGTGTGTGGTTGCCCCTGTCTTACTCTCATACATCTAATCAATCATAAAACACTGTAAATTCGAGTTCCTAAATCCCCACTGTCACCACCTGGTCTAAATTACCACTGTAACAACTCTCCTGAATGATTTCTGCATCCCCCTTTACACCTCCCTCCAAACCATCCCTCCTGTAGCAAAGAGGCTGACAGTTCAAAAATGCAAATCCAAACACCCCACTCCCTACTTTAAAATGTTTCTGTTACCCCACTACATTTGCCATCATCTCATCAAAGCACACAAAATCCCACATATTCTGGTTTCCACCTGCGTTTTCAACTCATTTTGCTCGTTTCTAAATTCCAGTCAAAACAGATTCTTCTAATTTCTCCTATCACCCTGCTCTTTCTCACCACAGGCCCTTTGTACTTCCTCCTAGCCCATTCTTCTTAAAATCTACTAGTCAGACCTTATCTTACACATCACTTTCTCCAAGGTGGATTTTCCCAAGACCTCAGACTAGGGTCCCTTGTTAAATAAGAATACCTATACAACTTCAAATAAATCTAATTAAAGTGTTATAATAAAAATAATCATATAATTCAAAGATTCGGACAAAGATAATATCTAAGGTCTAAATCAATATATTTCAATACATAAGTCAAACATATTTGGCTTGGTGTTTTGTTTAGGTTAACTTAGGCCTACTTGCTAATATATTGATATCTATTTTCTCTGGCGCTTTCTAAATACGGAGAACAATAACAACAATCCTCCTAGGAAGCAGTTGTGTCATTCATAATCAAACTACGACTGTGATCTTGGATTTCCAGCCTCCAGAGTGTGAGAAATAAGTATTTGTTGTTTATAAGCCACCCGGTCTATATTTTGACATAGCAGCCTGAATTGACTAAGACAGAAAATTGGTGCTGAAAGAAAGGTGGTGCTAGTATAAACAAATAAGTGAAAACGTGAAGCGGTTTTGGAAGTGGGTAACGGGTAGAGGCTGGAAGAGTTTTGGAATGCATGGCAGAAAAAGTCTACATTACTGTGATCAGACCATTAAAAGCAATTCTGGTGAGGGCTCAGAAGAGAAGTAGAGAATACCTAATCTTCCTAGAGAATGCCTAGGTGGTTCGGAACAGGATATTCACAGAAATATGAACAGCAAAGGCCATCCTGATGAGGTATCAGATGGAAACGAGGAACATGTTATTGGGAACTGCAGGAAAGGCCATCCTTGGTATAAAGGAGCAAAGAATATGGCTGAACGTTCATGCCCCAGTATTTTGTGGAACACAGACCATGTGAGTCATGAATTTGGATATTTGGCTGAAAGGTGTGCTTTGGCTTTCCTTGAATGCCTTGAATCCTTAAAGTAAAATGGAAGAAAGAAATGACTTCAGGATGTAATTTTTAATCAAAAGAAAAGCAGAAATTAAAAAGTTGAAAAACTCTCCACTTACCCATACTGTGAGTCTCTTGGAAGAGAACACTACGGGCACGGCCAAGAGACCTTTTGATAAAGAGGTTAGTACAGGAGTGAACCTGGGATTTAATCAGCAGAACACACCAGCAGGACAACAGTCAATCTGAACTGAAGGGGAAGGAAAAGTGAATGAATGAAGGATGGTTGTCAGACTTGTTAGAATGTATAGGACTGAATTATACAGCTATTCTGCTGTGAATGTGCAATACTCTTCAGGTCAAGGGAAGAAGGATCCCAAAGGCAATTCGGAGATCATCAGGGCTTCATCCCTGGTTTCAAAAGGGGCTAGGGCATCACCTGGGTTTCAACAGGCCAAAAGACCTCCCACCCCAAACCATGGGAGCCAGTGGGGCAGTAGCTACCTCCACCTAGATTTCAAAGGATGGAGCTGCCTAGAGTTACACGGGCAGGACAGCTGAGGACATGGTGAGGGCGAGAAACCCCAGAGACCCCCACTAGGGCAATGCCCCACAGAGCTGTGGCAGAAAGGCTGCAGCCGTCCTATAACCCCAAACCAACAGTCACAGGCATTCCATTCCATCTTGGGAAAGCTGCTGTGTGGACTGCACCCAGCTAAGCCACGGAGGCAAGGACGCCTTGGGTGTCCTCAGGGTGGGACCCCTGCTCCAGTAGGCCTGGTGAGCAGAGCATCGAGTTCAAGATGATTCTCTAGCCTTAAGATTTGATGACATTTGCCCTATTGGGTATGGACCTGCTTGAGATCTACGTCACCCCTTTCTTTCCTATTTCTCCCTTTTAGAATGGGAGTGTTTGACTCCATGACTGCCCACCATTATATATTTTGGAAGCATGTAACTTATTTGATTTCACAGGTTCACAGCTGGAGAGGAATTTGTCTCAGGATGAATCACACCTTCAGCCTCACCTATGTCTGATGTATGTGACACTTAGATGAGATTTTGGACTTTAGACTTTTGAGTTGATGCTGGAATGAGGTGAGCCTTTTGGGGCAATTGGGATGGAATGAATGTATTTTGCATGCTAAAAGGACATGAATTCAAGAGAATGGGGTAGGGTCAGGGGAAGAATATTATGGTTTGAATGTTTCTTCTCGCCCCCAAATTCATGTGTTAAAATATTAATGTCCAATGTGATGGTATTATGTCGAGCCTTTGGGAGGTGCTTAGGTCATGGGGGGGGGGGGGGCGGCAGGGGAGCCTTGGATTAGTGCTTTTATAAAACTGAGCTCCCAGGATTCCCCTGGTCATGCGAGGATACAAGAAGTCTGAGACCCAGAAGAGGCCCTCACCTGGCCATGCTGGCACCCTGACCTTGGACTTTCAGACTCCAGAACTATGAGAAATAAATATCTGTTGTTTATAAGCCACCCAGTCTGGTATTTTGTTACAGCAGCCTGAATAGACTAAGACCGATTATTACACCTTGGCAACCAGACCCTATTTTCTTATAAATCTTTGTTTGCCATTTTGTAAGCTTTAAGGTCAACTTCATATATATATATATATATATATATATATATATATACACACACACACACACACACACACACACACACAAACTTTTAGAGAGGTTAAGTTCACTATGTAAAAAACACATGCTTTATAAATAAAACACTAAAAACTGACCCAAAAGTCTAGCTATCCAGCATTCTTTCTAAAAGTCTGATGAGGCCCACCCAGTTTCTTAATAATAAAAACAATAATAGAGAGAAAAACACATAGGAAAATGATTGTTGGGATGTGCCGTGTAAAAGTAATTTGTTTAAAGCTGTAGAAAGTATGCCTATACACATTCTGAATAGTAATTTAAAGAGGTTAGGGTTTTAGGTACTTGTAATGAATCTGTATTTCCCAACTCATGTTTTTTTTTCCCCCCTAGTATCCCATTATTGATTTCAAATTAAATATGGATACTTGGTACTGAGTGCTACTCAAGAATCAACTAATTCCCCTAGTAATCACACTTTCATCTATTTGTCATATTACAGTTTTCACCTGTCTCCTTCTGTACGGCTCATGTATACATGGCTCACGGTTCTGTGAACATTTACTCTTCATTTCCTGTTTTAAAAATCTGGCTAAAGCATCGTTAGGAAGCATAAAAATAATGAAGAGGTTACAAGAATGGATTTCAGGATATGAGATAAGAGGAATAGCCATGTAAAAATACAATCACTATTAATTGAAGGAATTTAAATATGCTTACAAAATAGAAAACAGACCCTTGGGACTATTGGGGCGAAAGCAGCAAAGGATGCTCTGGAAGTGCAGCTTCCCAGGGTTTTACTGCTGATATTCTGCTCGCCTCAGGTTAATAAAAGCAGGTGCTTCCAAACTGTGAAGGAGGACATACAATCAAGCCCATATGAACAACAAGGCTGGAGTAGAGCCTAGTCAGATTGACCAAATTTGCTTCTAAGCCTTTTTGTTTCAACTGCTGCTATTGACAACCTTTCCAAAATGTATTAAGATACACTTTCTGGCTTTCGTAAGTACAGTATGGTGAACAGAATTAAATCACTGGTGACGTGCACCGTATCATACGTTAAGGTCAGCCGTGCTGTGAGCATCACTTTTCACTGGACCACAAGGAAGATGTGGACATCGGGCTAGATGTATACAGATGGGCCCTACACTATTCATTTCTTCAGGTGCTTTTCTTTCTTCCTCTTTTTTTAATTCAATTGTTTAAAATCAATTTTTGAAAGGGGAGGAAAGGAGCTTATCTTCCTATAAACCTGGTTATCTGAGTTTTTACTGTATCACCGGAGATTTTCTAAAGTAGTAAGTATTCTTGAAAAATCTGTTCCATTTCAACACTCTTAAGGAAATGAGTGCCCAAAGGCAAAGCTGGGGGGAAAGAAAAGTACAGTCCAATTCCTATGTGGAGGTGAAAACAATACTGAAGACAGCCGTGCAATATCCAGGTGTTTACTAAGTATCTCTACTATGTGCTAAGTATGCTTACATACTACATGCGCTGCTAAGCACTACGGACACAGCAAGCCTTTCCTGCCTGTACCTCAGGTTCTTCATCTGCAAAATGAGAAGACCGGCCATGTATGCATCACCGTTAATATACAGAAGTTGCCTATGCTGTGATGCACTACCAGCAAAGCGATATTACTCTACCATCAACTGTTGTGTGGAGGGGAGAGTGGGAGGAATAACTTTCCAAGGGGCAAACTCCTAAGAATATTATTCTCTGCAGTTAATTTAGGAATGATGGCGAGTCATTTTATTCCCCTGTTATTGCTCTGGGCAGAACACTAAATGAGTAACAAATCAAAAGTTTATTGGGCTATATGTTAAGGGATTAAATATCCCAAAAGAGACAGCGATGCATCCACGGAGGCTTTATTTCCTTTCAGTTTTCTTTGAAATCTTATCCTAAGTGACCAATGGCATCAGCTCATGCGGTTGGATCCACACAGCACAGGAGGGGGTGCCAGCAGAGCTGGGTGTGGGTTGCAGCCTTCACAGCACTGAACTGCATGATCTTAGACAAGTCACCTGTTTATCTACAAAGTATTTTCTTCTATTTCTGTCATTCAACAGGAATGCTATGACTAAGTCAACACATTTCCCTTTAAAATAAAGATTACACAAATAGTTCAGAAGAATGCCATGGATAAAACGTATTTGGATTTTGGAAAGGCATTAATTAGATCAGGTATTTGTGGGGGAGCAGGGGGTGCCACACCAAAATAGACCTTTTTGGAATACTGATTACTTTAAGCTGATTATTTTTAAGAAACAAAAGACAAAAAGAGTCTTTATCTCCTCCTTATCTGCCTAAAGAAATTTAGATAGAAAAACCTGCTTAAAGGAAGGGAGCTGTCTAGTAACTTAGCATAATACAAACTAAGTATATCAGACAGCGAAGGTGCGAGCAGTCTGTTAGACTCCCCTCTACGTCCCATTCTTTAACAGCCTAGAACGAGACCTCCCTTTCTTTAATCCAAAATGGCATAGAAGCCTCAACTGCCCAATTTGTCCCTAGGTGCGACATCCTCCTGGAGCCCCCATATGTACATAAATCATAAACTTGGTTGTTTTCTCCTGTTAATCTGTCGCATGTCAATTTCAGTATTAGACCAGCCAGAATAATTTAGAAAGGTTGAAGAAAAATTATTTTTCCTTCCATACATATTGAATACAAATATTAACAGAGGCTGCATAGTCAAATGGGTTCTTCAAACAACAAGCGTTGAGTAATGAATCAGAAAGAACACAGCAAAACAGACTGAATTAACAAGATTAAACTGAACTGTGGATTCAAATGAATGGTCTAAATCACAATAAACTGCTTATATGCATTCAGTTTGGTTACATCCCTCTCCTTGTGTGGAATAACTAATTCATTGGATTTTTCCTTTTAGATTTCACAAGTATAAATGTAAACCTGGAACCACAGTTGAAGAAAAAAATCTACCAACATGAAGCAGGAGAGGCCCGACTTAAGCACAATCCATGTGAAGAAGAACTCAGAGCTCGAGCCGACTTCAAACTCACCACGAGTCAACAGTGTGACGTGACTGCCACGAAAGCTAACGCAATCTTTGCCACCAATAACAGAAGTGTGGTGTCCAGAACAAGGGAGTTGCAGCTTTATTGCATTCTTTGCATCCTGTGCTGGGCACCACACATCTAGAATGATGGGCTCAGTCCCAAGGGCACCCTGTTGAAGAGTGATAAAATTGTAAAGACTGTAGTACCCATACGTACACACGTGCAAACACACACACAAATGAGTCCACGTGAAACTGGAGAAATCGGAATAAGATCAGTGGATGGTATCAATGTCAATATCCTGGCTGGGATATTATATTATCGTTTTACAAGCTTCTGACATTACGTGAAACCAGGAAAAGTATACAAGGATCTCTCCGAACCATTTCTTACAATTACACATGAATCTCCAGTTATCTCAAGAAAATTTATATTAAAAAAAAAAAAAAAAAAAGAAAGAGAGTGATACCGACAAACAAGGGCAATTCTACGACAAGGAGGGACCAGATTGGGAAAAGACCTAGAAAACAAGTCCTGAAGACTGAAGGAACGAGGACTATTGAGCCTGGAAAAGCTAAATTTTGGGGGAGAAATATTAAATATCTGATGAGCTGCAAGTGACAAAGTTGAGAAGTACGAGGACACATACTAAAGCAGATTTGGTGTTGATCCCAACAGTACCCAGAACAGAAGGAGCTGTTTCACCAATGGGGATGTACAACTATTGTCAACTCTGGCTACACTTACAAACACCTGAGAATAGTCTAGCAATGCCGGGGCTCCACCCCCAACCAATTAAATTAGAATCTCTGGGGGAGGTCCTGGGCTATGGCAAGTATTAAAAGCTCTCCAGGGGTTTCTAATGTGTGATTACACTTGAGAATGACCAAGGTAAATACATTCAGGGTGGCCACCTGTCTGTGTGGTGTATAGGCAGTTCCTTCTCCAAAGTCTGCGTGAGGTTAACTTCCCAGATCTTTCCTTTTCTAGAACCTTTTATATTTTTAACTTATTAACAACTTTATCCTCTATGATCATGAAGGTTAGCTCTCTCTCTCTCTCTCTGCACATATCTGAGAAGAAATGAAGTTTACATGAAACCAACTCTTATAGGGAAGAATTTAGGTTGACTTTTCATTGCCAGCTTATTCTGTTCCTAAGTGAGAGCTTTCAACAACGTAAGCCCTGCTATCTTTGTGGAAAAGGGCAACGGTACTGGCACATCTACATGTTGACAAATTTAAACAATTTAATTCCAAAGTTTTGTAAAATAAATTTAAAACATGCTAACATTCAAGAATTCTTAAGTTTCTTCAATGATAAAATAATTCTTAAAATCAAGCAGAAACTACTTTGTAGTCTGGTCTCTGCTGTACTAGCTTGTTCAACATATATGATAAAATTATCTGTTATATTTTCCTACTTTAAATATTTTCTAATACTGTTTATAACAGAACAGCCTGATTATTTTGTAAACAATACACAGTTCTCCACATCTCTTTTGGTGTTGGTTATAATCTTGTTCTTAATCCTATTCTTCTGACCACTGAATAGAAATGTTTATACATATTCCCTAATCTACTGAAAAGATACATTCGTATGTGTTCAAAAGCCTTCTGGTCATGATATAGGTCAGGCATCCACTCTAGTGGGTGGGATTATGAGTCTAAATTTTGGTGGCCTCTCCAGATTTTTCCACTTAGCTCTAACACAACCTCTAAACTTTAAAACTTTCACTTTTAGGTTACGGTAACTCATCATTAACCATTTCTGTTTACTTCTGCCACTGTCATTGCAAAAGCTCCTAATGAATCTGAAACTTCTTCTAGGCTACTAGAAGTCTCTCTCATTAATCTTTGTCATGTGGTTCATAAATAATGAGGTATTAAAAATCATCATCTTGTTTACAACCACCACCAAAAGAGCATGGAATAACACCGTGGATTTGATTAGACGTATTCAGCCTGAACGAGCATTTCAGGAGTCTTGATGTGGGGACTAAGTACACAGTTAACATTTTACCAATAGCTGGTTAACTGTACCACGTTTCAAGTAACGATTGTCCTTGCCATATCAAAACACTAGAAAGAATTCCAACCTTACAGCCATCTGAGCAGCTGCTGGGCGGACAGTTTGCTCCACAACCAACAGTCACCTTTCCATTTTTCAAGCACATACCTCTCACAGAAATGTTTTCAGTGCGGCAGTCTACAGAGCTGGTTATAACACCGGCACGATGTGACAACAAAATTCATGATGATTTTGCTTTTTCAGCCTGCCGCCTTCTTTTTTTTCTAAATTCTCCCCCCCTCCTCCATCCCCCCAAAGAAACCAAACCAACAATACTTCCACAAAACCTGACTCAGACCTATGAATATAATGCTTTCAGTGAAAGCAGACCAGCTTTATAGGAGAACAGCTTTCAAGAGAAGCAGGAAGCTGATCTGAGCAGCAGAGCAGGGATGGGGCGGAGCAGAAAGGAACTGAGCTGGGGGAGAGCGAAGCACAGACAGTCCTGGCTGCTTCCACTTACTTACTGACAGTTTCATCTTAGAGCACAGATTTATGAACGGGGTGAGCATACGTCCTGCGTTACCTTTTCTTTCTTTTACGAATCTTTGTCAATCTGGTAAACTATTACACAGGGGAAAGTGAGGCCTTACAGCCTCGCCAGAGACCAGTTGCAGGGAAATGATGTAAGCTTCCCACCTCCCACCAACCCCCGCTCTGCCAATCCACCTCTACTCTGACCTGTTAACATCCCCCCTCCCCCAGAGCCACTGCCCTGGGGCCACGGGGCCCCAGACTTGCTTGGCTGTGTCCTACTGTGAGGCAAAAACTATTTGCCAGGGGATAAGGAGTATTTTTGTTTTGAGAAAAGTCTTCAATGAAAAAGCAAATCCCTAGTTGAAAAATAATGCTGAGTCGACAAAAGCTAGTGAGTCCCCAGAAGAAATAATATTAAAAATAGGACTGAGGTGAGGAATGCAATTTAAGGAAAGGCAGCAGAAGGTATGATGTAGCAAAGGGTGTAATAATGGGAGTTAGGAGACCCAGGTTCTACTATTTTAGCACCAACTCTGTGACCTTGGACAACTGGCTGAATCTCTCTGCTTTCATTTTCTGTGTAGAGTTAATGTAAATTATGTCTGAGATCTCATGTTGTAATTTTATGAATTGATACCCAAAAGAAATAAACTAGGAGCAAAAACACATAATCTGCCCATGGCTAATTGTTGTTTACTCAGAAAATGGCAAGTGAAATTCCTTTTCCTGAGCTATTTAAGATATGTTTTACCAAAGTACTAGTATGTGTGAGTAGGACTACCAAAGACGGATAGGGGAAAAGCTTCAGGCAGTTCCAGTGTTAACCATGATCTGCAGAATTTACAGAGAATTAAGATCATGAAGATTCATGCTCAGGAAAGGACAATTTATAAACAGATGCTTGAGAGCAATTAAGACCTATGACATTATCCTAGACAACTATTTACCTTAGTCAGCAGTGCTTATGTTTAAAGGAAGGAGACACACACACACACACACACACACACACACACGCAGCATGGATTAAAAAAAAGTTAATTTTTTTTAATCCACCGTCTTTAAATTCGGGTAGGCAGACTCCTGGCAGTACAGAAGACATTCCACAGGGTCTGAAGAGCACGCAGGTACACAGATGGCCAATCAATTTCCAGGTACTGTTCCTAAACATCCTTCCCTAGAACTCATCTGCCTGAGAATGCCCCTGCCCAGCAGGTTTACCTTTGTCCTCTCCCCTTTTCCATCCCCCTTCTCCCACTTTACAAAAGCAAGGCACACAGCTCGCCCAACACCACTCACTGTGGGGCACTGCCCCTGGTAGTTAAGAACCTCTGGGCAGGACACACGGGAAATATTGGTGGTGTAAAAGCATACGGCCCTAATCACTCTTCTTTTGCAACTCAGGTGGCTTTGCCAATTCTTTGCTTGAAATAGCAAAAAAGAACCTAATTTGGTTGTCAGCGGATAAATCATTAAAAATAATTTTAAATGATGGATCACTGATTTTGAATGTAACCCAGGAGTTCAAAGAATTGAGTGACACTGCTATATTAATACTCTCATCCCCTTCATTTATGTAAACAAAATTTCACAACACATGTGCTTAAAAAATTAAAAATATGCTGAACTTTTTGTAACGGATAACATCCGTTATTCATGATATATGAACCAGTTAGAATAGAAGCACCAATAATGCATTAAGAGATAAATTTCCAATAAAATTGTATTTTTCTCTAATATTATTTACCAAAATTTATAATTCACACATTATGATCAACTGTGTATTAATAATCACTGTAACAACTTTTTTAAAAAAATCACTTAGTCTTATCACAGTAAATTAAATTTTATCATCAGAAGTATGATGAGGTAATCAAAAATAGATTTTTAAACATAATAATACATAAAGATAAAATTTAGTGGAGAAAGTGTAATAATAAAGATTTCAAGGAAAAAACACTAGAATTTCTGACTGTTAAAAGAGTAGTTTGTAAATGGATAGTGGTAGGTATCATACACCTGTGGTATTTGACTCAAATATTTCAGAAGGATATGACAAATTTATTAAGAAATGTCAACATTTACTATCATTGACAATTATACCACACAAATGATTTAAACTTATGACAAAAATTTTAAATGTCAGTGAAGGAATCCATAGTTTCCAAAATTCTTTGATTACAGCACAAATGTTTAAATACCACTACACTGGTTCACCCTTCTTCCATTCCAAAGCATCTTTCAAGTGTCACTAGAGTTTTAAATAAGAACAGCAATCTAGAACCTAAGGAAATGAGCCACTTAGAGCCGTTAGGTTTCCAGTTACCTCTGGTATTAGTGTTCAAGTACCACAATGGTTCTGTCTCCTAATTTTAAACTATTATAAATGAAAATCTTCTTAAAATGGGGAACTCCCACCTTCTTACACCACACCAACGAGTTAACCTTTTATTATATTAGTGTTTCCCAGACAATTATTACTAACACCAATCGGGCTGAGCATTCATAGAATGCCCCCCAAACCGATGCTGCTGCTCCTGTTTGGCTCTGCATTTCTGCCAGCAAGTAGGAGACGGGGGTTCAATTCCTGACCTGTCCATCAAAAGCTGCCAGCCCCTGAGCTGGTACTGAAAACTCCCTGAGCTCCAACTTTCTTTCCTATAAAAAGAAGTGAATCTCACCTTCTTAAACTATCTCACAAAACTGAGATGAGTGCACAGAAGTGAACGTGTTATACTTAAAGATGCCATACCAAGAAAACATTATGTTCTGGGAGGAGGGGGTTCCCCGTTTCGGTCAGGCTCCTCCTATCACTTCTCACCACTGAGTGCCTACAAGAAGCTCCCCTCACTGTTCTAATTGCTACAGGTACGGAAATCACCTAACTAGATCTATTTGTTTAAGTCTCATAAAAATGACTTAAATAAGGATGGCTGTCTTCTATAAAATACATCAAGTTTGTGACATTTATCTCCAGAGGTTAAATGGGTTCTAGATCACAGATACTGCTGGATGGATGAATTATGTATAGAAAGATATAACTCTATATGTTTTATCCAAAACTTCAATCTGCTGTAACGAAAGATGCATAGAAAGAAGACGCCTAAGATATTTTTCAGATGTGACTGTCATTCACTTTAGTATCAAACCCATCCCCCTCCCAACCAACACACAGCTACAGACTTCTATTAATTATCTATTCACTGAATTTTTTTACTTATTATGGTGTTTGGTAGTCCAAAGCTTCAGCTGCCAGGCCAATCTAGTTGCACCTAGTGCCCTAAGAGCCATAGATTAATTCCCAGAAGCACAAAATAAACCTTCCACTTTTGAAAGCAACAAATGAAATTCAAATACCCTCAAAAGGGAGATAAGGTTTTAAAAAGTTAACTGACCTGACCTGTTCTATTTAAAATGTCCATATGGCAAGCTAGGCACTTTATTCTCTTCCATGAATTATTATGTGGTTACTAGTATTACAGTCTCACTTGATCCTTTAAGCAACTCTACTATTATTTCCAGGTTACTGATTATGAATCTGAGCCTCAAAAATATTCAAGTGACTTGCTCAAGATCAAAAGGTAGGCAATGACAGCCCGAACTAGAACTCAGTGCTACAGGTGGATGGTCCAGCAAAGTCCCCTAGCACATGTGCTCGCTCGGGCCACTGCAACAGCTGGTATAATCCATAAAAACCGCAGTGAACTGTGGGAGCATTGCTGCTCTGTTCTGTGACTGCCACAAGGCGTCATGTTTAAGTGTAAGGAGCAGGCATGCTGGAATCACACAGGGCTGAGTCTGAATCCAGACCACGTTATTTAACTTTCTAAGCCTCAATGTCCTCATCTGTGAAAGGTAGTAACAGCATCTATAAAATTGTCATGGGGATTAAAAGAGATAATGTCCTTAGCACTGCATCAGTGACAAACTTGAGTTTACTAAAGAATAACTGACACTTCTGAGCTCTTATTATATGTCACGTCTTAACTCATCTCACTCTCCCAATAATCCTATGGCATAAAATACCATTCTTACCATTCCTGTTTTATCGATGAGGAAAGACTTTGTCCAAGAGAGGTGAGGCCATCTGCCTAGGGTCACAGAGCTAAGAAGGGAAAGAGCTGGCCCTGAGCCAAAGCAGCCGGATTCCAGGGCTCACACTCTGAACGGCCGCCTCTCTGGGCATGATTGGAATGATAGCACTACCCTCATTTGCAGCATCCCCACCATCACTGTCCCCATCTCCGTCATCTACCTTCTCTACGGGTAACCCAGAGGCCCTAAGGACTAGGAAGCACCCCAGTGATGAGACAGAAAGAGCTGGGAATTTGACTGAGACTGACAGGAGGAAGGACTTCTGGGAAGAAGTCAAGAAGGAAGCTGGTCCCTGGAAGAGAAGAATGTGCAGCAGAAGAGAGAAACTAAACGGGGACCTGAAACTGAGAACATGAAAAAATATCAGCTATTAGATAGGGGGGAAAAAAAGAACAGAAACAGCCTAAGAAAAACAATCTTATATTTATAAAATTTTACCAGGTGCCTTTAGGAATACTAAAAAGAAAAACGGCAAAAACTGGCCTGTGATCTAAAATGCGGTCTACTCCCTGTCTACTTAATAATTATCTGACCCTGGAAGAAAATGTGATCATTTTAACCAACTTTCGTTGTTTACCTGATACAGGCACAATGAAAAACATTTGATTCAAAGTATCAGAACCCAATAAATGTCCCTCTCAACTACTGAACTGCAATTCAATTCCTTTGGCAAATCTTAAATCACATGCTTATGCCATGTTATTTCCGAGTTCCTTTGGGCAACTGTGTTTTTGGTTTTTAACCCACACCGTTTTCCTCTGTGGCTTCTGTCTAAATCTAAAGCCTACTTTCTTCACTTAAAGGGATTGGTGCAAACCAGTTTGCCCATTTCCTTCAGGCCAAGTTAGGCTGCATCCTATATACACCCAAATGTGCTGCATAAGCCACTTATTGGAGCTCTGAGGGCTCCCATTTGTGAATACAGATCCGGTTTCTCCATTACCCTGTAAGATCCCGCAGAACAGAGAGAATGCGTGTTTTGTTCATCTTCACAACCCCAGTACCTAGTACACTGAGCTGCACTCAATAAATGTTAAAAAGATTAGTTGAAAGTATTTGAGCCTGTTTTCTGGCTCCTTCAAGGTTCCCTTTGCCACTGAGCTTTCTCTAGAAGCCTATCTTTTTAAAGAGTGATAATCTTCAATCACCAAAAGTGATTAGGATTTAGTGGATTAGTGATTACTTCTCTGGCAATTGGTTGGGGAAATAAAAAGCAAACACCCTTAGGATGATGTTTCAGCACCCTCTTTGCTGCATATATGCCAAGTACTCAGTTTTCAGACAAAAAATATGACTTAGGGTCATGATCACTTAAAATTTATTGACTAGTTCAAGGGGCCTTTTTTTATCCCACATATCCAGCAAAGTGCTCAGCACAAGGTCAGTATCAGATAAACACTTTATATTGGTTGATTAACTGACTGCTGCTATTAGAACTGCCACAGGCCAAATGCAGACTATCCTTGAACTACCAGCAAGGGTGTTAAAAGATTTAGCAAAACACCAGTGAGCCTCTAAGATCTGATAATTAGCTTTTTAGAAATGTAAAATTATGATTAAATATAGTCAGAGACAATTTAAAAATCCCCAAAATATCATACTTCTATTTTTTTCCGTACAGACGTCTCTGAAACAGATAGTATCAAGTGAACATTTTACCTTAATCTTAAAAAAAAAAAAAAGAATACTTTTCCATACACACCATATGGCACAATTTAACAAAAATTGTTGGCCCTTAAGGTATGTCATGGGGGAGGGAGACTCAGCATCAGTGATTATCCAATATTACTGAAATTTGCCAAATCTGATTACTATTTTGATAAATCTAAACATACCCGGGGTCCTGAAAATTGTTAATAAAACCTGAGCTTCATGTACACTGTTAAACATGGCAAAATAAATAAATAAACTTTATTTTTAAATGTTTCGAATTTCCCCAAGATTTCCTTGTATTATTAGACTCTAAGAGATGTTAAGATTCCACATTCTTCAATGCTAAGGCTGCTATTATACTAAAACTCAATTTAAGATATTTTAAAAATTCCTGTTTACGAGAACAACTGGTGATCTTAATATACTTTTTAAGAGAAAACATTAAGAAAAAAACAAAAAACAGGAACTGTAAATAGATAACATTGTGCAGGCTGACAGGCTTAAAAGTTTTCCAAAATATCAAAGTCATATCAACTGGGGAATTACGAACTTCCATGAAGGGGTTAATCTCTTTACTATAAAGTCAGGGTCATAGCTATCTACAAGTTATATATACAATGCCAAAAAATTCAAAGAAACATACTTTGTACCATAATGATTATAAAAGCTAAAAAGCATAAATTCACTAGCAAATTATTCTCCTCACCACATACATTCAAAGCTTTTACTGAATGAAACCTTACTAAGAATATTTCAATTACCTATGGTCAAGTACTCTGCCTCAAGGAAACATTTCGATTAGGTATTAAGACCCTTTAAAATAAATAGAATGTGATTAAGTTTGTGATTTGGGTCGCCCTTTTAACTGTGTACAATTACTAACATGTGTAGCATTTGGTGATTTTATAGTTAATTACAAAATAAATAAGTCATTTGGTAGAAATATATTCATTCTCTCAAATCAGATTGCATGTATCATTTATTTGCATGTTCTTTTTAATCTGATAAATTTCCCAAAGAAAGGGTTTATTTCTATTATACTCTAACATCTGTCTATCTCGGAGAAGTTTCATATTTGAAAGTCCTAATTTGTAAAAGTTTTAGCAAGCCCCTTCTAGTTACACAGGCATGTAGTATGGTTCTATAATATACTAAAATTTTTACGCATGAAAACTTACAGTTTTACAAAGACACTAAAATTGAGAGAGGTCAAGCATTTCACCTACTTAATAGCTGAAAAGACAAGATTTGAACTGGGTTTTCTTCCTTGAAATCAGATGCTTTTATCGTCTTCTGAAAAGTTTAAAAATACATTTATCAATGCAATATGAAATTGGGAGGAGGGATTCTACATCATGTTCCTAAAATGCCCCCTTTCCCTTCTACTTCCTTTGAGCAGCTGACGGATTATTTCTGCATCTTAAACCAACTCTCTTTAAGTGTTTTATTGGACTTGCACTGTTCCCCTGAATTCTCTAACCATGGTTTTGATCCATTTCATTCTTTCATTATTTTTATAACTTTCTTCACTGTCCTATGAAAAATGAAGAACATTAGGGGTGCATTGGAAAGTTATCCAAGTTCTTTTTTTTTTCTTAGATGGGTGTTATAGTTTTAAAAAGAAATAAAGGCTTCTTTTAGGATTTGTAACCACCAAGGAGAAAGGATATATACCTTGAAAGCTAATGATGTGATTCTATACTTAATCTATGATTCTGTACTTAAGACTATGGGGAAAAAATCTATCTGGAATGGCATTAACCTTTAGGAAATTGGCCGATTCCCAAGAGTGGATATTGCCTGGAAGCTAGAGGTATTACGGGTTGTGTTAAGGAGGCAAGGTCATGAAAGGTCAATAACTAAGTTTCCGGCAATACTGAGGGAGGCAAAGCTGTGACTTCTGTGGGGACCACACACAACCTGTGCTGTTATTGATGAGTGGAACCCTGACCTTGCACTGCAAAGCTTAATTCCTACTATCTGTCCCAAATCCCAGTGCTGGTAGCAAGCCCAACGGTGTGGCTTTCGATGATGGAGTAAATAATAAATAAATAAGCTCTCAGATGAGACAGCGAGGCAAGCAACCCAATGTAGTCACTCACTGAAAGAGAAGGATTCATCTGTGTAGGTAGGAGGTGCTCTGGATAAAGCTTAAACTTTAAAGTGATTGAAAGAAATAAAGAGAGGGACTGGGTAAAATAAGAGGTAAAGACTTAGAAAACTGAAATAAAACTATATGCATACACAAATAATTTTGTTTAACCATAATTTAAAGCATGTTTATGAAATTTATGAAATCATCTTAAATCTGGTACAACTTTACTGGTCCCACAGAATGGTTACTTATGAAAATATTTTCAGGTGTTCATTTTAAGGAACAGTTCAAAGGTTCATTTTAAGGAAATGCTTCATATTTGAAATGGTAAAACTCTATATTGTACGTGTGAAATCATATATTCCTGGGGAAAAAAATGGAAGGATTAAGACCTGTAAGAAGGATGAAGGGACCATATTAGACCCCAGGATGGAAAGCACTAGAACAAAGGCATCAAGGAACTAATCAAAATTCATGGAGCATGATGCAAAATCTCTAGCCAACTCTGAAATCACACTTTCAAAATAAAATTTGCTTTGCTAGATCTTGCCCTTTCTCTAAATACATCTTTGTGTCTTCTTTGATTAAGAAGGCCGACATTAGAGATTCTGAGATATTCCTGTACTTGAACAACAATCAGGTTCAACCTCCCTCTCTGATATCTTCCCAGAGAAAATGGAGAGCAAAATTCCACTGCTGAAACTCTGAGAAAGAACTGCTATGTGGCACTGCTCAAACCCAAGTCAACACTTAGGCTTTCCTGTTTCCTCTGACGGAACTTCTTGAACAGTTCCCAAAATCATTCAATCACTTAAACCGGTGCTGATGAGATGGAAGCAGCTGGAGTATATGAATCAGTTGTCATTTCTCTGTTATATTTTTGTTTTTAAACAATTATCAAGTAACTTGATCAAGAAGGCACTCTGTAAGCAAGGGAAAGACGACTGGATTAGGAGGCAGGAAACCTGGAGAATAGTTCTGAATCAGGATTCATACTGTTTTGACTTCAACTGTTTTCTAATTATTTTTTCCTATCTGACGCCTCTGTTTTCCCAGTTCTTTTATACGCTTTTAGAGTAAGGAACCAGTATCCTTCTTTATCTATGTTCATAAAAACACAAGGTAATGGTCAAATAGCAGATGTTCAAAGCTATTTACTCATTGAGTATAACTAATAAACTCAAATAATAAAATGGTTCCTCCTTTTTTTCCCTACTAAAATCAAGTTTGCATTAAAAATAGGAGGAACAACATAAAATGATGTTAAAGCTTCTGACTATGTCAGAAAGACCAAATGGAAGTTTCACGGGACAGGGTACATGGCAGAAGTGAAAATAAGTGTGTGTAACACATCATTCCTAACTCTGAAAACACAGATGTTCTTTGTAAACACCACTTATGTTATTTCTTAACTAATTTGAGAGACTTAATTTCTCACATTCATGAATGCCCATGAGTAAACTATACATGTGATTTTTAAATCAAAATAAACGTTACCTATAATCACATCACGATTGACATTTTTGACTCCCAGTCTTTTTCCTTAAAACCCAAAGCCTGGCACACAAATAGGTGCTCTATCTTTAGATCATGCTAGATGTTCAATTTTTGCCCCGTTGTTTTTTACTCACATGTTTGTTTTAGGGAAAATAACATAAGCATGTCCTCCTGTTATTAAAAACATTAATGAACATAATCTTAATGACTGAATGAAATTTTTTTTTACCGAAATTGGGAAATTCAGGCACCAAGAAGTTCAGCATCTTGAACCCAGTGACGCAGGTCATAGGTGGCCAACTCCAATTTTAACCTATAATGTGTGGCTCCATGCTAGTAACCAAACTGCTTCTCAGAGGGCAATGCTACACCACACTCCTCCTCTCCTGCCACCTACATCTCATTCAACTGCCTCAGTTCCTGCCTTCTTTCCAACACAAAATGGCTACTCACCCCAGGCTGGCCTCCTCATTGATCCTCCTTCTCTCTATCCTGCCATCTCCTTCCCTACACCCCTTCTCTTACTTCGTGACCATGTTTTTCATTCATCTCCCTCCGTCAATCACTTCCTTCTTTCTCTACTTCCTCAAACCTGACCATCTTTTAATATCTGGCTCATGTCCCCGCCCCTCCATAAAGTCTTACTGAACAATCACAGCCTTCATTCAGTCATTCAAATCATTCAATAATTACTTATTTAACACCTACTGTGTACCAGGCACTGCTGTAAGTACTGGGGTAGAAAAGGGAACAAAACAGACAAGGTTCTATTCTCGTAGGAAGAACAGAAGATACAGTAAAAAAGTGCAAAAATAATTTGTCAGTGAAATGTATTATGAAAACAAGGTAATTTCTGTACTATTTCTGGTTGACTTTCTGAAAATTTGCTGTAAAACTGAATTATTGAAGGCAAGGATTCCATCTTATGTCTAAAGCCTGGCACACAATAGGTACTTCAGTGATCAGTAAATTAATGCATTATAAATGAAGAGGGTGGATGAATGGACGGAATGATAGATGGATGCAAAAAAGAATGAATGAATGAATGAATGAATGAACAAATGAACGAACAACTGCCGCAAACCATGACTAAAGCATTTCATGTCTACGTTTTGCTTCCTCCAACTAGGTTGCTTCTCCAACTAGGCTAAGGCTCAAGAGCCTACAGGCTGCAAATGTATGTTGGTCTGGCCTGCCCAGCAAAGGTGAAGATGAATCTGAGTGATTTTAGATAGGGCAGCACCCCAGTTAAGGCATGACCCTCACTATTTCCTATCCTCTTACCCAATGCTCATCTCCCATATTCATGCCCCGTCTGGCTCCTGCAAGCATCTACCCCCAGACAGGTTCTCCTTCAGGACAGGGTCCCAGATTTTAATAACTAACAATAGATATAGCAAATTGAAAATTTTTATAACATATTCTTAACTAATTCTTTAGGAATTGCCAGAATTGCAATTTTAGCCCATATTATCTATAATTACAACAAGATCCAAAAATCATTCTAATGTGTGACTAAATTCTCAAAAGCTTACCAAAACTTTCATTTTTCTTTAAAAATGTTGAAGTTTTCAAAATATTCAGAGGTAGTGGTGGAATGTATTTTTAGACAAAGCAAGATAAAATGTCAAAGCCCTCCACAGTGTGGAATCACTTACTTCTATCACTGGACACCATAATCACAGACCATAAACAAGGACACTTTCTCAAACTTACTTAGCCTTGAACACAAAAATAAATCCACAAACAACTCTATGGACTTCAGGCTAAGAAACATGGTCTTAATAAGTTACACATTTGCTTTCAGGCACACATTTAATTGTCAACAGTACCAACAACACAAATGCAACTTTGGAACAAAAATCCAATAGTAATGCTCAGTCATTAGGTTACTAACCAGGTCACTCCCACTATTTCTTTTTTTATTTATCATCTAAATGAAATAAAAACTTTGTTTTTTAATTCTCATTAAGAACTAGCTAACCCCTGAGAATAAGTCCATTACTTGACTCAATTTTAAGAAACCTTGATCTTAGAAAGCAGAAGTAAGGGTATCTCTCAAGAAATGAATTTATGTATATTTGTGGTAATGGCATATACATATATATACAACAAGCTGAATACTTTAATCAAAGTTCATCCCTAATTAATATTTAAGTGCTAGTGATTCTTAAAACTAAAAATGTAAAATTTCTCCATCAGCCACAGCTCTCTGATTGACAAATAGTTAATAATATGTAAATAGACTTTTTCAAATAGCAGGTTACTGCTACTTTAAAAGAACCATGTGGATGAATTATCTTGGTCAAATAATTATCCTCTATTGGTTATTAAGTTCAGATTTTGCATTGGGTTTTCTTAAAATGAAAACATTTGTTTAACATTAAAGTTATATGAAAGAACATCAGAAAATATATCTAAAACTTGATCTGGTAGTGTTCTTTCACAAAAACGTCCAAAAATTATAAAGTGTGACCCTAACAAATAAGAGCAACTGCAGATTGAAATCTGAAGATTCTGGAACCTCCTACTTTAGGGATTCCTGACCTTCTTTGTGAAATAAATATAATATAACCTGACATCTTGTTATCTTGACACTTCCTACTGTGTTTTAATAACATAATTAAAAGTTCACTTTTTAGTTACCCAGAGAATCATATATACGTAAAACACAGGTTCCTGTTTTGGAAATATTTCTTTTATTATTTCAAGTGGATCGTGCCAATTTAGTATCACTAAAAATTACATATTTTGATAAAACATTTTCCAAAGAAAATAAAGAACCATAGAAAAAGAAATAGGATTGTATTTTTGCTGCACTGAGTTAGCTAAAAAAAACCCCATAAATGGAAAGAAAGCCTTCTTGTAACTATCATAATTATAAAACATGTAACAATTTAAACATTTGTTTATTTGTACTAGCTTTCATTTACGTAGTACTGACCTTTAAGAAGTTAAGCTATGTTTTCCCACTTGGACATAAAGATATATCCTACTTAGCATAATGAGCTCCCAATCCCATCTCCAGGTACTATCTGATGTCTCTTCCCCTTTCCAAGTAAAACTTCTTAAAACATTTGTCAACAGCAACTATCACCTTTTCCTCCCTTCTTACTTGCTCCTTAAACCACGACTATGTAGGCTCTCACCCCTCCATTTCTCAAAAATGGCTCTCTGTGAGTTTACGTCACCTTATAGTTTCCGCCACTTGAGTTCCTGATTTGACTTCTCCTGGTTTTCCTCCTGACTTCCTGGCTCGTCCTCAGGCCCTGTACTGGTTGATGCCCCTCCATCTGCTCTCTTCAGGCCTTCTTCCTATACCCTCTGAATTGTTGTCTCCCAAACGCCTACTAATTCAGATTTCATCTGAAACATCACTTATTCAAAGAAGCCTGCCCTGCTCCTGCAGGCTTGGTCAGTGCCCCACTGACAATTTTCTTACTACCCCATTTTTGTGCTGTTAAGCATTTATAATAATTTGAATTAAAATAAATTGCATAATTATTTGATGTTAACTGCCCCCTAAAAGGCAAGGTTAGGTTGTGATCCCTGGAACCCAGCACATAGCTTTCTATACATGAACATTTGAAGGAAGGAAGGAAAGGACGGAGAGAGGGACAGAAGGAGGGAAAGATGGAGGAATGAGTTTCACAAACTAAACTGATAATTAACTTTGATTCTAAAAGTGTAAAACTAAAGGGAAAAAAATAGTATCATTTCAATAATTTGATTCAGATGTTAAAAAACAAACCAACTGTGAAATTAGTTGAAGCTCAGAAGCACTAATATTAGAGATACTACGTAATATTTAAAGTACAGTTATCCTGAAGATTGAAATGACTGACATTAAAAAAAAAAAAAAGTTCCAGAAATCAAAACTGAAGACTGTTTTGCAGAATCATTAATGTACTCAGGCTCAGCAGAAATCAGGCTATAATGAAGAAAACCATAAACATATTACAATAAATATTTCTTAAACCTGAATTACCATTTTAAAACCACTCTTAATGACTCAATTTGTTCTTAAAATGAAGCATTAATTACTCAAAAAATCTAGTATCCTGTGCTGCTGGCAGTAAAGTATAAATCATTTATGCTCCGTTTCCTCATTCATAAAATAAGCTGATCTAAGAGGTCCTACCCAGCACTTGGGGAAGTTTAAGAGTTAGACCAAGAAACTTAAACATACTAACATCCCAGTTAACCAGAAAGTCTGTTTTTGAGAATTTTTAACTATTGAAACTACAAAAGATAAGCCAAAAAAAATTAAAAGTCTTCCGAATAGCCAGAATTTGTTTTTATTAACACCTAACAAGTCTCGTATACTTAAAGCGGCCTTTAAACTTCACAATAGGTTGATCCTTGTTTTTATTGTGATCACTGTTGCAATGTGCTTCACCATCTAGTAGCAAATCATATAACTAGGCAGCTAACAGCCTTGAATGGAGTCAAAGGGGGAACAGGACAAGAAAAGGAAATAGAAAAAAAAACAGCACAGATCGTTGTCTAAAGAACAGCAACGGAGAACATGTAAAGAGAACAACATATCTTCATATCCCATACTTACATAATATTATTAATCCTAATAGCAATAATGATTTTGAATGATCAACAAAGGTAAAATTATGTTTGTTGAATCCTATTTAGCAAGGCAGGAAAATATGAAAATATATCACCAATGAAAAGCTTAAAATTTAATCTTAAATTTAAAAAAAGTTAAAAAAAATTTTTTAAAAAGGTTCTAGAACTTGAACTCACAAGCTTTATTATACTTTAACTGGAATATTGTAGACCCAGAGACAAAACATTAGCACAGGAAGTACTACCTTATATATATGCCAACACCTTATAGGAAGAAAAGCACTAGGTAAGCAATAACACATACTACTAATAATACTAGTAGGACACTACTAAGCAAAGAACTGTTTTCCAGCTAAAATTAAAAGTAAACAAAGAAACAAATAAAAAACTAGGAGAAGGGACTCTTCTTACTTGAAATTTATGTCTGGAAGCTTTCCTAAAATTAGTATTAATTATTTGCATCTGGGTTTTCAAAGATGGATACTTACTGGCAGACTAAGACACTTTCAATCACAAAAACATAACTTTCAACATTTTGGTTAAAAAAAAAAATCAATGCTTAAAATAACAAAATCTCAGTTTTATAAACATTGTCTGGATACTGGGATATAAAAAAGATGGGTGAAGGTGGTCAAAAGGTACAAATTTCTGGGGTGAGGGATGTGTAAAAAAAGTTTTCACATATGCCATTATGTGCGCTTCTTAAAGTAAAAACTACACAAATCTTTCAAATGTTTCTGAAAGCATACAACAATTCTGTAAAATATTTGCTACCTATAGAATATAGTTAAAATATACTTCTACCAGGGTAATGTGAATATTTTATTAAATAGAAAGTGTGCCAAGATATCTGATTCTCTCACAAACTAAGAGGAAATTACTGTTTCTGCCTAAATCTTTGAAATAAAAGATATTTTTTTAAGTTAGATTTATATATATATATATATATATATATATATATATATATATATATATATATATATATATGGTGTTCATATATATATACATATTGTACTACAGTAAACATTGTAAAAAAAATTGTAAATATGCCACTATAGATATACAAATTGATAGAATCTAAATTCTATTAAAAATTTTTAAGTAGTATAATTATTATATACCATGTCTTTTCTAAAATATATCATATAACTACTCCTTAGAGAACATTGTACATGACAGAACTAGATTTAATAAATTATATAAATTCTGCCCTGTTGCTGATAAATTATATTCTTCATGTATAACTCAGATAAATTTTCTTATCTAAAATTCCTATTAGCAAAGTAAAAGAAACAGCCAACTCAAGAATATTAAAAGCCAGGGGTGTATGCACTATATAAAAACTGAACATCAGCTCATGCCCATAACAGAGGAAACCAATTAGCAAACCACTAATTATAATTTGGCATATAATTCCATTCTCAAAGCTACTTTTTAAAAATCTGTTTAATTCCACAAATATTACCTGTCTAGTTGTACAAAGCACTGTTAGGCCCTGCATGATAGAAGAGTGAAGAAAATATGGTCCATTCACTTCAGACTTGGTTGAAGCAAGGCACAAATAAAGGATCACAAAATGGGAATTCCCGAGTTTGGGAATCCTGAAAGATTGTATTACCAAAAAAGAAAAAATTTTCAAAAGAAATGGGGAAAAGACTATTCCTTTACTAGGTTGCAGGGGAAAGGTCTCACATTTTTTTTATCCACCCCACACTTCAAAAACTTAAGTGTGATTACTCTATAAAAGCTCAATAAGTGAAAGTATGATTAAAGATATTTTAAGGCAAAACTAGCAGCTTCTATAAAAAGTTAGAAGCTTGATTTAAATTTGTTCCTAGTTAAATATAGATTGTTCTTTAAGGCAAAACTCATTCAAGAATTCACTTATGAATAACAATGAAAAAGGTCAGCCTCAGACCAGATATAAGATAGACTTTAGGTCTTCCATATTTAACCCTTTATTTGCATAATTACAAATGACAAAAACCATGAAATTTAGTATCTCTTATTAAAAATATTGACTGTTTAATGTCTTTAAACCATACGATATTTTTCTCCTAATAGCATACCTGTATATCAGTCACATGTTTTGTAAATACTTTAATTATTAAGAATTCAACTAAAGTTTAGTGTGACTGACATCAAAAGACAATGCTCCTATATTAATTGAATCCCACATGGAAATCTTACTTTTGACTCTTCAGTAAATAAAACAAATTGTTAATATGCATTATCACATGAGATAACAATACTGAACATTCAAAGAAATAGCAGGATGGGAATAGTGAGAAGAATAATAAGGAAAAAAATTCACAACAATTAATTAAGACTTATCTTCTGTCTAAAATACTAGCAAAACTGAAGCAATGTCTTTAAAAATTAGACAGAGCCAACATAACTCCTGGTAAATTAAACTCTTTATTTTTTTCATTTGAAAGGAGGCATGATGCATAGAATCTATTTTTATTACCTTAATCTTTCATAATTTCCTACATCTGAAAATTAAACTCCATAATTGATATCAAGTGGTTAAAACAAACTAGACCCAATTAATTACCTGTATAACGTCATAAGTAACTCAAATTTTACATAAAAGATTATTGGCTTTTTCAAATCAGTTGCACTGATTTAAATGAGCTTCTCAAGTACAATCCAGTTACATGAGGGGAAAAAAAATCCTCTGCCATAAATACATTATATAATTAACCAAAATACCCAAGAACTTGCCAACTCATGTTCTCAATACTAGATTTAAAAATTAATTCTATAGAAAATGATAGTAAAACTAAAAGATACTCAATCCACCATAGGTACTTTCGTAGTGTCCCCACAGGATTCTGAGAACACAAGCACAGAATGAAGACAGAGATGAAAAGAGATACAGCTTGACATCTAACTAAAAGCTGGCTGTGCCAACTGGGAAAGAACCAACTATATAAACCATGAGGATTAAACTCCTTTAATTTCTTCTCTCTGGTCATAAAAGAGGCACCCTCCACATAGGTTAAGTGTCTATGTAAAAAGCAGCATAAAGAAATCTGTTGAGATGGGAGGAACTGCAGAGCATCCATCAACATTTGTTTGAAAAGACCTGCCAGGCTCTCAGGAATTACACTTAAATAATGTGACCCTTCCAGACAGGACAATACGGAGACAGATTAGACCCTTCATGGGGTGATTCATCCCCAGACACATGGCGAGGGGGATCCAATATAAGCCTGGATCCTGCCTGTTTGCTTAAGCGTCTGGGCAGCTCTTTCTGTGGCCCTGTAACTAACTAGTGAGTGTAAGACACCTACAAGCCCTGGGACAAGTTAGTCAAGGAAGCTCCGGACTGAGGGATCAAATTCACCTTTCCAGGCCAACCCTCAATCCACAGCGCCTGCGTTTCTCCTGCCGTCTGAGCACAGGACAAATCCCAGTGCAAGATCCATCAGGATGCTTACTCACCCCTTTATAAGACTTATCACCTGACTTAGATGTTGAAGAAAACTCTTAAACAGAAGCCATATAATGGAAACAATGAAAAGCAGATTTTAAAAGTAGCTCACCTCCACAACTCTAGAAGGGACACAGTGTGAAAGTGAGAAATGAGAACGCATGCATTCTACACAGACAACTCTTAGCATGCGTAATCCTTTTCCAGTTTCTCACGGGTCCATAAACTTGCCGACTACCCAGACTACCCACACATTCTGGGGCTGAGGTATAAAGCATGAGGGTCCTTCAGGGCCCACAGAGTTACTGTATCAGTTACAAAATCTGTGTGTGTGAGGGGGCAATATTTAAGCAACCACCTTTCCAGGTAGCTCCTTTCCAAGTATCTCAAAAGCCTCAAGTTTAACCCACCCATTAGGCAGCTGCCTCCTACAAATGCCTTCTTCCACTTTTCCAAATCCAGCAGTCTCCTGCGTTGCACAGGACCAGAAAAATGCCCCAAGCAGGTGACCAGGGCACACTCTCCTCGACCCAGGGAGCAGGGGGTCTTCTCTCATCTGCTCGCGGTGAGTGTGCCTCTGGGCGGGCTTCACGGGAGGAGGAAGTAGCTCCCAGTGAGCCGAGTGTGCTGTGCTTCTCCCTCCTTCCTGCAGATGGAGGCAGGCATGGAAAGAGCCCGCTCTGAGGCCAAGAGCCCCTCTGTTCTCTAAGCAGACGGAAGGGAAAATGAAGCCACGGAAAGCCCCGTGCTTCTAGAAAATGATAAAGGACGCAAACAGGCAGGTACTCCTGTTTTCAAAATATTGTAAAATTCTAACCTGCCCACTAGGACGTGATGTCTTTTTTTTTTTTTTTGTATACACAAAACCTGATGTGAAATAGGTTTACAATAAGTTTACCCACTGACAAATGAAGTTTAAACTCCACCCTCTCTTCCAGAATCAAGTGGGTGTCTCCACCGGCTAGAAGGCAGTGTGGTAAAATGTCCTCTCCTGAATGAATTTATATTCAAGTTGCTTTCCCTCTGTAGCTCCTGGCTGTTGCCTGGAAACAGGAAACCCTTCCCACCTACATGCTTCCTGACTACTCCCCCCTGTCTCCCTCTTACAGTGCAGTGAACATACCTGGCCATGCTTCTAGATATTGCTGATCTTAAAGAAGAGCTGATTCTTTTAAATGGAGCAAAGGCAGGAATTTTGTCATTCGACTGTTTAGGGAGAACATTCACTAGCCAAACAAATTAGTACGGAAAACTTGAATTACTTAGGCAGGAGACCCCACCACCAAAAAAATACACTTTACCTAAAAGTGTTTAAAAATGATGAATGTTAAACATCAATTCATTAAAAACAAGTATGTCAAATAAAAAAAAAAGTTATCTCAGTTTTTATACCCACTGCTTTCACTCACTGATCCTTCTTTAAAAATCCTATGTTCTTGGGGTAAAGGAGAACACCGTCTCTTTACTAGACCCCTATGCTTGAAACATCGGTCACCTTGGTACCCCCTTAACTTCAACACCCACACCACACCAGTTGCTAAGCCCTTCTGGAGTCTAGTCATCTACTCTTCACTTGTTTGATCTTTCCTGTCCATTCCTTTTGCGACTACTCAACTTTAGGCATAATTTTCATTTAAGATTACTGAAACAAGAGCTACTGCTAGTATTACCAATTACCTACAGAATACCATGTGCCAAGAAGCATAGAAACCATTTACATATTTTACTTTATTACGTTCCATAGTCAATGAGGCAGGTACTATTATTACACACACCCCTTTAAAGATGAGGAAACTGACATTAAGAGTGCTAAGTAACTTGCCCAAAGTCATACACACTTAACGTAAGCCTTAAATCCCTCTCCTGTGAAGACAGAAGCCGAACATCTTTATCTTCCTTCTATTCCTACTAAATTTTTCTCTTTGAAAATGTTGTTTTGATAAGTGTAAAACCAAAATATGCACCTACTTCCTTGCTAGGGGTACGACAGTGTGCTTCATACTCACACCGACACACTGGTCCACCCCTCCCTTTAGAGAGGAACAGGTGTTAGGGATCCTTTTCAGTATTTTAATTCATGGGATTTATGGCAAAAAATATTATGTGCTTTTCAGAGATGCAGTACAAAATAAATTTCTTCTTGTGATTTAATAATTATAAAGAGCTTTGGGCAAAAAAAAAAAGTCGTAAGAAAACTTTTGGTCAGTCCCTTGTCGCCAAAATCCTAAGACCCTAATGGAATTCATAAAGTAAAACTAACTAACCGGATCAATCCTTGAAATGTTGACTAACACCTAAACACTGAATGTCAGAAAATAAATTTGCATCACAAATTTATTTACCTTACAGTTTGTTCTGTTAATATACCCTTGTCCACAGTTCTACAAATCCCCTTAAATTTTGGCCTTCAGATAAGTGACACATACAAACAAGCTTAACTACATCTGAGATCAAACAAAAAAACCTCTACAGCAAAACTGAAAACTAGAAACTGCCCCTAAGTTAGTGAATTGGTGAGGTAAATTGAAATTATAAACTGCTATTGAGAATTTCTATATAATCTCTGCTTTTTTTAAAAAAAGGTCAGCTATTCATGCAGCGAACTATAGGTAGTGTTTCGATTCTTAATATGTTGAAGAACGAACTCACTTACGTTTGTGCCAACAATATCATAAAATAGCCATTTAATGCTCAGCAAACATAGGCAGGACTGGGTTCTAGTTGTAGCCTTATGATTTACCAGCCACCTCAACTCTAGCATGTCCTGTATTACCTGAGCCTCAGTCTCCCCTATCTGCAAAGATAATAATGGCAACCCTGACTCTACCAATAGGTTGTTCTGAAAATCAAAGAACATGGATGGGATCTAAAAATACACAGTTAGGTTTTCTGAACTATATATTCCTTGGTTTTCATCACATTTTAAATTGTCAAATATGAACGAAAGACTTGAAGTCAGCACTCTTATAATTTCGGCCACACTTACATGCTTCATTTATCTACATTTAGAAAACTTGCTTTTTCATTTTTATTAAAACTTTGGAGAGTCTATGCTATTCAAGGACTACATGCCTATTAAAATTATTTAAATTAGACATAATTACCCAGTGGAATTAGTACAATAACCAGTACTGAGTCAGCAATTACTAAAGATACGATTTTTACTTATGAAATTTTCAGCCATGGAAATTGCTATTTATCTAAAGCCAAAACCAAAAACCTAAGAGAAATGGGTAGATGCTGTGGTTTTTCAATGAAAATTAGTATTAGAACCAGCATAGTCCTGTATACTACTTTTGCAGACACAGATATCCATTCCCATCAGATGGTCAGTGTGGGCAACACTGGTGGCAATTTTTCCAGAAACTAAAATAGTTGTGAGCAAGTAGGTTTGGGGTTTTGTTTTGTTTTTTTCTAAATGAAAACCTATGCCACTCACTACAAAATAGTGCTAAATTAGTTGTGAGCTAGGTTCTGGGTTTTGTTTTCTCTAAATGAAAAACCTATGCCACTCTCTATAAAATAGCGCAAAAAGAGTCCTAAAACGTTTTATTTACCACAAAGGTGACGTAATCAAGCAAACCCTGGATAATCAAACTGTCCACGAATACTGGCAACAGAATGAGAGAATGTCAAATAAACCTGAACTGATATTATTAAATATTTTCTAAATTTAGTCTGGCTCATAATTTGATACACAGCTAAATAGTCTATATGCCTTCATAAAGTGGTGAGGAGGGGAGAGGGAAATGGGAGAACAATTCAGGATTTTACTATTTTGAATTGAAATTATATAATTAGACAACTAAAGGGCAAGGAAAATTCCTTACAAGAACTTTTATCATCAATTTCATTGAGACAAAAATGTTTTTAGGCCTCGATTATCCTAGGTAATGGTCTTGGTTTTTTGCCACTAGAGAAAGTTTAGAACAGTAGAAAATGTTTAATTGCAGCTTCTTTGCAGGTTTAGATAATTCTTTGATTCTAATACACCTTTCATTTATGCTTCTCTATTTTTAAGTCTGAGACAATTCTAATGTCAGTGGTCAGACAGTTGGCTGTCAAAACATAACTGGACATTTGCACAATAGCAACTATTATAGCACCTCATGACCCAGAAAGTCCATTTGAGTTGGCTTACACTGCCCTCTACAGCTTTTGAGTCATTCCTTCTGAAAAATAAATCTGCATTTTTGTAATGTGGAAGAAGTACAGCATAGAACAAGGGGTCAAGAGATATTCTGCAGCGTTTGATTTCACTCTAAATCACATTAATAATGGTGACTTGAAAGCTGGATTTTCAAATATTGTTACATAGCTCTTACCCATTTCTGTTCATTAACCTCCCCATGAGGAACTTCCTGTATTTCATCTCAGTAAATAATTATTGAGTACCATGCAACACACTGTGCTAGGTGTTAGAAGTACCAAAATATACCTGACATGATCCTTTAGCCTTCATAATTTCCAAAGAGCAGCCTAAACTTTAATAGATAATTAAAAATATATGTGTACTTGAAATTACATGTTTTGAAAGACCAATCTAAAGCTGTCATATTGCAAAAAAGAGTAAAATAACCTGTATCCAAATATAATTTAACATTAATGCTATCTTGAAGTAAGAGAATGCTGGGTTTGATTCTAGAGTCTTCTATTAGCTGTGTGATCATGGACAAATTACTAACGTTTCTGGATCTCAATTTTCTCCTTTATAAAATGGGGAGGTTTATAATTCTTACCACTGGTTTTGGGCAAGAACATGTGATATAATCCTTGAAACTGTGTTGCCTTATAATAGTCAGTGTTCAATAAATGATAGTTATTCAATTATTTCTATTTTCCATGTATTTTTTCCAAACCAAAAATAGAGACAAACGGTCTGAAAAAATGTTAGTATACTTATAAAAACAATTTGAAAAAGGAAGTTTTTATATTAAGACTGTCCCGCAAAAATCTCAAATTGTGTATGTCTTCAAAAATTGACTGATAGCAATTAACAAAACTGTACTGTGCTTAATCTGTTTCATTTTTAAAGCCTACAGATTTTTACAAATATTTTATTTATTATTTGTACCTCAAGAAAATTTGAGTTTATACAAAGAGATACCAGATGATTTTACTAAATCTTCAAGAATACTTTTAATCTCCATTAAACATAACTTATTTGATTCTTTTTGGTGTTATTTAATCTATGTACATATTAAAGGATCATAATTGTGAAATGTTGAAAAACAGTTGCATTAATGTAGGTTAATTATTGTGAATATGATCTAATCCAATGGGGTGTAAGATAGAATATAGTATTTTCATTGTTTTTACTGGGTTATTACTATTTATACTTAATGGGATAACATTAGAAATCAGCATGAGTTGCAAACTTACTTAAAAATTTTACATCACCCAGGAAACACATGTGTTGGTACACTAGCAGTAAATTAAAGGCACTGAGTTCTCTTGAGTTAAAAATTAACAGTGTGGCTCATTTACCAACATCACTTAATGGGATTTGTTGGGTATTGTTTCATATTCTTTAAAATGGGTTTCTTAATACAGCGGAGGTAAATCACTATATTTCCAGAAAAAGATTAGCTTTCCTAGTCATACTTCAATAGCTATAATAATCTTTTATTTGAATGGTTGATAATTTAGATGCTACTTTTAAAAATCAGGCTGTTTACACATTTATATATTAAACACTGAAATGATTATACCATATTGCTGATCATTTTAGCCTTTTTTAAAAAGAATTTGTAAACATACTAATGATCAGACAGTTGCTAAGAAAGGAGGTAACACATTGAGAGTTTACTTGGAATCATACAACATTTAGATATAAAGACCAACTATCATGTAATTACTTTTAACACATGACCATTTCCAATCCATTTCAGGTGGTTTTCTCTTTTGGAGGGGGGGCTCTGAAGAATCACAACCCTGGTAAAAAAAATGTCCTTAAGATAGGCCCCAACTGTCTGAAGACAACAAATTAATTAAATAAGTTTTATAAGTTTTAAATTTTGCTCTTATTTTCAACACTAAATGATTGTCACAAATCGTTTTACTAGCAGTTTTTGAGAAGTAAAGAAAGGACCATCTGACTACTGCAGTACCAAAAAGTTTGGGAGACATGGAGTTTCAGAAGTGGTTCTGTTCAGGAATAACCATACCAACCTAAGTACCTTAAAGGAGGTAGTGTATTTTCTGAGCAGTATCTTCTCTTAGTCTAGCACAATATAATTTCCCGTAACCTTTATTTACCCTTTCATATTACATTGCTAAATGATTTCTTCACAAAATAAGTACATTGTCCTTTCAGAACGAGTAAATACCCTGCACAGTTAATGGCAAGCAGGAATGAACCTGCACCAATGGTATCTAGCTCAACTAATGAATCCCAACAAGTGGATTAAGTGTTGCACGTGAGTGCAGACATAGGTGAACACACAGGGACTAAACACTGAGCAGAAAAACAAGGATAAAACAGAAATCACTCTACATAAAAAACAGTCAAGAGTAGGCCAAACACACCTCAATTGAAAATACTGTTTACTTAGCAAGTTTGGAAAGCCAGAAGGAGAGCCAGTGGTCACAGATTTGCTTCAGCAATATATTTCAACTAGAGAAACATGATGAGTTGCTTTTAGGGAAATAAGATATCAAAAAACTATCAAGAATATTTTCTTAGGGTTGTTGTAAAGGAATTTTTGAATCAAATGATACAATATTTTGTTAGTTAAAAAACCTGGAATACTGTGTCTATTAAGTTAGCTAATATTATTACAATTATGGAATTGCATCCCTACAACAATATACCATGTTTCCCCAAAAATAAGACCTAGCCAGACCATCAGCTCTTATGCGTCTTTTGGAGCAAAAATTCATGTAAGACCCAGTCTTATTTTTACTATCATATTAGACCGGGTTTTATAACATAAGACACGGTCTTATATGATTTTTGTTCCAAAAGACACATTAGAGCTGATGGTCTGGCTAGGTTTTATTTTCGGGGAAACACTGTAGTAGAGTGGCATTTTTATCATAGCTTTGCTAGAAAATGCTTAAAGAGAGGCATCAAGTAACCAGCTATAACACAGTTAAGTGGCAGTGAGAAGAACTGAACATAGGTCTGTGTGACTGTTGCAATCTATATGCTTGTATCAGATACATATTCGACATGTACTTCAAAATCATCGGGATATATACAAAAAAGAACCCTGAATGATGGAAATGAAAATTTGGAAAGCTTAGAAATGAAAAATGTATTTATTGAACTAAAAGACTGAATAGTAGGTACCACTAAAAGAACACCACTGAAGATTGTATTAGTGATCTTGAACCTGGGCCAAAGATTTCTCCAGAAAGAAAAAGAAAGATAAATTATGAAATAAAAGGTAAAAAAAGGAAAGCTATGAAATGCAGAGACACAAAGGACAGATTTAGATTCCATTTATCTATTAACAATTCCAAGAGGTGAGAACAGAGAGAGTGGAGGAGAGGCAATATCTGAAAATAATTGGAGAATTTGACATAATTGAAGAACATAATTCCAAAGACATAAAGCCTCACATTGAAAGGAGCCACGGAGTGCCAACTGGGATAAATTAAAAACAAAACACTTACACATATTAAAGAGAAATTTTGAGCAAAGAAGATAAATCAAAAACCTTCAAAATTATCAGGAAAAAAAGAGGATTATCCATAAAAGAGATACTGAACTTCCAGTTTTAATAATAATGCAAGTGGAAATTTCTGTCTTTATCAACCTAAGAGGCTCCAGAAAGAGAATGGAGGAAAGTAAGAGCTTGTTCAAGTTCTTTTCTTATTTACAGAGAAGACCTTGTTAGAAAAACATGTTTAAAATATGTATGTTTGTTTTGTGGGGGTGGTAGAATTGGATGAAAGTGGTTAAAAGGTACAAACTTCCAGTTATAAGATAAATAAAAAGTGAGAACATAATGTATAAATGATAACTATAGTAAACACTGCTGTATGGTATATTTGAAATTACTAAGAGAATAGGTCCTAAAAGTTCTCATCACAAGGAAAAAAAATCATATATATACATATATATATACACATATATGCGCGCACACACACACATATATATATACACACACGTGTGGTGTGTGTGTGTGTGTATGATGGTGGATGTTAGCTAAACCTGTAGTAATCATTTCACAATATATGTAAGTCAAGTCTAATTGTTGTACACCTTAAACTTACACAGTGCTGTATAATAATTATATGTCAATAAAACTGAAAGAAAAAAATAAGTAAAATTAACCATAAAATAGGAAAAGAATGTATGCAATTCAAACCAGCAGAGCAAACAAAGAACAAAACAAAGAAAATCTGATCATTCTAACAAGTCTGGAAAGTGGAAATCAAGACAGGGTAATAGAAAAAACATCAGCAGACTGAAGTCATAATAAATATAAATGTATCTATTCAGAGATATGTTCAGGTTAAAAATTACATAAAATCTAGTTATCTTCATATCCATGAAAGACACACCTAAAATGATACACAAAGGTTTAAAATTCAGAGATGTGAAACTACACAGCAGGCAAATGGAAAGAGAAAGTATGCATAGCAGTACTGACATCAGACAAAAATGAAATCAAGAAGAAAGTCATTAAAAAGGATAAATATTTAAATTGTCAAAAAGAATAATCTTCCAAGAGTGAGTAAAAATCACTGATTCTTACACACTTAAAAACAGTTTGGAAATACATAAAGAAAAATCATCAAATAACAAGAATTGACAAATCACAATCACACTGGTAGACTCTAAAATACCTCTCTCAGAAAATAACAGGAAAATTAAAGCAAGACAAGTAATGCTCTGAGACAGGAATAACCCATTTCAAATTAACCTAATGGATAAAATACTAACCTAACAGACATAAATATGTAGCACTCTGGACTCCACATAAAAAATTTAAAAATCATAATTTTTTCAAAGACATGTGAAATATTTAGAGACTAATCACATGGCAGACAACAAAAGAAATATTAACACATTCCTAAATATTGCAATTCTGCAGGCCACGTTCACTAATGTAAAGATAGCAAAATTAATAATCAATAATAAAATGATAGCCAAAAAGAATTTTAATTGAAAAATTTTCAACCTTATTTAAGTAACATATTGGTTAAAGAATAAATCAAAGTGCAATTTTTAAATATTTCAAACTGACAATGACCACACTATGTAAGAAAACCTGTGAGATGTCATCAAAATGGTACTAATAGGAAATAGTACAACAAATGAAATTTTAGATAACAAGTTTGAAAATAAATTAATTATTTCAAAACAAGCACTAGAAAAAAGAACAAGAATAAAAAAGTTATTAGGATAAAATAATTCAATAAACACATGAGAAAAACTAAAGAGAGAAAAGATTAAGCGTTAGAAGCGAATACTAAGAACAACTTTATACTAAACACTTTAAAGCACTGCTTCAAATATATAAATTAGTAGTCCGCAGATGGGCTGAACAATGAGCTGCCCCTTTGTGGATGCAGAGGATGGGACGGGATAAAAAGATTCATCTCTACCTCATAACATTAACAATAAATTGCAGCTATATATATATTTTTTTTAAGATTCAAACATGAGAATCAAACTGATGTAAGAGAATATAAGAGAATATACAAGGCAGTATACCAATGATGCTGGGGTAGGAAAGGCCTTAAACAAAGTACAAAAAGAAAAGATGAAGCAAAAGATTGATAAAAATTGACTACATAAAAACTGACAACATCCCCATGAGAAATGATACTATAAACAAAGTTAAAAATGAACTGTGAGAAAGATTTTAAAAAACTACGGTGAATGCTGCTGCCGAGTGCCATCCAATGGAAAGGTAGGGATCTTTTAACTCAGGAAGCAGTGTCAAACCTTAGTAACATTGTGTGACAAGTTTCAACTTGTTCATTGCAGTCAGCCGGGTGTGAGCTACGGTTTAGAAAAGGGGTGTTTTAAAGTGTGCCACAAATCATGCCTCACAAACAACACATTAACATGAAATGGGCAAACGGTTTCATCTTTCATCATGACAACATTCCGTGTCACACATCACTTCTGGAACAGCAATTTCTGTCAAATAAAAACATTACTGTGTGTCCTCTCCACCTTATTCACCGGATCTGGCACCATGCGACTTCTGGCTGGCTCTTCCCTAAAGTCAAAATGATTCATGACATCAAGGCAGCCACCACAGCACAACTAAAGAAAGACACTCACTAAAGAGGACTTCCAGAACTGCTTCAGAAAGTGGCAAAAATGATGGGATAAGTGTGCTGAAAGTGAGGGGGAGTATTTTAAGGGGGATTAATGGCAATGGGTCTTTTACTACAGCAAAAGTAAATTTTTTTGAACTTAAACATTCACCGTATTTTTTTATCACACTTTGCTAGTATAAATATATATTAGACAAAGTAATAATATATAGACTACATATGTAAAGCTCATTCAAAAACAACCAAGAAAGGAAAGCCTAATAGCTAAACAGGCAAAGTCCCTGTTCAGTATCCAGGATTCCACATCCACAAGTTCAACCAACAACAGATCAAAAACATTAAAAAAAATGTTACATTGTTGCTGACGTGTACTTGTAGTTAAGCCTATAATGACTGTGTCTGTACTGAACATGTACAGACTTTTCCTGTCAATATTCCCTAAACAATATAGTTTAACAACTATTTACATAGCCTTTACACTGTATTAGGTACTCTAAGTAATCTAGAAATGATTTAAAAGTACACGGGAGGATGTGCACAGGTTATATGCAAATACCATGCTATTTTCCATAAGGGACTTGGGTATCCACGGATTTTGTATCCATGGGGATCCTGGAACCAATCTTTCATTGAACTGAGGGAGTACTGTATCAGCAGGAAATTTAAGGGGAAAAATATGGCTAATAAACAAGTGATGGTATGCTCTATTTCATGGAAAATTCAAATTAAAACAAGAAACCATTTTCATACATCAGAGTGGAAAAAACTTGAAGTTTGATTATACCAAGTTTGGTAAAGTTGTAGAAAAACAGTGATCATGCTCTGCTTTTTTTCAATGAAAACTATATATGTAGGTAAATGCACTATGAATACACACCTAACCAATAAAGTAGCTAGCTCAGGGAGTTTGTGGAATGGGTGACAAAACATTAAGACTGGGAATAAAGTTTCAAAAAAAAATTTATCTGTTATTCACTCAGCATTCACTAACATTTATTTAGTGTTTAATATATACCAGGCTCATTTATAAACACTGGGTATATGAAGCAATCAAACGCACAAAGGGCCCTGTTTCCATGAAGCTCCCTCTTCTAGAAAAGAAGAGGTAAGCTCTAGACATGTAAGCCAGCAAATAATTAAAATACTTTTTATTTTCAATGAAAATGACTTCAGAAATTAGTAAATACTAGAGAAAATAAAACAAGATTGCATTTATTCTGGAATGTGTTGGTCTTTGACCAAGAAGAATGTATTCATGTATTACCTGTGAAATAGAAACCTTAATTTTTGAAACTTTATAAAAGTTTATTTTCTGTATGATAGTTAACATTAAGTGAATTTATGCACATAATAACATTTAAACTTTGAAATGCCTGGATGAATACTCCTAAAAGGCCAATCCAGCAATGAATGACCAGAAAACAAGGGTTTACTATAAGAAATGCAGATGTGGTGAGATAGCTGTACACCCACTGTGGCACCAAGTGCAGGCCAGCGCCTGTGTCTGTTCCTAAGAGATGGAGCTAAACACCACACAGCTTCACAGAGGTGCTGAGCAAGCTACCTGGGTCTTGAGAAAAAGGCAGAGAAAGGCAGCTGTAAGGCCACACTCAGGCATTAACTGGGCAATGGGAGACTGTCTGAAGATGTCCCATCATTAACTACCAGCCACTTCTCTCCTCCCACTCACTCCCCCACCCCCCATCAACACACAATGTTGCCCCAAGTTCCTTCCATAGGAGAGCTGCAGAGCCCAAAGCTGTGGGGTTGACAAGACTTCTAAACCAAAGAACCTTAGGTAGACAATAAAATAACTTTCAGACTTTTCAAAAACAGATGTCAATTTGTCTACCTCCTAAATATTTGCGCAATACCACACATAAAAATGTTTCCCGTATTTTGGAGGAACAAAAAGCCTTTGGCTGCTATAGTCTGTGGTTCATTTGGTAGGAAAAGATAACCTCAAAAATTGGTACTTTGTAAGTTACAGTCTATTTGATTAAAATACTTTGTAGAAGTCTGAAGCACGTTGACTCATTTCTTTTCAGGTTACCCATAGTCCTTTCATAGTCCTTTCAGCAGAAATATAAATGTGAATTGTGCTCTTCCTGGTTTGGAACTTATCTCTATTTTCATTCTACAACGTGA